>NC_141470.1:43360523-43783023 GCF_009769465.1 Tauraco erythrolophus
TGCTGAATAAGCTGCTCTGTGAGGTAGTCTTAATTTTTGACCCATTTCTGACCTATTTCTGACCCACTGCCTCACAGTTATCAGTTGATAATTCATTGTAAATGTAAATCTATTAAATGACAGCTAAAGGGCATAGGACAGAGGGAGAATGGGTGTGACGGCGTTAGGCAGCTTCCAAATACGTAAAATACAAACATAGTCTTTATTCAGCATAGAAGTCTGTTTATGGAAATACACTTGCCATGCTAAAATTAATCTTAACAATAAGAGACAAACATCATACAAGAAAACACAGGATTTTTTTATTTTCTCCAAAACATTGCTCTGTGTGGTAGCTGCATAGTTAAAAACCTGGTGTGCACTTTGAAATGTATTCCATAGAGTCTCAGGACTGTTCGTTTTTTCAGGTTAAGCACAATAGGCCCCATTCTGTGCTAACTTAGGTGCCATGCAATCTCAATAGAGGCAGTGGGATTTTAAGAGGCATACATTGGTATCTTATTTGGCTCAGTGTTTTGGGATAGGATTTATTTTTTTATTACTATTTCTGTTGCAGCAGAGGGGGAATAGAGGAGAATAATTTTACTCTTTAAACAAACTTGTTAGCGAGCATTGGGTAAAGGCTGGGTCCAAAAAAGTTCATAGAATCTTGGGTCCTGAAGTGGAATCAAGCCCTATAATTTCTCTCAGACTAGGATCCACAGCAGGTGCTATGTTGTGTATAGATCTTTGTGTATTGCTTAGTTTAGAAACAAAACACAACAAAAAGCACCCCCTGCTCATGCTCCCTACCCTCTAAAAAAAAATATAATAAAATTATGTATTCTAATCTCTTCTCCATCTTTGGTTGTGGCATGTAATTCTGGCTAGCTATAAAGTAGGATTGTGATTTACAGTGTAAAATTCTGATCGGGGCTTGAATCACAGAATGGTTAAGGTTGGAAGGCACCTCTTGTCCAACCCCTCTGTGTTGGAGAAGCAGAGTTACCTGGAGCAGGTTGCTCAGGACCACATCCAGGTGGGTGTTGACTGTCTTCATGGGTGGAGACTCCACAACCACTCTGGGCAACCTGTTTCCAGTGCTCCATCACCCTTGCAGTGAAAAAGTGTTTCCTGGTGGTCAGATGGAACCTCCTGCATTTCAGTTTTTGTTTTCCATTTGAAAAAAGAGCAAGGACTGTCTTTATCATAAAAACTAAAATAAACAAAAGCTAGGTGACAGGTATTCCACACTTGCTTGGTGCAGTGAATGCTTATTTAGGACCTATTTCATCACGAGGGTATTCAAACTCGCATGTTCCACTTCCCAGAAGAATGCCACAACTGCTTCAGAATAAAAGTTTTCTGGAGTGAGCCATATTCTATTCCACTTGTTTAACTACTCAGGTAATAGCAATAATCAGTATTACTATTCAAGGTTCAATTGGCCAGAGAACCAGCTGAAGAAAAAGTATAATTCTGAAGCCCTATGATGAGGGCATTCATCTGGGAAGGATTCTGTAGTTTTTGCAAGGACTGCTTATGCGTTTTTGAATTACTCTTAATATAACGTCCTCTTACGGCCTCCTTTTCTTTCATCCAGTGAATCCTGCTTTTTTTTTTATTTTAACAATACCTTTGTTTTAGCAGGAGGAGTTAACATGTCTCACTTTAGAAAAGTTGTTATCAAGGAGTCTGTGGTAATCTTTGGAGCTGTGGGGAATGTATGTTTGAACCTCCTCTGGCTGAAAGGCACAGAGAGCCTAGTTCTCCTGTGTCTTTGCTGAAGCTGTGTAAAAACAGGCATCTTTTCAAGTCTTTTTTTTTAAAAAAAAAAAGGGTGGGAGGGAGTTAAAGTTGGAGCATGGGTCAGCCAATGAGACGGTGCACTGAGGGTTTTGAGGCTTGAATTCACTTTGATGTAGGCGTCTCTGAGTGACCCAGAGTTGAAATGTTTGTGTGTCTCAGGCACAAACAACAAAGAAGAAACTCTCCTTTCCTGGATTTCTTTTTCACTACCTTTCATGGTTCCCTGCAGATAGCGCTTGTGTTGCAAATCCGATTTAGCTTTCCTCATAGACTATGTATGGTGCTTAGGCATCTGACTTAAAGGCCCTGGGTATCCACAGTAAATAAGTCTTTCTGGCGATGACTTAATTGATGAGTGCAGGGTTATCTTGGAATTTAGAGGTGTTTGGTCCTGCCTTCACCATGTAGCTGTCTCTTCCCTCCCGCATGTGGGTTCCCATGGGCCAAAAGCAGTGCTGAGGCGTGATCAGACCAGGTTTCCGATATAAGTGAGCAAGGGACCAGGGCTGTTAAGACACGAAACGGTGTGCACTTGCCACTCTGCGTAGGTGCAGTCTTATTGAGGAAGGCCCTCAGTTTCCACAGTACATAACTTTCCATTTTCTGGTAAAGCTCGCTGCTGCATAATGATACTAATTTTTTTTCTCAAACCTTCAGTCTCAAATTACTGTTGAAACAAATATGTGACTTTTAAAAAAACAAGACTAACTTAGAGCTATATAGACGTAATAGTGTAAAAATACTACTAATAAAAAATGATTCTATATCGACAAGAATATTTATCTTTAAAAAATTCACAGCCTAAAATTCTACACTTGAAAAACTTGCTAAATTTCTCAAATAATTTATACTTACTTTAGTGAACTACCATTATATTAAAAGGGACAAAGGTATTATTTGTGGAAGGTACAAAAGTATTTAAAATGTGTGTTTATTCTAGAGAAAAGGAAGAAAAAAAAAAAAGAAAATTAGTGGGTACTGTTTTGTGTGCAATTCCCAAGTATATTTTAAAAACAACATTGAATTTTTATAGCCAAATTATATTTTCTGCTAACAGGGAGTTGGGGAGGGATGAATAATAGAATGATTGACAAATCTTTTAGGGCTTGATTTTACAAGATGCTGCGCACCTCCTGATTGCTGCCAATCACTTTCATTTTCTTTCAGTCGATCCAAGAACATATGGCATTATTCAGATGGTGCTGAGCACCTTCAGTCAAAGTCCTCATAATGCCACAACATCCTCATTCTGTGCAAATGTGAGAATCGCTGTTGACATTTTAAATTGGAGGGTTATTTGGTCTTTGTCTGGACAAACTCCCAGTTGATACAAATGGATGTTCTGCCTGAGGAAGGATTGTAAGAGTAACAGTAAATGATCAATTTTATAAGCACTATTGTGTGTGTGTGTATATATATATAAACTATGTAAAGTACCAATTCGATTCATAAAATTCTTTACCTCTTCCACTTTCATTTGCTGGGAAAAAAAAAATACCATTCTTGTGGAGAACTGAAGTTTAGTTTACTCTCAGTGCAAATTTTGAAAAGTGGAAAGTCTGGATGTTATGTGCACAAGGCAGTTGATTTAAAGAGATCAGAAAGGTGTTTAATTTAAAAATAAAAGAAAAAAAAATCAATTTCAACATACTGATTTGTCCTGCATTACAGTTACCTGTAGAGAACCTCTAGTTATGTCTATCTGTTTTTGATGCCTCTACAGAATAACTGTCCAGCATCCTCTGCCCAACCAATCAGAATGTAGGAAAATCTACCGATATGACGGAATCTACTGTGAATCTACCTACCAGAAGTATGTTGAAATCTGTGTGAGTCTTGCCTCTAGCTCATGCATTTAGTGCTCGTGCTCTCCCGCTATTCAGAAATTACACGTGTGTTGAAACAGTACACTTCTACTTGTGTGCAAAACCTCTATGGCAGGGACAGAAATATGTTGTTTATTTCTTTGGGATTATGTTCTAAAAGCTAAAAAGCAAATAAAAAACCCTAGGACTTCACTAAATCTTAGATGTACTTCTTTGCAGTGCAATAAAAAAGAATGTATACACTGAAAATCTAGGCAAAATGTATTGCACAGGTGCTTCACATCTTAGGGATTTGAAAGGTGTGTTATGTATAAATTAGCTGTCACTTTTTTCAGTCATGTAATGGAATGATGAGTTGTAATTTGCATAATCCTTTAAGAAGTCAAATTATACTGTCATGTAGCAGACTTAACATGCTAGCTAGGATTTCATAGCTTTGCAGCTAATTAGTATGTACCTTACAGGACAGTTAAATTGAAGTTGAGTCCTCTTGCTTTGCAGTCGTTTGCCTTTGTCCGTTGCCCTGGCAGAAACGGCTTTTGTGCCGTTACTGATGCTTCTGACAAAAGTGCTGTTGCTGTGGGCAGGCAAATGCAACATGCTTGACTCGTGTTACTTTTGGAATCACTGAAGTTTCTATTTTACTGTAGTAAGGATTTAATAAGCTATTTCTACATAGGACTGAAAAGTATATATTTGACAGGTATATTCTAGATGATTTTGTATTAATATATTGCAAATGCATTATGAATTTTCTGTTATCTCGCTAGATTTTGAAACTGCTTTTTGTCACTTAATGTTTATTTTTCACACTCCAACTTTATTCTTGTTTTGTGTCCCAATGTTGTTATTATCATCTTATGTATAACAGATTTCACTTTCCAAAAACTCCTTGACTTCAAAAAAATCAGTTGTACTTGCATTGCAACAAAACGTTTCTTTGGCAAGGCAGTCATACTTGTTATAATTTTTTTTTTAGGTCCTATTCTGTCATCCACTCTTTTTATTCCATAACCTGCTGTTTGTTTCCTGAATCTTTTCTTTTAGGGATAGGTACAACTACATCAGTAAAAGCAGTTACTTCAGTGTAAATGGAGAGTATCGTTTTGGTTTACCGAAGTGAGAGGAAAAGGGAAATCTAGATTTTATCAGTATAATTACAGCATCTGTGTAACTTGGTGAGCCAAAATGAAAATCTAACTTCTTGCTTGGCTTTTTTGTGAATGGCTACTTTTTGTGTGAGAGATGATTTATTCATGATTTTACATTGACTTATAAATATTTCTTGCACTTTTGAATTTTTGATGGTTTTCCTTTCTGTCTCTCCAATAATGTCAGCGTCCAGGGTAATTGAAGCAGCCTAGATCTAGCATGGATGTAAATATCACCATGGAACTTAACTTCAGTGTTTTTATTTTTCTTGTAACTTCAGTTCAGTAAGTGTAAAAATATATTCATTCGTTTAAATATTTGAAGCAGATTTGTTGGGTGCTATTTATATCAGTTTTTAAAACAACTTCAAGATTTTGAAGCTTTATGGAAATAAGAAAACTTGGCTCAGTTTGTCATGAATGTTAAATACAGGAATAGCTTCACTCCGAAGCAAGTAGTTGATTACTTAATTTCAAAAATTAAGACAGAATTTGTGGTCAGTGTAGTTAAAAACAGCTAGCTGTGCTGACCACAAAATGGAATAGTAGATGTTCACTTACAAGTAGGTATACAATTGCAAATAGACATTGGCTAAATAACTTTTCAAAAAAAAGACAAAATCAAAAAAATCACACTGGTGATGAAGCAGTGTTGGTTTTGACATCTGTTTTGCCATACCTGAAATGTGAATTTTGAATTATTATAGCCCAGTTCACCTCACTCGTAAAAAGCATGGCATATTTTGGAAAACTACTAGCTAGCTCTTTCTGCAGAAAATAGAGTGCTTTTTGATTAGTGAATCTTTCTCTCGGTACTTCTTCCACGCTATTTAAGTTCTCTGTCTTCTTCCCAATGGAAGTTTTTGATACTTTTCCCCATAGTAATTTATTTCCAATGATATAACAACAAGTTGCTGAAAACTTCTCACTAATCAGGATCAGAAAAATCTAGCTATTTTCATGGCACTTCTAATGCTTATACTTTAGTGCTACAAGACATGTGAATGTTTGATACTAGATGTTCATATGCATCTCATGCAAGCTCATTCTCTTTCCTGATTAGATCAGGGAAGGGAGAATGGTTGTAAAAATGCCACTGGTGGTCAACAGAGAGGGCTGTGTGACCCTTCTTTTTCCTGCAGAATAATTTCTGGGCTGGACACAAAACAGCAAACTACTTATTCTGAGAATTAAAGGAATTTTAAGGACTTGGCCGTACAGAGTAGGACAGGACAAGAAACTGTGGATTTGGGAGCTTGACTGTTATTTTTTACCAACTTATTTAAAAATTAAAAGTAGTACTATGCAGAGAGCCAACTCTTGATTTGTGCTGAACCATGTACCTACTAAAGGTATTTTGTGTAAAGTTACTTAGCAGTTGAGATCAAGATATTCTGATCCTTTCTGTAAAAGACTTTTAAAGAATCATACCATAACCACCTACTCCAAGAATAGTTTTCAGAAAAAACTTGGAAGTAACCTTTTTAGTCAAATCTTAGTGCTAATACGTACTGGAAATAACAGTTTGTAAATGTTCTTAATAAAGGTGTAAATTAGTAAATACATTATAGTACTATTAAAAAAAAAATCAATTGCAAAAAGCTTTTTGCAGCATAAGTTCCTGAGGAGCTGGACTACTTGATTACATTAGCAAATATATAACAAATAGGCAAAATATTAAATATTTTAATACAGATCTCTAGGCTATTTATGATCCTCTTGCAATTGAGTTTTATAGCTGCTGCTAGATATCCTGCTCAGAACAGTCAAACGCACAGTTTTAAAAGCTGCTGGCAAAAGCAGAATTTTCCTTTTAAATTTTTTTTTCCATATTGTTACCACCTTGGTTGCTGTGACTCTATGTTGTTTTAAGTGGCTAAGCATATAAATACGCTTTTTAAAAAGCTCTAAAGTAAGCTTGAAAATAATTAGGAATTGTTTGTGTTCACTAGCAGTAGAGACTAACACACCAAGCATTCTTAAAAGGTCTTACCATGACCTATCTCGAGTTATGGGGGTAAAACCAGAGACCTGTCAGTTACTGGCCTGGAATATGGCTGTCCATCAACTCCTGAATATTTCCCTTTTGTCACGTCAAACAAAACTGACAACAAAGATAAATGCTTCTTGTTTAGTTCTAGCTACTTCACTGTAACCAAACCTCCAAGGTTTTTCCCCTCTTGCCCAGGCTGAAAATCCTTTCTTCTGCTTCTCAGACACCCATGGTTTGCACTGTTGTTCGCTTTATGGAGTGTCAAACAGTGAACAAAGCCCAGGTAGAAGATCTCCAGAGACAGTTCAAGAGGAGCATAGGTCCCTGCCCATGCTCCTGTTTTATTTGTGCTAAAAATTACAAGGAGAAATGGTGTGTCAAGAATTAGGATTTTCTTGCTTGTGTGCAGCGAGTCTCTGTTGTGTACAAGCAGAGGATCTCCCTTTGTTTTGTTCGGTGTTGTTCTCAGCCTGGAATTTATTCCATTCATAAAGTAGCCCTTCAGAGTATCACCTTGGTCGTGAGGGGAAATTCTCTGTTTGGTGGCTGTTGTGTGCTATCTCCAAAGCAAGGGTGGAAGAATCATCTCATCCTCATTTCTTCCTGACTGTATTAAGACGACATACAGGTCATGTCTCTCTTCAAGAGAGAATAGGGAAGAGTTATATAGTAAAGTATTTCTTGTGAAATCAAGAGCATGGAATGAATATGTAAGGAAAACACCTCACTCACTCAAATCCCAGAAGTACAGCTATGGTCTTATTAGCTCTTTTTACTTCATTTCTCTGCATGTTAGTGAAATGAGCACAGAACAGAAGGCTCATTGATTTCTGTCTAAGTAGTGGAGCAATTTGTCCTGGAAGGGTGTAGCTTGGTCATATACCCGTTGTCATCCTAAGCCTGTAAATGCTCAAAACATCTGAATTTGGCAGACCAAAACAAGCTCCCCTCAGACTATATGTTGACTCAAAACTATAAATATTTGTACAACTGAGAAAAGGAGGCATAAGACTAAACCATTCCTGTCAGCCTCTAAGGTTGAATTTAATATTTGTTTATTTATCAAATGGATAGAACAAAAACAGAATTGCTTTGTATGCCCAAGAAATCTCATGGCCCTGGTAGACAACACAAATGAGAATATAAACCTTTTAATGGGCCAAATACCTCTTCCAGGGTTTCTAGTGAGAGAATTCAACCAGATACAGAACCTGGGAAGATGAAGGACTTCCTGGGGTTGTTGAAGTGGTCTGCAGGGCTCATCACCACCTTAATGTGGACAGAGCAGTAAAAGACTTGCAGAGGAGGAGCTAATAGCTCCAAATGGAGATTCACAACTTCGTGGAAGTGGGTTAAAACCCCCATGCTGACTCCTCTGCAGCCGGGCATGCTGGTTTAGAAGCATGAAGCTCAGAAGTTAACAACAGCTGAGAGGTCATTATCTTTTTCGATCTTTTTGTTTCTTAGTGGTTGCGCGGCACATAAAGTGACTTTGCATGATGTAAGAATTTTCAGACTTTTTGTTTGTATATCATAGCTCATCTGGTATCATACAGCTGAGGAAAAGATACAATAGTCTGAAACAATTATTTTAGCTGCAGGAAAAACATGTAACATGTAGGACAACAGGGCTGTCATTCAAGCTAATGCTGTAAGGTACACGAGCTTTCTTTCCAGCAATGACTTCAGTATCCCATGTTCAGGAGTTAAGCTAAGAGAGAACATACTGAAGAAGCCGCTTTATTTAGTTTCATTTACTCTAGCAAAACAGGAAGTAGAGGCCCCCATCTTCTTGCACAGTGGATCTTTCTTTGGGGCAGTGCTCCCTCACTTCACATCTTGATTATTCTCCTCTCAATGTGAATTTAATAGGTGTCTTTGAAGAAGATTCTACACATCTCTTCATAAATTTGACCCCTTCCTAGAAAATACTGAAAGCTAATAACCTAATTCATTTCCTATCAGCAAATGGCAGAGAAGCCACTGCTAACCCATGTAACTGGCCTTTTACCTGATTCTTACAGTCTCAGTGTGAGGCTTCCTGGCAAAACTTTATCCCTGGTACAGCTGTCGATGTCTGCTCTCACCTTTATATAGCTTTGGAGCAGATCTGTGAGTTCTCTGGGCTGAGCTGTTCTAGATGCCTTTTGCAGGAAGAAAAAAATAAAAACCTTTAACCAAGTGTAAAACACATCCAAAAGTGAGACGTCTCCTAACACATAGGATATGAGAGTGGGTTTTCTCTGGGTAAGAAATGACATTAGCTGGGCCACTTCAAAATGATTAATGATCACTGGCTAGCATTAAGTTGAACATCTAATCCTTGACTGATTGGAGCATTTGAGAGAACAGCACTCTAAAAATATAATTTTCCAATAAGAGATTTTTGTCATACTTATTTCTATTATGACACAGTTAGGTGTTGCACTGGCTTCAAAATTTTACTTTGAGATTAGTGGAATGTAGCCTGAATAGAGAATAGGTGTGATGTATACATGTTACCTGAAAATTTTCTTCTACTGAATAATAAAGGACCATGCTTACATTTACAAAACACTATTTAGTTTATAGTTCAATACAAATCTTGAAGATTCACTTAAGCTTTGCAGTATCTAATTGTAATATCTATTCTGAGTTAAATCCTGAAGTGAATTTGGTATTGGTCAATTGACCAATTAAGCAATTACCTCTTGCTGTCTTGCACGCGATCCATTTTAAACTGGCTGGGTCTTCAGGTCCCTTAACCACTCCCTTTTGATAGGATATTAGTCACAGTCTGCTAACTCCCTGTTAAGACAATTTTTTTATAATCTACAGAAACTTGGTTTTGCATTTCATTTTCACTTCAGATTTTTGTTATTTTTGTATTGTGTTTGTTTTGTGGTTTTTTTGGTAGTGGTGTTTGTTTTTTTTTTCTGAATCATGTTACTGGTTTCTGAAATGGAGAGATCAATTCAAATTATCTGTGACTGAGCTACTCTGTGTATTCAGCAAGGTTTCACTTTTCCCATGCTCTTTCAATAACTTGCTGCTTTGCATAAATATAGAAGCATTAATACCAAGTATATCCAAAATATTAGCTGGGGAAGGAGTGAGCAAGGTAACAAATTCATTTGGCTTACTAACAATGTATACAATCATTCTACAACTTGGGGGAAGGGGAAATAATTATCATCCAAATATAAGGAGTTAGCCAAATACCTGCCCTAAAGCTCATGTAAGTGCCATGAGTTGTAGTAACAAAGCTATCCTGGAGCATTTTAGGTATGCCTTTGCAAGGTAAGAGTCCCAACATATTGCTATCTTTTGATTTAAAAGAACAATACAAGATAGAAGCACAGTCTTGCAACTTCTGGTTCTTTTTAGATGGAAAATGCTGATTGTAAGAACTTCAAGTGAAGAAAAATCCTGCCTTTCTTCAGATGAACCGTACTGTTACCTTATTTTTAGTCTGAAGTTTTCTAACTTTTATCTAGCAGAAACATCCTAAATCTAGCGTTCAGAAGCTGAAAAGTTCTCCTTTAATATTGATGATACTCCTCAGTTCTTCCCCCTCCATTTAGATATTTGTAGACGGTAACCCAGTGATCATTTATCCTCCTCTTTGACACAGGTTTCTCATTCTTAGCAAGGCACATCTTCCAGAATTTGAACACTTCTTGTAGCTGTTTGATGAAGTCTTCCTAGTTTGAATACTAGTGTAGTTCATTAGTTGTTGCTGTGGTAGTGCTCGGGGATCACAGATATAAACTACAACCATGTTGTTACTTGCTGTTTGAAATGGAAAGATTCTCTGTCTCAACATCAGTCGCAATTTATATAATCCTCTCCTATTGCTATTCGGTGTTTACTTCCTTGTACATCAAAGGATCTCTTTTGCTGCTTTAGTCAGTTTAGTATTTCACTGTAGGCTAATATTAATTTGGTTATCCACCATCATCCGTATGCCTCTTCCCAGGTTATTATATTGTCTTTGTTTGGAATCTGTGCTCTTAGTTACTAGATAGACAGCTTTGTGCTCAGCTGTGTTAAAACACATCTTATTCAGGTGAGCCCACACTGCCATGCAATCTGTGGAACTGACAACTCCCTGGTATTTACCATTTTATTATCTTTCGTGTCATCTGCAAATTTTACTGGGAAGGATTTTATGTTTTCTTTCACATCACTGATTTATTCTCCTGCACAGGTACTCCATAGGGAATAAAGGGCTCAAGGAGTTCTTTCCCTGCACGGAGTACTCGGGGTAGACTTAATCTATATTTCAGAGCTGCTGGTCATAATGGCTGGGAGCAGATTAGGGCTGCTGGCACTGATGAGTTGCAACCAAACAGGGCAGTGAGTCAGGAGTGCACTCTCTTTACTTGCAGCAGTATGAGATGGCTGCAGCCTTTCTTTAAAGTAATGTGAGGCTTGTTTTGCATAGTGATGCTGTTGAAATAGGGATTCCTTTTTTTCTTTTTAAACAAAAAGGACTGTTCCTGGAAACAAATCTAGATTACTTGTGAATGTTTAGCAAATTTTGTGAATGTGTTTATCCGAAAAGAAGGGTGAAGAGGGGTGGTTTTTGGAAACTCTGAAATCTTTCGTATTAGTTTTCTTTCTAAATGAATTAATTTTAATTTTGTTTCCAAATGATGTTTTTATTTAGAACTAAATCTGCTTTTCAAACTATTAAAAGATTAAATAATGAAGTCATCAAGCATAAAGGTTCATTGAAAAATAAGTTCAGAGCTTACTAGAAATTAAGCTTTTGGATAACATTTTGTCCCTCGTTTTTTCCTCGATTCCCCAAAAGGATTTATATGAGCAAACGTCAAAATCATGCTATGAAGGTGTTTTTTTTTCCCTTTAAGTTGACTACATGGCAGACCTGTGCAGCACTGTACCTTACTTAAGTTTTAGGCTTGAGTTGTTTAGCAATCTATTAATTCTCACACCTAGCCATAGGGCTTCATGATACAAAAGTGACACAACTCATATTTCACATCCAGATACAGCAATATCACTAAAATTCTGACTTATCTAGGACATAACTGTTGACTTACCACTGTCATAAAGGAATTTTAGCAGAATCTATAGTCAATTTAGAGTATTTCTACTGATTTGTTTTCCCTTTAAGACAAATATTGCTTCAGTTAAAGCATGCAAAGAGTTAGCCAAGTCTGCATCACCACAAACTGGTATACAGAAAATAAGACTTGCATTATGTTTTGTAAAATTAATTTTTTTTTTGTTATGCAACACTTTCGTCAAGTGTTTGTTTTAAAAATTCCCTGTTCGTATACACACACACATATATATACATACCTACACAGACAGTTTTGAAAAGAAAGAGAATACAATAACTTTAAGGAAGAAGAAAATGGAAGTGAAAAGCATACTTCTACTTGAGTATAATAGGAAGGCGACAATTTTTAATATATGTCATTTTTAGGTATAAAACAATTCTGTGTTGTTTTTTAAAAAAACAAAACCAAAGAAGAACAACAAAAAAAACTAGCAATACCATATGAACCAAAGATTATAAATTAGGATTTGCCCTTAATTTCTGGTAAAAAGGGAGTAAATACCAAACAAAAAATCTGATCAATGAGAAGGAAAGACACAATCTGTCACATTTCAAAGTTTTCTGCTCGTTGAGCAACAGGAGACTCATGAAAGTAGATACCTTTGCCTATTATAGTTGCATTGAACTTTATCTTACAGTTTCATAAGTCGTGTTGGGTCTGTGCCATCTTTGAGATTGCAGACTGTGATACAAAGTGGTTTAAGATGCTGTATCATGTACCATTTAATCTGGCTGCACTATTTAGAGTTTGTGTTGTGTACTGGGAGTAATTTGTGTGCAAAGTCTTTCCAGCTGCATCTATATAAAAGGTGAAATTCCCCTACCTCTGCACAAAAGTCAGTTAAATGGACTGTGGGGAACAGAGCAGCAGTTGAATGAA
The DNA here is from genome assembly GCF_009769465.1 of Tauraco erythrolophus. Lineage (NCBI taxonomy): Eukaryota > Metazoa > Chordata > Aves > Musophagiformes > Musophagidae > Tauraco > Tauraco erythrolophus. The sequence goes on from NC_141470.1 coordinate 43,373,233, forward strand.
TTAATTTCATGTAGCTGTCCGTAGCTGGCTGTGACACTGCAGTGAGCTTCCTCCACAGCTGACTTGCAGCCAGGGCCCGTACACATCTTTGTGGAGTTCTTGGGCTGCTGAATTTCTATGCGTTGATAGATTTTTCTCCTTGCCTAGAAGTGTCCCATGTACTTTTCCACCTTCTTGCTATATTCCAGTGACTCGTTTACACGCCTAGGGCAGTACGTCTGTAAGCCTCGTGACTGCGGTGGACTTTTTTACCTGCTGTTATTACCTTTGCCACTGTTGTGGGTTAGGCCGAACCCCACACACAGCTGGTCACTCACCCTCCCCCACCCCAAGAATGAGGGAGAGAAAGGAGAGACAGGAAACCTGTGGGTTGAGATAAGAACAATTTAATACAGATAAGTAATACACAGGGTAGATACTCACCACCCCCTCGTATGCGAAGCCCGTCTCATCCTGAAGCTGCAATCCTGGACGAACGCGAGACCCCGAAATAGAGAGGGGCAGAGAGAGAGTACTCCGAGAGTGGGAGTACTGGGAGAGAGAGAGAAAAAAAAAAGGCAATAGAGCAAAAGTGCAGCAAGTGCAAAAGAGCCAAAGCACAAAAGCCCTTTTTTCCGGCTGACCCTCGCCTTTATACTGGCATGACGCTGCGTGATGTGGAATACTATTTGGCCAGTTTGGCCCTCAATCTTAAGTTCCACCACAAATCACAAGGGGAATCGTGTCCCCCCTTATCCTGCCGTGCTTCTGCACTCCGGCACACTGAAAAGTCCTTGGAGTATCATGTCCAACCACAAACATCAGCTTGCTATCAGCATTCTTCTCAGAGCGAGCCTCTGAGTAAAACCAAAGCACGGAGCTCTTCTAGCTGCTAAAAAGAAGAGCTAACCCGGTCCCAGCTAAAACCAGGACAGCTACCTGTAAGATTGGAGGTCATTGCAGTGCCAGGAGAGGGAACGCTATCACTGTCCCCTTCTTCTGCGTATCTTCTCATGTAAGCTACTGAATGTGCTGTTTCGTGTGGTTGGAGGAGAAGGGCTGTTGTGGGATCCCCCTTTCCCCAGTGGAAAATTTGCCATTTCTGAGAATACTCTCGACTGGTGATTCTTGGCGGTGCACGTATAGACAGCCCAGGCAAAGGGCAGCAATGCAAAGAGTTTTCAAGCTGAAAAACAGCTTGTGTAACCAGTCGTGCTGCAGAGTACAATGAGTTTGGCAGCCTGTTAGTCCGGGGGCTATCTGGAAGCACCCCAGGGTTGCAGATGCTCCCTGCACTAGGCTGTAGACTAGGCAGTCCGTCACCTGTGTAATCAGTGACCAACACTGATCACTGTATTGATCATAACTGTCGTTTGGTATAGCATGTACTGTTGCTGCGTTTGGCAGGGTTTTCTTTGCCTTGAGAATGCTGTCATGATCTACATTTTGAGCTGGATGTTATACTAAAAAGGACGTTCGTATTTTGCTAACTTGGCAAGTTGAATTGAGCAGTTTTTTGTTATTCAGTAGGCATAGAAAATGATCAAAATATTTTGAGTGAAAAACTGAGCTAAGATTAAGAGCAGAATACAAGCCAAGTCTATACTGTATTTTCGTATAGCTTGGTCAATTGGAGGTATTTAAGTGGTGTAATACCCCACTTGGACAATGCTGCATCAGCAGAAACCTCTATAGCAGATACTATTTTACTTGCAAAACTGTTCTTTTACTGATATTGCTTGTTTTACTAATAAGTGGTGATTTCCCTGTACGAGTCCAAAGCAGACCTTTGCTGATATAGCTGATTACATGCTTAGTGCTTTGCCACACTGGTGTACCAAGATTGCTCTATTGGCAAAATGTTCCTGATGCAGACCTCCTCTGATTTTAGTCATTCACTTTTCTTGATTTCAAAGCTTGACAAAATAAGCCTCCTATTGTAGAGTTTGAAGGGATGCTAGCTGTTCCATGACTCTGTGGTGAATAATAATTGGGATAAAGAGACCCAAGAGCTGTACTGCATCTAAAAATCAATCCTATTTTTCATAATATAATTAAGTTTTTTGTCATTTGAGGTATTCTTATTGTAGACTTGAGTTAAGAATGAGAAATGCTGTCTTCTGAGTTGCTTCACGTGTTTCACTCGTGGTCTTTGTAGAATCTTGCTGTTGGTGTGATTTGCCTGAATAATTGTGACCAGTGCTATCCATATTAAATCCCACATGGTTGAACTCCTTTGCCTTGAAATCAAATGATGTAAACAAAAAGTTTCCAAAAGTATTCCGAGCTTTTTCACCCCCTCAAAAATTTCCCAACCAGAATTGAAGTGAAAGGCCTGGTGATCATAACCTAGTCAGGCACCATGCCGTGCTGTGTGCTTTGGGCAACACCTAGGTCTTATGCTTAAGGGAGCATTTTATGGTTATCGTAGCAGGAGGCCTTCTTACTTCCAGCAGTAGCAGCATGCTTTTAGAATCGTTGCATCGCTGCTTGATTACTAGTGATGGTTATGTTAGATGCTGGACCCAGCGTGACGGAGAGAGGCAGTTCTGATTCATGTCACCCTGGGGAGCCTCAGGCATGCATCCAGACCATGCATCAGCATGGATGGTAACTGTGGCATTGAAATTGCTAGAAAAGGCATAGAATCAGATAATCATCCATAAAAGAGTTCTACTGAATGGCTGTGGAGTTCACAGCTGGTAGATTGATATCATATGGGAGTATGGTACTGTGTAATGGGCAAAGTCTTTTAAGTTTACTAAACAAGTTAAGGCAACTTCATTAAGATAGGGTTTTTCCGTTGATGATGTTGGGTTATTTTTACCTCACCACTTCTCTAAGTGTACTTGCAAGTTATAAACAGACCTTTTGTGAGACGTCAAAAGAAGAGCAAATCAACCGTTCCAGGCTTAGGTTGCCTCTTGGAGATTAAACTGAAATCTAATTATTGTCATTGTCACTAAATGGAATAAAATATGTTCCAGAATGTCAAAAATTACATTAACTTTTCTGACTATTGTACAGTTAAATTTTTTTAATTTCTCTTGTTTGGATATTTTGATGCATTCCAGTAGCAATCCCTACTTCACAAGAGTAAAAATAGTCCAAGCAATGAATTGTTCATCCTTCCCCCTAGTTTACAACAGATACCATCTATTTTAGGTTGAAAACCAGGAATAGATCTCCTCCCTTAATTGGAGGGAGACTCTGTTCTTAAAAATCTTTTAAGAATTTATAAGAAAGGTGAATAAATGTCATCTTTCACCAATGTTCAGTTCATTTTTATATGGGAATTGGCTGACTCAACCTAATAAAAGCCAGTGTGTTGAAAAGTGCCCTTTTCCTCAGCAACAGTTTAAGGAGGTGGAGTTCTCTGAGCTTCCAGGCTTGTAGGGCTTTTTCACTTGGGTGCTTTATAAAGGATAGTTAGCACTGGTCATACAGCTAAGGGCTTGGTGACATGGCAGCAGCATGCTCATGGTTGCGAGTGGGAGGCTTCTTGTTTTCTTTTACTTGCTACTGGAGACCACCACAGTCCTGATGCACGTGGTCTTGCTCCTGGTTGCCTATGAACCTTCTTTATCCATGCGCTGTTAGGATGTCTGCAATGAGCTGGAGTGTAGCAGAAAATGCTTTTCAATGTTAGGCTCTGCAAAGGGCAAGTGGGGCTTTGCAAGAGCCCCTTTGCTCTAGGAGTTGCTGCTTGGTGTGTTCTGAGTGTGTTTACTCTAAAGGTGTGGTGTAAGGCTTATTTGTTTACAGAAATATATTTTATAACAGGTGGTTTGGTGAAATATACTGAAATTCATTTTGGTATTTAGCTTCTTCTAGATTAACATTTGTATATTGTTCTAACTTCTTCCACTTGCTTATCTAAGACTAGTTTTAAATCTCAAAGTAAATAAATAAATGCTTACTGGTGGTCTTCATACCCCTCCTATTTGTACCTATAATACCGTATTTGTGGCTTTGCAGACTGGCTTGATTTCATGATTCTTATGCGTAGATACTTTTGATTGACAGATAACTAAATTCAGCTTGGATGACCGCATCCAATGTATGCGAATGTCAGCCTTTTATTGTTGTGTTTAAGCAAAATTTTACATCTGCATTAGAATGAAAAACATAGTTTGAGTTGATATGGGTGTTGCATATTGCATAAAGGTAGCAAGATGACATCAAGAACAGAAAATTATTGTATTTTAGTACAAATGCAGTGGTAACTATAAACAGGAAATGACTGTTTTTTTCCACCTTTGTGCTTACGTTTTGATACTGAAAGTCTCCTCACCACTAACCCTTGTTCCTCTTTATTTGTCGCTATCCCCAAAGCTTACTCTGTCACTGCTTGTGCTTGCTGTTCCTTGACATCCAGCCCTAGAAAAATGTTTGCGTTGTGCATTATGGCAGGCACACCAGCACTCTGAAGAGCTGTTGGGAGCACTTGAGTAGGTAGATTGGTACCTGATACTGGTTTTAATGTGTTCATCACTTCCAATGATGTTTCCCCCTGGCTTGAGGCTTGTGTTTGGGTGCCCACAGTATGTGTTCCAGCCAGCAGTGCAAACAGTGTCTGCCAGGGAAAAACAGGTAAATATAATGAAGCAGGGAGGTAATTGGGGAGCTGTACTGTGCAATTTGATTATGGCCTCAGATGCAAGGGACTAAAAAAAAAAAACAACAACCTAGTTAAAACATAAATACTGATGTTACAGTGTTTATTATATGATAGTAAACAATTCACTCAAACATGAAAACTTAGGTCAGAGCTGTAATTTACCACACTGGTGAAGAAAAATGTTGTGGTAGAACGAAATATCATGCTATTGCTTACAGATTTTTTGGCATGTGGCTTTTTCAATGATTTATTTAAAAGCAGATTTAGAATATGAAAAATTATGATAGTTTTTATCCTCATTTTAGTCAGATAAAAAAAAAACCCTGCTTTGTATAAGTACAAGAACATGTTTTTAGAAAATTCTGTACTGTGACATCAATTTTTATAGGTGTGCAGTGCATGAGTGTTGGTTTTTTTGAACCTTTTTTTTAACCCCCCCTGCCCATGTCTCCACCTTCTTTCAAGAACTGTTAAGAGAAAAATGTGGATACTGTGAATAAACTTATTTGTTATTTAAAGTCTTCTATGTCCTTAAAATAAAAAAAACTGCTTTCTGGCTCACTATTATTTTTTTGAAAATGAAAAGTGGTTTGACAAAAATTCTTTTTTATTCCAAAACACTAGACACACTCCTGGTTTTCAGGTCCTACCAGAATAATTTGGTGGCCTTTTCCTGAAATTTATTTTTCTAGATTGTCAGAGGAGTGTTTGATTTGATATAAACACAATAAGATGTACCTTCCTTGAGATGCATGGGTCTTTGTTAGATAGTAGCTGCTATTACCTTTAACTATTTGAGTTTCCATAAGAATGGTCTGTCATTTGCCTTGTGTCTTGCATAGTCACTAACTCCTGGGTGCATAAAATCCTGTCTAATTGGAACAGTAGTTTTCCATCTACTGCTGACTCTTTCTTAGCTATATGTCGCACTGGTGTGGATGTATATATATTCAGGGACACACAAACACATGTAACAGGAAAGTTAAATCATTCCCATTTGATTCAGAGCATGCCTATAGGAAGAGTGCTCAGAGCAATAGGAAAAAAGAGCACATGTTAACTCAGTCTTTAAAACTGTAGAGCCAGAGACAGTCAATCACTGGACTTGGACTTCCGAGGGATGGATGGATAGCATGCTTACTGAGGAAAAACAAAACGTGTAAGGTGCAGGAGCAGGGTCCCTGGTTAGCTGAAAGTCAGCTGAGGCAGAAGAAACGTGGCTGACGATGTCAGGCAGAGGCTGACTGCTGCAGGGGTGAGGAAAGAGAGGTGCATGCTGAGGGGAGAGCCCTGAGGTCCTCGAAGCCCAAACAATTCTTGTGAGAGATGAGGAAACTGGAGAGCCATGTTGTTCATTGCTTTGTGTGTGAATGAAAGTAAAGAGTATTTGTTTTTGGAAGCCGTGGAAAAATCTGTGTACCTTTTGCTTTAACTCTAACGTATACTGGAAGGCAAGTGCTCAAAACCACAGGGGCTGGAGCTCTTTGCTTCTGCTCCTGACAGCTGGAGAGCAAGACCAGCATTGTCTTGCAGATATAAAGTAGGGTGGGATGGAGGAGGAACCAGGAAAGCCCATGCCTAGTCATCATGCCAGGGAAATCATGCAAGATAGTGATACAGTTTTCTGAGACTAGCGGAGGCTTAAAAGTTCATGGACATAATGAAACCCAAACACAACAGTTAGATGAGTGGAAAGGAGTCTTCCATATCTGCTGCTACGGTGTTGTGCATCAGAGGGAAAATCTGTTGTGTGCCAGATGGCTGTTTAGAGTTTACAGATCAGTCAGATACACTGAATGCGTGCTTGACTGCAGTTGTAATGTTTCTGCAAAAGAAAACAAGGCCTTCAAGTTCAATATTCATCTAGAAAAATGCGTGTTGAGAGATTTAACCGCTCCATCTGAGTAGCTAATTGCATTATCAGTTGCAGTGTCAATCGGACACAGCAGAGGAACACTGAGTGAAACTCTTCAGTGCCCCTTCCATAATCACAAGGGAAATGCCCTGTTTTGTGACTTCTCTGTGTTTTGGGGGGTTTTTGCTGTGGGTTTTTTCTGGGGTCCTTTTGGATGAAGAAACATTTTTTCATTGTGTAGTGCAGTTTTCTTCCTTCTCTGGACAGCGAAAATGTTAGCTGTTGAATGGCAAAGATGTTCAAATCTGACCTAAGACTGCCACTTGTTAATAGGCAGATTTAAACACTAGGCTTACCTGTGTTTACTGTTGAGTGCTTGTGGCTATTTTTTGGTTAAATACATCAAAATTTTGGTAAAACTCCATTGTCTGATTAGGAGCTAGAATCAAATAATCTTCCAAACCAGAATATTTTATTTATTTTAAAATTGGAATCTGAGACACAAAGACAGGGAAATCAGTACTTTGCGACTTTGAAATTGGGATCCCAGATACAATGCACTGGAGTAAAACGTAGAGAGTTTTCAGATCTAGAAGGTGGACTTGCTCCTTTTCCGTTGAAACATTTTAGGAAAGCAGGATGGAATCTTGAGCTTTTTTCTTTTTTTATTTATTTGGTGTTTATAGATATTCATTTTAATGTCATGCCTATTATTGCATCATTAATGTTTTTATTCTTTTGTCTCAGAAATGTGTCCTGAACATGCTTTTATCTCTCCATATTATTGCTTGTAAAACTCATAGTACTTCAGCACTGTGGCACAGCTAATGCTCTTTTCCCTTGCTTAAGCCTACCGCAGTCTCTCTGGCCCTGCCGTCAATCACCAGCTGGATGCTGAGACAAATTTTTTATAGCAGCTTCTGTCAGTAAAGAGAAAATATTTTGAAAAATACAGTCTAAAAGCTGAATGTCAGCCTGCTGAGTGGCCTGGTTAAACAGGAGAATTGACTCTGCCAAGTTTCTGTTGTTTAGCTTTTTTCTTAATTAAAAAAAAAAGTGGTTTGGGATCTAGCCCAAATAATAAACAAAATAAGACTTTCTTGACAAGGACTCATAATTGACTAGCTTACTAAAATCCTTAAGCGTCTCCATGACCACTTCTGTCTCCACCTTCCCAGTTCCTGTAACGTGAAAGTTTTCAGTCTGTCTTGGATGTTGCACAGAGGAGTAGCAAAGAATCCATAAACTCTGGTAGCTCTGTTGGATCCAGTGTAGTCCCCTGTTTTGTTTTCTTTTTCAGCAAGAGGAAGAGTGTCTTGTTTCTGAGGTTCAAAATCTTACAACAAGCAATACTCTGTCTTTGTAGGAAGTATTCCAAAAGAGATTCTGGATGCCCTGAACAATTGCACTTAGTCTTTATGACCAGGGCAAAACACACGCAAAAGATTTAGGTAGGCAAGAAGCCGCATACTTTTTTAAAAACCACTTTCAAAAAGGATGGTGGAAGCACATGGCTTAACACATAGTAAATCTTGTATTAGAAAGCCACAAACCCCTCGTTGAGAAGTTGCATTGGTCTCTTGAGCCAGAGAATATTGCTGTCCCACAGATATATTGTTTGGAAGCTGCATCGAGAAGTGCAGCCTACTTGTTAGTTGATAAATAGAGATTAGAATCCTCTACTAGGCTATTTTATGGTGCTTGTTAACAATATTTACCTTCATAAATTGATTTAGTATAATCCTTGCTATGGCTTTACCTCATTTCTGGAAGACATATAGATAATGTGGTACTTATATGAAGTCTTGCAAGTCACTGAAAACCTGCTGTATTTCCTTAGTTGAATTGTGCGGCAGGATTATATTAACATAGATTTTAGAATATTTGAGCTCCCATAGGGTATGGTGTGTGGTTGATATGACATGACTTGCCTTCAACAGTTGCTTTAACAAGATATCCTTCATATAAAATATACCAGGCTGAAAGGCATAACTGACTGAGTTTAGTAAGAAACACTGTTGGCAAAATTCTTTACTTTCATCTTTATCTGATTAATTCAAGGCTGAATGTTACAGAGAAAGTATTTTTAACCTAGCATAATATTTGGCATGTTTATTTAAAAAAAAAAATCCAAAAAAAAACCCAGCCCCTCCCAAAAAACCCCTTTTATTTAGTACAAGATAATTTTTAATAAAATGTTAAACTCATTGCAGATGTATGTGGACTTACTGTAGTTGAAACTCATACTGCTTAAAATATCTTCTCACTCCTCCTAAAAACTGCTTTAATAATACATTAATTAACACTTCTGTAGTACTTGGCATATTTAACACACAAGATAATTTACAGTTCCTAATATTTTAAACTGTGTATTAAAAAGACTAGCATTAGCGAACAGAAAATACACTGCATGTGAATATGCCAAACATATAATTTACATGTAGCTAGGTCTTTAATTTATTAAAAATAGATATACTTTAATGTCTTGACAATACTGCTAATGTTATTTGAATTACTATTAATGTTTTTTCAAATTCCTGATGATGGTTTAGTCTTTTATTATTACCATGCAGAGACTTGATGTCTAATAATACCAATAATTAACTTTTGGTTTATAATAAACAATTTGTTTCAGATTTTATGGAAAAATATTATTATTTTTGTCTATTTTCTTCTTGCATGGGGCTTTTTGTATTGAATGAAAGATATTCAGCCAAATTAATATCTAAAAATTCATATTTATGTACTTGCATCAAAAAGCTTTGACTGACCATGTACTTGAGAACATAGAACATACTTGAGGTTTCGGATATAGGCAGATTTTTGCTGTCTCTTGACTTTATGCTGCAGGGAAAAGCTTGCTACACGAGGATACTAAATGCTTGATGGTTTGGTAATGGAATGTGGAGACCTTCACCTTAGGTCACTAGTTTGAATGTAGCTCAGGTGGGTGGAAACTAAAACCCATTATCATCTGATGGCTCCTGGATGGCCTGTGTGAAATGAATTGGTGGGCCCAGTCGACTTCCCGGTAGAAAGATGTCAGTATTGCAGAATCATCATAACAGTTCTCACAGATTGGGACCCTTGTTGGACTTCTCTGTGGAAGAATCAGTGGCCAGAGTGGGGTTTGGATGCTGAATTGCTCCCTGCACTTCAGATGGTTTGTGTAGGGCAGGCAAGAAGCATAACTGTGTAACAGAAAAGTAATGGAGAAACCATTGGCACTTGTTAAGCAAGGTCTAGCTCATAAGTACGCTTCCAGAACTGGTTAGCTGTGTTTACTTCAGAGAAAGTAAGTGGAAGATCTGGGGAAAAAAAAACAAACACTCCCCCTGCCCCCCACCCCCAAGAACTTTTTACATTAGTAAAAGTCTGAAGAAGCTATAATCCTGGTTGAATTTTCCTAGTCAATTCTCAAACTAACTGGTTGAATCCCTTGACTTTTCTGCCTGTAATTTTGCCACCAGTCTCCAGTCAGTTTAGTGATCCTGCTACTAGAAGAGGAAAGCGATATGTTATATCATTGTCAGAGGCAGTGGAAGACTCTTAATTGCAATCACTGTATAAAATCAATGCTTAAAATCTAATTGTTCTGGGAAGTGGCAAAGCACATACTGTTTTTCAACCCACAGAGAATTGCTCTCTTCTTACAGTTTGTATGCTAGTGGCTTGTGTGTCTGTCTCAAACATAAACCAGCCCTTTTATGTGGTCCTGATTAGCTGATGAAGCTCACTTGGCTGGAAAAATGCAGCCTCATCAGATGCTCTCTGCTCTTTTGCTCAGGAAGTTGAAGGAGATCCCGTTGTCCTTAGTTTTCTAGAGAGCCAGCCTGGGGCATCACTGGTGTCCATTACTACCCCACACCCCCCCCAGCCAAAAACTGATTCTTACTTTTTACACATGGGCCAAGAAGCCTCACTGCTAACGAGAAAAAACGTATTTCCATCAGGTTGCGGGTACCTCCAGTCACACTCGCATCTGCTGGGTATAACATCAGCAGTCTGAGATGATACACCATCCTAGAAAAGTCGTGGAAGCAGAGTGGCTGGGGTATTTCACAAGCTACACCAAAATCCACTTAGTTTCGTGCGATTTTTGTTACCTCATGATTATGGCATGATTCTGGTCATTCAGCTTCGTTCATGCGCCTCAAACTTGGGCTGGATACTAGTGCCTGTGAGTGCTCAGGTGGAATTACTTTAGAACAGAGGTGGAAGTGTGTTGTGTGTGTCATAAATTTCAAGCAAATATTTGTTTCTCCTTAAAATAAAGTAGTCCCCACTCAGATAAGTTGAACAGTGTATTAACAAACATTAAGATGCTGGGCAACTTTCTGCTGGATGTGTTAAATTTTGTGTTTCTAAATATACAAAGTATAAAGAGTCTATAGTTGGTATCTCAAGAGCCTATATAACTTAGCATTCCATATGCTTCCTCCCTAGCAAACAAATCAGATGATAACGTTAGGCTGCCTGAATACTCTCACTTACTCAAATATTTAGTGAGAATCTATGGGTATTCAATCGTTTGATTTTTCTCTATTAAGATAGTAATGCATGTTTCTTTGCAGTGAACATTGCTCATGAAATTGCTGGAGGATTTTTTTTTTCCCCTCCTTGTGAATAATTAACAGAATAAAAAGTTCTAAATAGAGTATGTTACTGTTTTAAAAATACATTTGCCTATAATAGGCAGGCAATAATAGAATTTATTATAGCTGCATCTATTTTGACATCAATAAGCATGAAAGTTTTAATAAAAGCATCCACAAAGCTTGTGTATTGCGCAATATAAGATGCGAACCAATTTGAATGTTCTGTTGAAACATTATGATGTAAACAAAGTTGCAGGACACTTGAACTGAAAATTATCTTTTCAACGCTAAAGGGGAAAAAAAATGGATTAATTTGTTATAGAGCGAATTCTGCTGAATTTCTAAATAATTGTGTATTTAACCAGATCTAACTTAATAGATAGTCATAGGATTTTTTATTAGTATTTTTATGAAATAAAACCAGTTACATCTGACAAAAAGAACTCTCCAATAATTTTTAATATCAATTCTATATTAAATGTTTGTGCATGTGGCTTTGGTTTTTTTTTTTGGCATGGGTAGTTTTGATCTGTACCTAACAGAAATCTTTCTATCAATTTGCTTTTTCCTACCATGTTGTTTCAAAACACCTAAACCTAGTGCTGTGACTATGGATGATGATCTAGGGACTGCAGGAGTTAGACAAGTCACAGTAGAGGTTTGTAACTTCTTTTAATTTGCTAATCCATGCATGGAACAACATTTCCAGCATTACCTAGAGATTAAGCCCCAGGGCCAAGGGCAGGGCCTCAATTTGAGTTTGCTAGTGATAGGCATACTGTGGTTAGAACTAGGTCTGTGCTGTGGACAATGCCAAGCCTTTTCAATTTAAATTTCAATAACGATAGAGAAATATTAAACATGGAGAACATGAATGAAAAAGAAAAAAACCCAAACCCTGTCTTTACATTGAGTCATTTCCCTGGATAAAGTTATATGCTGTAATATTGGAGACCAAAAAATTATTACTTTTTTCAAAAATGGAAAGAAATATAAATGAGTACAGTATGTTAATTTTATGCAAAATATTTATTTCTGAGGGTGTGATTATTAATGAGCAAAGAACAAAAAAGATAATGATTTTTGTGTAGATGATTGCATTAATGTTAAGCAATGTAATAAGTACTGCACTTCAATACAATTTTTTAATAGATTTTTGTTTACTCTGATGATTAACTGGTAATTCGTTCACATTAAGTTGGCTGTTTTAATGTAAATCACAGGAATGGTAATCACTTTATTTGTTGATAGTAACTTTATGAGAGTGGGAAGATTTTTGGAGCCATAGATTCAAAATGTAACAATATTTTATGTAATAAATATATTTTATGTAATAAATAGACACTAATTTATCATAATATTACATAAAACCTCATAAAACCTCTTAAAACTGAAGAAAAAATAGCTAGTTAGCATTCAAATTTATTTTAATTACCTTGCATTTTAAAGATGTGTATATATGTTTTTTTAAGGAATATATATTTTTAAGGGGGCAAAAAATAATATATATATATACACAGATTTTTATGAATTCAGAATTCTCAGAAGAAATTCTTCACTCACATTCATTCCTATGAGCTGGAAGCAGTACATGGCTCAGTCAGACTAAATACAAGTATAAGAGCCATCTGTAATCACTGCCTTTAGTACTTATTGGAATAACATACATTATGTGGTCATCTGTTACTGCTGTATGTATTATGAATGTAACTGTGCAGTTAAATTCCCTCCTGTTAAATTCTCTCCAATGCCAATTTTTGAGAAGACAGCAAAAAAAATTACAATGCACTTAGCCAAAAGGAAGCTGCCATTGTAGTAGTATCTACATCCAAATAGATGATGCAGGAGTAGTGAGTCTTGTATGAACTCCAAAATCTTAACTAATAGGAAAGGCAAATAATCGAAGATCAGATTAATGCGTCTGAGAGGTCTTGAATACTCACCATTCTGTAGAAATGCTGCAACTCAGGACAGAAGAGTCAAAGGAGGAATGTAATCTGCCTTACTAAAGTGATGTTCTTCTTCAAAAGTAAGGTTCTAGTCCTGCATGTTATATATACCTGTGACTCCTGTTACCTTTGCTGTGAGTATGGTACATAGAAAGCTTGCAGTATATGCCAGGATGCAGGCTTTGCATTGGAGTTACATGGGAATGACTCCTGTAGCTAGGTAGAGGTAACTAGGGGATATATTTGCTATAGCGCTCTCCTTTGTGGAGTCTTACCTTTATAGAGGCTCTTCTGTTATTTACATCCTGTGAAATTTACAGTGTTAAGCTTCTGTGTGTGTTTGATTTGTTTCCTATCCTCTGAGTTTGGGAACAATAATTGAGGATTTCCTTATAGACATCTTTAACTTCTTAGGGATTGTTGTCCTCTTTAGGTACTGAATGAGTAGAGACTCATGGCAAATGGTACAAGGGCTCCAAACCACGTAGTATTGCTGCTTAGCCATCAGTACATTGAAGAATGGCAGTTCAGAAAGGGTGTCCTGGAATCTGTAAACCTCAATCATTTGTCCACTCAGATTCTTTCAGAGAGGATGTAATTCCCCATGGTGTTATAAGATAAATCGGATAAAATCACTATGCAGTTACAATTTTTCATTAAGCATAGTGCAAAAAGATGTTTTTCATCATCTTTTTCAATAATTGGTCATATTTTTCATTGCAAACATAACCCAGTCTTTAAGAGGCCTCTGATTTTGTGGCAAGTGTTATTTAATTGAAAATATAAGGTAATGAGATACTGAGTGTGTTTCTTAGTCCTTGGTATCAACTCTGTGTGTTTCTTAGTCCTTGGCATCAATATCCATGCTATTGCATGCTGTAGTTATCTCTGTATCTGTTTTTAAGAAGCCTAGAGTAAATACTTTGAGTTCAAAAAAACCTCAGTGTGATTTGTTTCAGTATTTTGGGGATAGAATAATGTTAAAGAGTGAAGCAGCTCTAGAGTATTTGAAGATTTATTTAAATAGCTTCTCCTCATGCTACCTGAAAGGAGTTCCACGTGGGTTGGCTGCATTAGTGGGGTATTAAAACCCTTCTGACCATTTCATAATGATTATGAAGTCATACCTATAATAAACAAGTTTTTGGTCAGACTCAGTTGCAACCACAATAAAACTTGTTTCCTTGCCGTTTAATGTTTGAAAGGTAGTAGTGCAGTATGTGTGTGGTCTGAGTTTTTTTGCAGACGTGATCTGCATTTAATCTGGGAAAATTAATTCCCTAAGCTGCTGGCAGGCAGCATGTACTTGTTAATTATTCAGGTGGATGACAAATGCAGAGCAGAGGTTCTCGCAAAGACAAAGTTTGTATGATGCATGTTTAGTAACTGATAGGCTTGACATTCTGTGGTGTCTTATTCAGTGCTAATCCTAATAAGCTGCCTGATGAGATGAACGCCTATCCTCCTGTCCTTTAGAGAGAGAAAACAGAGATTTGAAAGAACTTCATTATAGCAATAAATCCCATACTTTCTGTTATTCCTGGTGAAAAGAGATCTTGTCCAGATGAATAACACACACACAGAAAAAAGTCAGAATAGTAGTGTAGTACAGAGTATTGAAATGAATAGAAAACTGTATTGTAAATGCCTTCACTGTAAAAGTAGCTGAGTTTAACTTATTGGCAGGCCAAGTTTATGCCATTTAATGCCCTTCAAATTTTTTGGCTTTGATCTACAAGGGATATGATCCTATGAATGTATGATTTCACCAAGACTTGCAAGTTGCCAGGGAAGTGACTTGAAAATATTGTGTTTGCTGTAATTGTTGTTTTCCTTCTCTCTGTTTTTGGTAGTGAAGTGCTATACTGTGAGTATTCTGTCCATCAGTTATACTAGACAACGGCGAGGGCCAAAGTTACCCATGGGCACTGGAGCATTAATAACAGAGAGGCTGCCAGTGTGTGTTGGTCCTGGATTTTGCCAAATGCTTTTATTCTCAGTTGATTTCTTATGGTTTCCTTTACTCCTTCCGTATTTTTATTACAGTAGGAAGAATGATAAGAGATTTAACTCCCCCACTGCAGTACAGAGCACCCAGCACCAATCCTGAGTGACATTTCTTAATTTATTCTAATGACCAAAGATACATCTTTTGTCTGCTCACTGCTCTCTACCATACGACAGGCTTTTCTTGTGGCTAACTGAAAGAATAAAAGATGGGCTTTTTGAACTGGAATTTTTCTATAAACTGTAGGTACAATAAATTTGATTTCAAACACTTACTTTTATACAAAAAGCAAACTTTCCAATACTTCACATGTGTTTTTTTTGTTGTTGCTGTGGGTTTTTTTTTGTTTTTTAAATTGGGGTAGATGGATCTTGTTGGAGGATTCATGTATTTTATACTTCTGCAAAGCTTGTTTCTGTCTGTATTTTCAACTGCGTTTAAGCATATCTTCTAGCTCGAGTGAATGTGAGACTGGGAGAGAAGAGTCACTAGATTTTATGTCAAGCTTTAGCTTCTCTCATCGTCCTCCCCTTTCTGCGCGTGTGCGGAGAGAGGGAAGAGCGTAACAGGGTACTGTTGGTCCGGGTTCTGGTACGCTTAGAGAGGCCTCTGATAAAAACAGAGCTGTTCCTCCTTTCCAGACTTTCTTGAAGTAAGGTGGATACTTAATAGCAATCTGAGGACAACATTTAAATATTTTGAGAGGAATGCTTTGTGGCTCATGAAGGTTAAAGAATTACAGTGACATAATGCACTTGTTTATCTTTACAAAACACGTGGTGCATTGAATCCTAGCTCTGAGCAATCCTCCTGTCTTGAGGTGAAGGAAAATGTTAACTTAATTTACAAGCTAGCAGAGTCCTGGGCCTCTCCAGATTAGGGGCTTTTAATCAAATGAAATTGTAGCTAATAATTGAAACTAGTTTTCTGATGCTAACTGTGAAATTCAGCTGAAATCACCAAACTCATTTCCACAAGGTTTTAAGAGCTGGTTGAAATTAAGAGTGTAGCAGGAAAGGGCTTTCGTTTGTTCCACCAATTTATGTATGCTCTTTTCTTTTTTCCCTTGCACAAATTGTCGGGCATGGCGATTTCAGTTCAGAGACCACCAAACTCACTTCTGCTAAGATTTAAGGTTTGGCTGAAATCAGAGCATATAGGGATAAGGCTTTCATTTGTTCCACTAATTTATGTATCCTCCTTCCCTTTTTCTTGTGCAAATTGTTGGGCATGGTGATTTCATTGCTAAGACCTAATACGTTTTTCTGCTAGATAAAATTATGTACTGTGTAAGTAATTGGTGTCTACAGAGTAATTTCTTAACATACTTGATACATAGTAGCATGTACTGAGCTATTCATAACAGAAAAAAGTTATTTTAGACAGTCTAGCCCCTATGGTTAAGCTCATATTCCAAAGGATAGCCCTTTCTCTTTGTGTCATTATCTCTTTCCTTTATATTTGAAAACGAAAACAACATTGCGTGTATTTAAATTAGAAATAAATAGAAGAAATCGTAAGGAAAATAATAAATTGCAGTGTGCATTTTAGTGAGTATGTGCAGAAACTGTGACTTTTTCTTTGAACGAAAAAGCAAAACCCCGGTCACAATTCATTAATATAAAGAATCCCTACTATACTCAAGCAAACCTTGAAAATACTGTATGTTAGCAAAACCTCATTAAACTGTCATATACACACTTCGATAAACTTTACAAAATATAATATTTTAAGAATGCCCCATTAAACTGTCATGTACTTTTTCTGCATTTCCTTTGCTATTATTGCTTGATTACCAAGATATTTGTATGCTAATTGAAGCTTTTTCCTTCTTCTAATCGGCCTTCTTCCCTCAGTCATTTAGGGCAGAATTCGAGATGTGCAAGAGTAGCAAGATTTATCTTGTTGTTTTTGGGTTGTTTTTTTTTTTTTTTTTTTTTTTCCTGAGGAAACTGTTCTTATCTGTGAGCTTCCAAAAGAGAATTTGCACTGCCTCTGAACAACATATGCATCAGACCTACTACTTCTGCAGAAGCATAGTTTTTCTCCATAGGAAGTATTTTTTTCCCCAATAGATGCACAAATCTGTACCTTTATCCTGTTTGCACCTTGGTACCAGAATCAGATGCAGGGCAGTGGAATGCTCCATACCCTGTCTTTCCCTCCCTTTTTATGTACAATAGAAACAGTCTTTTTGTTGCACACAAGTAATGGAGAAAATACCCAGCTGTTGTCACAAACTGCTGCTGTTGGTTATCATGACTTAGTGACTGAGTTGTATTTTCCAGTTACCACTGCAGAATCCTAATGCCCAGGTCATCGCTCCCAGCTGTTGTGACAGCTTAAGGAGTGGTTGGAAAGGAATCCTAGAAAGAAATCAGCAGATGATGAAGAGCTTCTTAGCCATTTTCTAAATTTATTTGTGCCATACCTTCATTCAGAGTTTCTAAAGCCAGAAGATTCTCATCATGTAGCTCCAGCCCCTGTCACTACTGTAGATAAACATATCTGTTCTACCAGAGAATGAGCATTTTTTTTACTGATACACCTTTACTCAACAGAATTGTCTTTTCCCTCTGCTAGTTGTTACCACCTTCCTAAGTAAGCAGGAATGCAGTCACCTTGCTCTTCTTATGGCCCTGAAAACAAGGTAACAAGAAAACCCGAAGACTGATTATCATTCTAACAGCTTCCACTTGTTTTTTCAAAAACTTTTTGCCAACAATGGCTTTTGTCAGGCTATACACTTCATTAGCTTTCTCATGGGAAAAGTAGAAGGAATTGGGACTCAAATCCATTTCAAGCAAGGAAAGCGAGCTCTGAAATCAGATACTCGATTGGATCAATTCTGAACATTAAAATCAGATATTGAAAATATTTGAATGGTAAATTCAAATCCTATAAAAAAGAATAAAAATCATGTGGTGCACTGAAGTAGTTCATGAAGTAAGGGAAAGAAAGTAAGTCTTTGCATGTGTTGGACAGAATAAGTGAGGTAAACACCACGATTGTATCAGACTCCTTTAGGTATGTCAGCCGTTCTTCCTGGTGTAGAAGAGGGGAAGGATTTCAATACGAAAGCATGTAGAGTATCGGTAAGTTTGAGTCACTGAGACTGCTAGACTTTTTCTAGAACTGCTACTTTATTAGCATGTAAAGGAATTTCAAGAATAACTCCTGGTTTCAGCCATCGTGTATGGCCATGTATGAAATTAAGATCAGTACAGCTCAACGTATTCCCACTGAGAAGGGATTGGGAGTGAGCAAAGCAAGACTCTGCTTGTGGCTTCCAAATAAGCTTGTGTCCTAGTTTTAGCTGGGACAGAGTTAGCTCTTCTTTTTAACAGCTAGAAGAGCTCCGTGTTTTGGTTTTACTCAGAGGCTCGCTCTGAGAAGAATGCTGATAGCAAGTTGATGTTTGAGACTCCAAGGACTTTTCAGTGTGCCGGAGTGCAGAAACACGGCAGGATAAGGGGAGAGCATAGCTGGGACAAGGGGGACATGATTCCTCTTGTGATTTGTGGTGGAACTTAAGATTGAGGGCCAAACTGGCCAATTAGTATTCCATATCATGCAGTGTCATGCCCAGTATAAAAGTGAGGGTCAGCCGGAGAGAAGGGCTTTTGCGCTTTGGCTCTTTCGCCTCTTTTGCTCTTTCGTGCTTGCTGCGCTTTTGCTCTATTGCCTTTTTTTCCTCTCTCTCCCAGTACTCCCACTCTCGGAGTACTCTCTCTCTCTCTGCGCCCCTCTCTATTTCGGGGCCTCGCGTTCATCCGGGGTTGCAGCTTCGGGACGAGGCGGGCTTTGCATACAAGGGGGTGGTGAGCATCTACCCTGTGTATTAAATCATCTGTATTAAATCGTTCTTATCTCAAGCCATGGGTTTCCTGTTTCTCCTTTAATTCTCTCCCTCGTTCCTGGGGGTGGGGGAGGGGGAGTGACCGGCTGTGTGGGAGGGTCAGCCTAACCCACGACAGCTTGTAAAAAAGACTTGTCTTCAGAAGAATATAATTTCCCATTTTCAGATAATTTTTACATTTTATAGGTGGATGGGACCCTTTTTCTGACATTGATCACAAGCATTCTTTAATAATCCTGTGGGTAATATTTCATGGGATTTAGATAGCAATAGTGGCTTTGGGGAATAAGGAAATGCACTTACCTCTTTCTAGCTAATCTTTTTGATCAGGGTTCTATACAAATGGAAAGCCTAAACAAATACAGAACAACAAAGTTGTGAGGATAAACAGGTTGTGTCAGAGACACACACACCCCCAGTTCTTTTTTAGAGGGGTCTGTTTTGGGGAAGCTTTATTCCATACATCCATTTATGATCAAGATGTCATGCAATAGCTACCCAGTAATTTTAGCTTGTCTTTCCATACAGTGCCCAGTCTTGTTATGATCCAGATATAATTGAGTATTCTGTGATTCTGCCCCACGTGTAACAAATGAAGTGAATCAGGGCTGTTCTTTCATTGTTTCTCAGCTCTTTTTCATTTTGAAGATTTCTTCCTCTTCTCAGATTAATGTCTAGATGGCAGTCAGAAGAGTTATGGCTGTGATTCACTATCACCTCTGAGATCTGGTCTTATCGCTGGGAGACCTGTGTTGACTATGACAGGCAAATGCGTGAGAGTTCTTTCACAGTAACTGGCAAGAGTAGGATTGGTCCCAATCAGGAAGTTCTGTATCAATCAAAGTGATCTTCCTACCTCAGCACGCTCAGGCTGATGGGGGGGGGAAAAAAAAAAAAAGGTGAAGAATCGCAGGGCTTAGGTTTGCTTTGCAAACTTTCCTCACAAGTATCTCAGTTGTTTGAAATAAATTTGGGCAGGAAAAAAGTATAAGATCTTTCTACCTAAAATCCTCCTTACTGATACATAATCTTTCAGTATTTACCAGGCCATAATTCTCATGTCATAGACTTCTGGCCATAAAATTACCTTTGATTTTTTTTTAAGTCTTTTGTCATTTTCATATGCGTGCTCCCAAATACTTCCAATTTGTTCAGTTCTGATTGTTGCTTCTGCCAAAAGGAAGCCTCCATGTCCCTAGCATTACGACTCTTGATATCTCTTTTCTTACTTGTTGTGTTACCTTTTTTGATTTCAAACTGACATGCAGATAAAAATCAGTCCGTTTCATAGAATCATAGAATAGTTTGGGTTAGAAGGGACCTTAAAGATCCTCTAGTTCCAACTCTGCTGCTATGGGCAGGGACACCTTCCCCTAGATCAGGTTGCTCAATGCATCATCCAGCCTGATCTAGGGGAAGATGTCCCTGCCTATGGCAGGGGTGTTAGAACTAGATGATCTTTAAGGTCTAATTTCTAATGTGGCTGTATGGATTCTCTAATGCAGCTCAGTATACCATTCACCTTTGCTGCAAGGGTGTATTACTGGCTCATGTTCAACTTAGTGTCCACCAGGGCCCTAGGTCCTTTTCTGCCAAGACACTTTCCAGCTGGGTGACTCCTGGTATACTATTGGTACATAGGATTGTTTGTCTCCGGCTGCAAAACTTTGCATCTCTCCTTGTTGAGCTTAATGAGGTTCCTGTCAGCCCATTTATCCAGCCTGTTGAAGCTCCTCTGGATGGCAGCATGACCTTCTGGTGTATTAGCCACTCTTCCCGGTTGTGGGGAGTGTCACCAGCACACTTACTCAGAATACACTCTGTCTTATTATCCAGATCATGAATGAAGATGTTAAATGTCTTAAGTTCCTTGCCTGTTGTATTGACCATGTATACTTTCCCTTTGGGTCCCTTTCTCTATAATTTTTCAGTTGGATCAAGTTCAAACTTTTCATCTCTGTCTTTAAGCATCATCTCAGTTCTTTGTCACTGTACCTATCAGCTCTCATCACAGTGCTGCTTTCCCTCCTGCTGATAGCACAAGCTGAGAATCCTTCCTTGTCTTCTCACACAAACACCTCTTGCATGAGGAATTCAGCTCAATGAGTAAGTGCCAAAAGAGCTGGCACACAGCTGGGATACAGTGATTTACTGACATCTTGGAAAATTGTTGCTGTCATGGGTAATAGACTGGTGTTGTCTATAACAGTCAAACATGCCTGATAGGCTTTCCATAATAACTGGGAAGAGCGTGATTAACCTTACCAGAGAAATTAGCTATAGTGAGCAAAGTCTCCTGTCTGAGCTGGCTCATGCTAGAGGCGACCACCACAGACAGCATTCTTCTTGAAGCAATCTGGAAAACTCACCTCTTGAAACTTATCCTCAGGGTTCTTTTTTGGTACCAACAGACGTTAAGTATGTTTAGCCATAAAACATTACGGCTACTTAAGCCTTCCAAGAATTGCATGAGTTAACATGCGTAACTGATATCAGTCCTTTTGCCATGTTTCTCTTCTTTGTCCTCCGGATCCATGGTTAGCTATAGTTGGGATGTAGACATTCATGCTTCAATACCATTATCCCACAATTGTGTGCATGTGATGATAGAAACAATAATGACTGCAGCTTGTACTTCAGCAGGAACATTGATGTAATAAAGTTCCCTGCTTCGGGGCAGGAGAGAGTGTCAAAAGGGAGAATGCTTCTATTGAGGTAACATTAATGCTATTTACCTGAACATAAGTAACAGGGCTTTCTGTGGGGTGGAGTTTTGTTGCCTTTTTTTTTTTTTTTTTTTGTCTTTGGGGGCAAGGGGAAGGAGTTGCAACCACCAGCAGCATTAGTTCTGTTGGGGAGAACTGCCAAAGTACAGAATGAAGGCAGGCATGAAAATAAATCCATCAGTGCTGCAAAAGTCTGATGGCTCCCATTGTAATGAATTTAGCAGGGAACTGAGCCTTCCCTTGACTTGTATCTTTTTGATTTGGGATTCCACTTTCTAAAGGATGCCACTTCACACACACTGTTTATCTCTGCATGTCAAAGAAATTATGATTAAAATTCTGAATGCTCACAAATACAAGAATTTTCACCATATAAACTTAAACATTTAACTGTACTGGGGAGGAGTGTGTGTACAGGATGTTATTTGTTTGGTGGGTATTTTATACAGAAGCTCTTTGCCTTCAGAAAAAAAACTTCAAAGGCAGCCAGGGACAAAACGTGACTGGGCAAAGGAAAGGTCTTTTTCCACAGCAATATCATAAAAGCAGGGAGAAAGTGGGGATAAAATAAGTTTGGGATTTCTTTTTTGTAAATGAAGGGCGTTTACAGCTTTTATGTAATAGTCTTATGGCGGTGTGAGTTGGGCAGCGAGGGTGGTAGGGCAAAGCAGGAGGCAGTACAGAAGGACACGGGACGTGCCAGAACACTGACAGTGGCGTGTTTGTGTTGTGGCAGTACGAGGTTAACACACAAAACGATGTCATAGCAGCAGGCTATGAGAGAATATGTTTTATTTTTTATGGTAAACTAAGGATATCTTAAAGTTTCACAAATCATTGAAAACGAGAGGCATGTAGGTGAGGGCACGTAGCAGCCACTGAGGGCAACAAGGAAATGCTAAAGAAGCAACTGGTAGCAAAGTAATGGGATATTGAAAACCTGAGAGAGAAATTGTATTTGAACAGTAGTCAGTGTTGAATGTGAGATCCAGTCTGAATTTGTTTTAAGGTTATGAAATGCTTCAAGGATAAGAATATTTCCTGGAAATACCTTTTCCTTAGTAAACCATGTTTGTTTACAACAAGATAATTTTTTTGTCAGCTATTGTAACACCAATTTAGCGCAGTGACTTTTAAACCAAAACTAGACAGTTCCAACAAAGAATATCTAGCACAAATAGTAAAAATCAATTGTTCTTTGCTCATCAGGAAAAGGAAACCTCAGCGTAGAGAAACAAATTTTTGTCCCATTGACTTACATTTAGATTACACTGTGTTGTAAAGTGCTCAAAATCATTCTTTATATTTATATATATTCATATGTCTGTGTGTATATATATAAAACTTTGATCAGAAGGAGGAGGTTTTTGTTTGTAAAGTGACTTCATTTTGGTTGTAGAATGCTGTCAAAGCAAAGTGCTTCCAGGTGGCATCCAAACATGGCTTAACTCTGAGTGCAGCAAGTGGGCTGAGTGTTCTCGTGAGACTTGGAATTTTCTCATCTGCCTAGCCATGTTTTAGTGTGCATACTTCCAATTTCACCACAATGGAATATTTTCCAACTGGTGTTCAAAAACATTTGCTTCACCTTTTATGGACCACATTTACTCTGTCAAACAAATGTTTGATTTTTTTCTCTTGTCACTTATGTTGGGATATATGTTCAGCAAATGGATGGAGAAAAGAACACATATTGCAAAAATCTATTTTCATCCACTTTGGCTTGCCTCTATCTTTTTAACAGAGCAAAAAAGCTTTCTCTGATGTAAGGAAGTAATGTGTTACATTGTTTCTGTGTGGGTGGGTTTTTTTGTTTGTTTGAGTTTTGGGGGTTTGTGGTGTTGTGTGTGGTTTGTTTTTTTTAAAAAAAACACGCCTTTTATTTCATGTTAGCTGTCTCTCTTACATTTTTAGGCAGGATGTGTTGGTTTAGGTTTTATCTTGACTGCTTTTGGTCCGAACATGCTCACAAATTTTTCAGTAAATTGAAAGCTTGGAAATGTAAACTTGAAATCAGTAAATGTTCTACTTATTAAACTTGCAAGTCATTGTGTGTGTGAAGAATATAGAATATTAATAATGGAATATATTGTGTGAAACCTGTTCTTTTAATTGCGAGTGGATTTATAATCACAGTGTCTATATTTGTCTATGCAAAACAGCGAAGATAGTTGTATATTTTGTAGTCAAAGTTTTTTTCCCTCAGGAAGGAACAAACAAACACACAACAGAAACCACCTCTGTAAACATTTCAAGCAAATCTGGCAGGATAAAGTACTCCTGCTACTATTCTTTTCCTAGTACTGAAAAATTGAATGAGTATACTGATTTGAGATTATTTCTGCAAGCTATAGTGAAGAAATTTTGCTAAGATGCTGTGGCTAAATTTCACTTACCACAGCCTGTATTGTGTGACTGTCCAATGTATGTAGTGATGCAATGTTAATCACTAAATTCAGAACACTAAACATTAGGCTTCAGATTTCTATCAAGGAAAACAAGGTGAGCTCAGAAAAGAATTTCTCCACATAATACGTAAACTGTGAATGAGCTGCCAAATCATAGATCTGACTGTAGCCTCTTTTTATTCTGAAAAAAAAAATCTTTTCTTGAATATCTGAAAGACTTTTGTAAAGTTAAAAGATTGTCTAGGGTAAGCTGTAAAAATAAGAAGTGAGTGTATTGTCTCCAAGCTACCTTATATTTCTGCTAATTTCAAGTCCAAATCATCAAGGAGTTCAAGAGAGAGTGACATAGTCAATTTAATTTTGACTTCAACAACAATTACAAAGGCCATCTTTTGGTTCTTTTCCAAAACTGTACTACAGTATAGCAAAACAGGCCTGTTGCTTTTACAGTTTGGGGAATGCTAGATAGTAACTAGATACATTACCAGACTTGGCAAGAGCTAATTTTCATTATCTTTCAGTTATTAGACAAGTTGTAAGTTGCTACCATTGACAAAATGCCAATAATGTAGTCATATGTCAGACATCCTTTGTTTAGAGGAATGTCAATCAGAACCCACTCTGGAAATTACAAAGTGGATGAGAGAGGTTGCTTTTGGATATAATTTGATAAAAATATAACATAGTAATAAGTATTGATTATGTAATCTAATTTTTATTCATTAAAACCTTTAAAAAGTATTTTATTAAAGAGTCAGATTGTTCTTTTGTATAGAAATCCTTGATCGGGGACAAGAACCTTCCTAAAGCATCCTTCAGAGGCTTTTTGCAGTTTGTTTGCACCAGGAACCATTCAAATCATTCCAAACCCTTTTTTCATCTTACCCACTAAAGCCTCACTTCTTGTCAGAGATTTGCAGCATTCATTCTGCTTCTTACATGACTGATGTATTCTCAAATTCCCTGTCAGCAAACCCTACAGAAGGCCAGGTTGGCAGTGGTGTTCCTGGCTATATGGTATTATTGGCTGTTGTGGTGTAGCCCAGGTGGCACCTAAGCACCACCTAGCCACTCGCTCACTCCCACCCCTGCACCAGTGGGGTGGCAATGAGAAAAAGGTAATAAAAGGTCTGAGAGTCAAGATAAGAACAGGGGGAGAGATCACCCACCAACCATGGCCATGGGCAAAAAAGACTCGACTTGGAGACAAATCAATTTAATTTGTTACCAGTCATATTCAGAGATGATAATGAGAAACGCAGTCACATCTTAAAAACACCTCCCTTCCACACCCTGCCCTTCTTCCTGGCTCTACCTCCTCCCCACAGCAGCACAAGGTGATGGGGAATGGGGGGCTGTGGTCAGTTTGTCACTTTTTTTTTTTCTGCCGCCCCTTCCTCTTCAGTGGGAGTACTCCTTAGGCTCTTTCCCAGCTCCAGCGTGGAGTCTTCCCGTGGCTGCAGGTGCATCTCTGCTCTACCATCAATCTCCAGCAGTGTGGGGGCCCTTTCCCATGGGAGACAGTCCTCTACGAACTCCTTCAGGCGCAGGCATCTCTGCTCTGGCATGGGGCTCTCCATGGGCTGCAGGTGGATCTCTGCTCCACCGTGTCTCTCATGGCAACAGGAAGGCCACCTGCCATCTTGCCACAGGCTGCAGGGGAATCTCAGCACCAGCACACCTCCTCCCGCTCCATCTTCACTGACCTTGGTGTCTGCAGAGTTGTTTCTCTCAGATCTCAGTCCTCTCTTTGCTGCAGCCATGCTGATCCTGACCAGCTCAATGAACCTCGGCAGTCCCAGTGGGATGAACTGCCCAGTGGGCACCCTGGGAGTGGGGTGCTTCGGAGCTGTCCAAGCTGTGCCACTGCAGCCGTCTCCAGTCAAGTGGCGGTAGCCCAGTGTGGGCAGCCATGGGCCAGGCCTCCTGCTTCCACCTTCTTTTCACTGCAGGACCTGTGTGATGTGAGTTTACTTGTCCCCTACTTAAGTAAGCCTTTCAGAGGCGCAGAGTGGCTCAGTCCTGGCCAGAAATGGGTCTGACCTGGGCAGGGGCAGGTCTGGCTCTTGGAGCCAGGGAAGCTTCCAGCAGCTCCTTAGAGGGGCCATGTCTGCAGCCCCTCTCTCACTATCAAAACCCCACCACGTAAACCCAGCACACTGGCTCCGTCAGCATTTCTTGTGTCACCAAGCCGTTCAGGTAAAGAGGAAAATCTGTGTGTACTGAGCGGATCCACAGGAAATGCCCAAGGATGTGACCATTTACAGAGACAGGCTTAATCAGTTTCCAGAAAATATAGTGTTTGCCATTTGTCTTCACAGTCTAGTCACCTTAACTTCAGGCAAATACAAATATTAGAAAGGAAATATGTCTAACATTTTCCCTGTTTCACAATGATGTACTTTTTTGTTTTTTTTTTTACTATATCCTTTGGTTCGCAGTTAAGGAAACTTTCTCTTTCAGTGTACTTTGGCCACAAAAACAGTTAAACCTCTAATTTAGTAAATTTTAGCCCATTTTCTAGTTGACTTCATAACGCATTGAGTAGAGATGAGCAACTGCATGGTTAAACAGGCAAAAAATACTTAAAATCAGGGATTTAATTGCATTTTGTTTGATATTTGATACTGTGACCTTTAGAGGTCCAGTCATTTTAAAAGGCCACCATTTTGTTTCTTGCTCAGCAAACCCTTCCTGTTAGAACGTGTTCTGGGCTGCCACTCCCAGATGGGTCTCCTGCCACACCAGACTCCAGTGTGGCTGCAAAACTGAAAAACTGGCCCTGATCATCATCTTCAAACACTACATCTGTGTTCAATAACTTTTCCCACATTTCATTCACTTATGTTTTGAAATCATGAAAGTTAAATCCAGTGCATCAGTCATTTCAGTTCTTTTTGGGAGTTGATGTGGGGTTGGATTTTTTTTTTTTGGTGTCAGAGAACTATTTAATCTGCATCTTTCATTACTTTAAACATTTAATCTCTTTTCCCTTTGTTAGTGTTTATTTAAATAAGCCGTAGTCAGTATGCTTCAGATACTTTGAAATTGCTCGATATCTTATAACTGACAAACTACTTTACACGTTATCTGCAAATTGAGTATTCTTACCTCTGTGAAAGAGTGAAATTTGTCCTGTGTACCAATGGCTTTCCAAAGGCCTGCATATCTTTAAAATCCTGCTTAAGCCCACAAGTAAACTATAAGGATGTTCTTTAGTAAAGCAGAGGCACAAACTGTACGAGACCTCTGAACGTGATGATTTTAACCTAGACAGATACGGGCTTGATGCTGTCCTCATTGAAGCTGGAGGCTGAAATTTTTATTAGCTTCTGTAGTTCAGATTTGATCCCTGAATGATTCTTTCCAGACATGCAGAATAATTAGAAATGTTTGAGCTCAACTCTCAGGGCACTGTCGATGTTGATGCCATGTGCATGACTCCAGTGCAACTCACTGAGCTTGCACTTAAACTAGGATTTAAACTGATGTATCGGGGTACCTATGTAACAGTGAAGTCAACGAAACTCAGTGCTGGCCGGAGGAAGAAGGTATATCAGTTAATGAGGATCACAACAAGCTCTTTCTAATTTGTTTTATTTGTTGTTGTGAGCAAAATAAATATTTATCCCAGTTAATCTTTGTAACTAATCAGACCAACTCATCAGAAGTGGCTGGGTGGAAGGAAAGTTTGCAAGAAGGCTGGTTTCCTTTCTAATTGAGTCTAGTTTGGCTTTGATACTGATTGTTCACACTGATACGAGAGCTAAGTAACTAGTCGTAGTAAAGGTCCTAACAGAGATCCAAGTGTTAATCCTCTGCAGCTATAACTTAAGTTTAACTTCCATTAGGTGAATGGCATGTGTGTTTTTATCCTGGTAGGGAGTGTTGGAGGTGCGGTCCCCTTTCTGGGATTCGATAATGTGAGTCACAGGGGTAAGGCAGAGCATGGTCACTGAATGCCACACTGTTCTTAAAAGCGTCAAGTGAGATGAGTATTCGATAGGAGGTAAACAACAGTTTCTCTGAGAAGTTCGAGTTTTTCCAAGCCCTTGATTTGTTATCTTTCTCACTGTGTTTTCCAGTAGCAGGTCATGGGGCATAATTGGCTATTGCTTCCCTTGTGAGCTTCACAGGCAATTGTGCTGACAGCTCTTGAGTTGCCTCTGGGTCTGTCATATAGTAAAGCTGCTGATGGGCTTTCTGTGTTGCTTACCAAGCTACCGTGGGTTTAACCGTGCCTCCTCCTGAGCTGCGATGTGCGATTGAATTCCCTTATTTAAGTGAAGCACACCAAGATCTTGCAACTTCTGTACTTCTATCACATCAGTGGGTACAAAGGCAAAGATATTGCTATACATAGTGCCATCGCTTCACTTCCAGCATTTCATAACAGTGGGGATTTAACAGAACGAAGTTGTTGGAATTATTAGTGAGCAGGTAAATGGGAACCTTAACTCTTAAATATTTTTACGTTATTTAAGAATACTAAGACTAGAGATCAAGCTGTCTTAAAACAATATGATAAAAAGTTGATTACGTGAGAAGAATAATAATTAAAAAAAGAACGAACAAACAAGAAAAGAAATACTGCTGTTAACTTTCCTTATGCAGGAAAAGCATTGAGTTAAATGGAAGGGAAAAATAATTAAGTTTGCAAATGCAAGTAGCTTTCTGTCCCTGGAAAATTCTTAAGAGAATTTTGTGATATGCAAGAGTATAGGAGTCTTGAAAAACCAGAGCTTTGAAATAGCTGTTAACATGTTTACTGTCCTGTGATTGTGTTTTGTTGTGTGTTTTTTTTTATTTAAACACAGTTTCCAACTGTATTAAATCTGCAACAAAGCCATCGAATCACCAAATGTAGCCCCTGAATATTTTTTTTTAAGGAGAAGGTACATTTAAAAAGTGCTGTGACAAATCAATATAAAAATGTATCTAAAATTACAGGTACAAATAGAATGTTGTTCTTGACTGGTTTGCTTATATTGAAACTATATTATTTTATGTGAAGTATGTGTAATAGAGCATTAGATTTGAAAACTCTGTGTTGAATATTATTTCTGACAGCCTTTTTTAGGGTCACTAAAATTCCAATAATTCAGTACAGAATTGAAGTCGATTCCAGAGAAAAATTTAATATAGTCTGCTTGCCTGCCAGCTTCAACATAGTTCCTGAGTATTGAAATGGTTTGACACATTGAAATATAAAGTGCATTTGTCATATCTATTGGTGGAGTATTTAATGTGATCACATCTAACAAAACTCAAGTCAGACTAAAACTTAATGTTATTTTTACCCCCTTCTTTGGAAAAGAAAAGAAATTCATTAGGGAATATAAACTATTGTTAGTAATAAAACCACAAAGTCTTATCTAGTAATGTCATATTGACCCTTAACTAATTTCTGTTGTATACTGTTTTAGTGATTTTATGTAATACAGATGTTCTTCTGTTTCAGTGATGTGCAAGTGTTCTATAAATGTTCCTTTATGAAACTTCTCTGTCCTTGCACAACCAATTCTGCATTTTACAAGCAAATACTTTATGAATATCCTGAAGAGAGATTAAATTGCAGTGGCCACTGCAACATAAGTTCACAAAAATTAATATCTTTTTTTGTCTTTGTTAAAACATTAGATTTACTGGTTACCTGCTGAAACAAGAGCAAAGAGAGTAGAAGGCCATGGGAATGCATGCTATCCTAATACCAAAACATCTTCATGTTAGCACAAGGCTTGATTTAACTTTTGTGGACTTTGGGTCAAGCTCATGGTTCACATGGAGCTGAAGCAAGATGGTTAATCTAACGCAGGGATGTAAATGAACAACTCTGAAGCAGATGAGCCCTAATAGTAAGAGAGCAGGAAGCCTGTGTAAATGGGTTGTCCATATGTTCCACACATGGAGGCTTCAGAAAGATAACATGAAGGTGTTTCATAAGTGTAGATGCCCAGTTTCATGACACCACAGCTGCCTGATGCTAAACATGGATTTAACGATTAGATTTAGATTTACAAACTACCTGAAAAGCATGTATAGTGTGTGTTCACACACTATAGTTCATGTCATTATGAGGCAAGCTCTGCTGCCTCTTTAAAATGTCCCAGGGAGGGGAGTGGAGCAAAGAAGTATCCTTCCTGAGGCTCATGCCCATGGATATATTTGATCATAAAATACAGTTGCTTAAATTGCTTTTAGTTATCTTCAGAGGCAAAAATCACAAGGAAAATACCATAAACATACTTTCACATGTATTCTGGTCCTTTGATAACTTGGTGACAATATTTGCAGTAAGTTTACCTATTGCTTGCTAGGTGATTGTTTTCTACTAGCTGTTTTAGTGGTCTTCAGTCTTCTGAGTATAATATTCCAACTTAAAAAATTCCCAAGCAATGCTTCTCTATTAGCATTGTAGTCTAGTGAAAATGGAGTGGCTTTTTTTCTGGATGTGAAGGCAAGTCTCTTTGACCAATAATCTATTTGTTGCATAGAAAGATACTGCCTGAATGATCTGACCCAAACATTTTTCCTTATAATATTACAAAAGGAATATTTTTTTTGTAGAGTTTAAGGAGTACACACACTTTAATAGTGTACCTCAGTACAATTGGGCATACATAAAACTTTACATGAATTTGAGGATTCAGGTTGCTTGCCCACTTTGTGTGGGGGTTTAAGACTAACAAATTACAAGCAGAAATAAATCTATTTAGTATTAAACATCTCTGTTGCGATATAGGAAGCATATTGAAGAGTGAACTATGTATTTTGGAGGGGCTAGGAACATGACAGCACAACTTTCAAATAAAACTTGGTGGACCTTTTTGCTGTAGATTTGAAAATAAGTCCAGAAGGCTGAGCTTAATATAACATGTGGCAGGTGGCCTGCATTTGCCTGGAGAATTCCTCTAGGGCAAGATAGCTCAGCAAACACATAAATCCTTTTTTCTCTGTTATCTAGTAGCACATTTAGTTGCCATGGGAATTTTATTTATGCAGCAGATCCTCTGCAGTTCAGTTTGTGCCTAAAGTTTAACTGTACAGCTGTTACCGTAAATACTACATGGCAATATTTTCAAAACACAGCACCTTTGAACAAAAAGAACATATCTTCTCTATTACTGATTTTGTTATGTTATCAAAATACCATTTTGATTACACTAAGATAGTGTTTCCCCAAAAGCTTCGTAAGTTGATCTAAAGCATGCACCTCCTGTACAGCTCTTTCTAATAATTATTTATTTCCTTAGAAAAATACATTCAGCATTTTATCTGGAGAGTATATTACAGCAAGTGAAATTCGGTAACTTGCAGGAGAGAAGTTCATATGAATACAAAATGCATATATAGCGCTCTGCTTACTTTCAGGCTGTTGTGTTTTTTTATTTGCAATATGTAATAACATATTAACATAGATCTTATTTTAGATCTTTTTTGTTTATTTGTAGTACCACTTTACTCACCAGGGACACGTGAAGAGTTTTAAGTTCATTGGCGCTGGTCTGATTATTAGAAACAGATTTGTTTTAATCCTGATTTGTGCAACGACAAGCAAATCACCAAAGTTTTCTTTGTGCGAAACAAGAATGGGCTTATGAATCAAAATAGAACTTCTGCCTTTTTAGGAGTGAACAGGTTATCCAACATGTCTGTATCCTCACCCATTCTCTGTAACCTCTAGATTGCAGAGTGTACTAACTAAAGGAATTAAAAATAAAGTTATAGTGCGAGCGTTCAATGTCTTGCTATTGATTGGAAAGTTTTCTCTATCTATAAACAAAATATTTACTCTTTCTGAAAAAAAGTGGACAATTTATTCTACCATAGTGCTTTACATAATTTTGTATTTTGATCACAATTGTATTTAAGGCTTCAAGACAAAATTTTAATGTTAGGTTTTAATGCAACTTTTCTTGGCATGAATTTCATAGATTCATAGATTTCTAGGTTGGAAAAGACCTTAGAGATCATCGAGTCCAACCATCCCTAATCCCCATTAAACCATATCCTCAAGTAGCTCATCCACCCTATTCTTAAACACATCCAGGGATGGGGACTCAACCACTTCCCTGGGCAGCTTATTCCAGTGGCTGACAACCCTTTCAGAGAAGAAATACTTCCTAACATCCAACCTGAATCTCCCCTGACTAAGCTTATGCCCATTTCCTCTTGTTCTATCTCCCATCACTAATGTAAAGAGCCCTTCCCCTACCTCCCCACCATCTTTTCTCAAGTATTTATAGGCCGTAATCAGGTCTCCCCTCAGCCTCCTCTTCTCCAGGCTAAACAGCCCCAACTCCCTCAGCCGCTCCTCATAAGTTTTATTTTCCAGCCCCTTGACCAGTTTAGTTGCCCTTCTTTGGACTCGCTCCAGGAGCTCAATATCTCTCTTAAAGCGAGGGGCCCAAAACTGGACACAATATTCCAGGTGCGGCCTCACCAGTGCCGAGTACAGGGGCAGGATCACTTCCCTGCTCCTGCTGGTCACACTATTCTTGATACATGCCAGTATCCCATTGGCCTTTTTGGCCACCTGGGCACACTGCTGGCTCATATCAAGCCGGTAGTCAACCAACACCCCCAGGTCCTTTTCCGCCAGGCAGCTCTCCAGCCACTCCTCCCCGAGCCTATAGCGATGCTTGGGGTTTTTATACCCCAAGTGAAGGACTCTGCACTTGGCCTTATTAAAGCTCATGCCATTGGCCTCAGCCCAACGATCCAGCCTGTTCAAATCCCTCTGAAGGGCCTCCCTACCCTCGAGCAGATCGACACAGCCTCCCAGCTTGGTGTCATCCGCAAATTTACTGAGGGTACATTCAATCCCCTCATCCAGGTCATTGATAAAGATGTTAAACAGAACTGGACCCAGCACTGAGCCCTGGGGAACCCCACTGGTGACCGGCCTCCAGCCGGATTTAGCCCCATTTACCACCACTCTTTGGGCCTGGCCGTCCAGCCAGTTTTTAACCCAAAGGAGGGTGTGCCTATCCAGGCCAGCAGTTACCAGTTTCTCCACCAGAACACTATGAGAAACTGTATCAAAGGCTTTACTGAGGTCCAGGAAAACTACATCCACAGCCCTTCCCTCGTCAACCAGGCGGGTCACCCTGTCATAGAAGGTGATCAGGTTTGATTGGCAAGACCTGCCTTTCATAAACCCATGTTGACTGGGCCTGATCACCCGGTTAACCTGTATGTGCTCATTAATGGCACTCAAGATAACCTGTTCCATGACTTTGCCCGTCACCGAGGTCAGACTGACAGGCCTGTAGTTCCCCGGATCCTCCTTCCGCCCTTTTTTGTAAATGGGGGTAACATCCGCCAGCCTCCAGTCCAGCGGAACTTCCCCAGTGAGCCAAGACTGCCCAAAGATAATGGACAGGGGTTTGGCAATGACATCCGCCAGCTCTCTCAGGACTCTCGGGTGGATACCATCAGGCCCCATAGACTTGTGGGCATCCAGCCGAAGGAGCAGATCCTTGACCCGTTCCTCTTGGATCACAGGAGCTTCGATCTGCTCTCCCTCCCTGCACTCAGACACCGAAGGCCAGCTCACCTGGGAACTGCTGACCTTATTATTAAAGACTGAGGCAAAGAAGGCATTAAGGACCTCAGCCTTGTCTTCATCCCTAGTGACTAACGTACCCCCTGAGTCCAGTAGGGGCTGGAGGTGATCTTTAGCCCTCCTTTTGTTATTAATATATTTATAGAAAGACTTTTTGTTGTCCCTTACGGAGCAGGCTAGTCTAAGTTCCAATTGGGCTTTTGCCTCCCTGATTATCTCCCTACATGCCCTAACTTCCTCCCTGTATTGATTCCTGGATGCCTGCCCATTCTTCCAAGACTTGTAGACATCCCTTTTTCTTTTGAGATGTTCCCAAATCTCCTTTGTTATCCAAGCTGGTTTTCTACCCCGGCGGCTCGACTTCCGGCACACAGGGACAGCTCGCTCCTGTGCCTCCAGAATTTCCTTTTTGAATAGTAACCATCCCTCCTGCGCCCCCTTACCCTTGAGAGCTGTCTCCCATTGGACTTTGTTAACCAGACTTCTAAACAGCCCAAAGTCAGCTCTCCCAAAGTCCAGCTTGGCCGTTTTAGTGTTCCCCCTCCTAACTTCCCCTAGAATTGAGAATTCTATTATCTCGTGGTCACTAAGCCCCAGGTGTCCTCCAACCTTCACATCTCCCACAAGACCTTCTCTGTTCACAAACAGCAGGTCTAGGGGAGCTCCTTCTCTAGTCGGTTCACTGACCAGTTGTGAGAGGAAGTTGTCCTCCACACTCTGCAGGAACCGCCTAGACTGTTTCCTGACTGCCATGTTATACTTCCAACAGACATCAGGCAGGTTAAAGTCACCCATAAGGACAAGGGCTAGTGAGCGCGAGACTTCCCCCAGTTGTTTAAAGAATAGCTCATCAGTCTCACTGTCCTGATAGGGTGGCCTGTAGCAGATACCCACTACAATATCCGCCTTCATAGGCCCCTCTTTGATTTTCACCCATAGACATTCTACTAGGTCATCCCCAACATTTAACTCTAAACAGTT
This sequence comes from Tauraco erythrolophus, assembly GCF_009769465.1. Taxonomy (NCBI): domain Eukaryota; kingdom Metazoa; phylum Chordata; class Aves; order Musophagiformes; family Musophagidae; genus Tauraco; species Tauraco erythrolophus. Next base: position 43,407,785 of record NC_141470.1, read on the forward strand.
TAGATCTTCCCTTACATACAGGGCAACCCCACCACCCCTTCTACCTCTCCTATCCCTCCTGAAGAGTTTGTAGCCATCCATGGTAGCACTCCAGTTATACGAGTCATCCCACCATGTTTCAGTGATGGCAACTATGTCGTAGTTTCCCCGGATAGCAAGAGCTTCCAGTTCCTCTTGTTTATTGCCCATACTGCGTGCGTTCGTATAGAAGCACGTAAGTTGGGCTTTCGACCCCACGGCACCCCTAGGGGGGGAAGTTTTATTACCTGAGCTGTTATTTTTGGGATTCTCTTTAACCTCTAGGCAACTTGTGTGTTGCTCTTGACTACACATATCACCCCCTAGTATCACTGAGGCAGCAGGCCGAAGGCACCTGCCTACACTCCCTTCATCAGACAATGGAGGGCCGTCCTCGGCTGTTAATCCTCTAAGTCTGATAATACCCCCCACCCCCTTCACATCTAGTTTAAAGCCCTGTTGATGATCCCAGCTAGTTCTGTAGCGAGCAGCCTTTTCCCCCGTGGAGACAAACCCGCCCCGTCCCTAGATAGAAGATCTGGCATTAAGGTCAGCCCGTGGTTAAAGAAGCCTAGGTTGTTTTCCTCACACCACTTTTGTAGCCAATTATTTAAATCCTCGATCTTTGTTTTCCATCCCGTGTCATGTCCTAGAGTCGGTATGATAGAAGAGAATATTACTTGGGCCCCCGATCCCTTCAACATTCTTCCCAAAACCCTGAGATCTTTCTTAATAGTCCGGATGTTTCTTTTCCTAATGTCATCCATACCAACTTGGAAAAGAAGAAGAGGGTAGTAATCAGTGGGCCTGACTATAGATGGGAGTTTTTTTGTTACATCCCTAATTGTTGCCCCAGGAAGGGAGCAGACCTCCCTGTGTAGAGGGTCAGGTCTACAAATCTGGCCCTCCACACCCCTCAAAAGGGAGTCTCCTAAAACAATCACCCGCCTTTCCTTCTTAACTGAGGCTGTCTTGATGATACGTGTGGTCCTAGGGAAGGATACTAGCGTGTGTGTATCATCATCCTCCCTGGGTGTTGGTTCCACTTGCAGAGCTTCAAATCTGTTGTGTAATGGAACCTGGGAGGTAGTTGCAGGAGCAGAGGGGGCAGGCTTGCCGCGCCGGGCAGGGACCTGCTGCCATTGCTCATTCCCACCTGGATTCCTCTTCCCGGCCAGGTGGGGAGAGGTTGGGGGCTCCTCAGTCTGAGAAGCTGTGGTAGCCTGTTGGGTCTGCGGGCGGGAGCACAAAGTACTGGTCCATTGGTCAATCTCCCTCTCGCACTCCCTGATGGCCCTCAGCCTGCTTACCTCCTCTCTGAGCTCTGTCACCAGGCGGAGGAGTTCCTCCACCCTGGCACAGCTCCCACAAGTGAGTTCCCCGGTGGCAACCTGAGCCAATACACTTGGGGAACAAGACCTGCAGCTTACCTGGGTGGCAGCGTGCACCCAGCGGGGGTCCGTCTGGGAGGCTGCGTCGGTCCTGGCTGGCACCGGGCTGGAGGCAGCCTTCGCTTTATGCCTAGTGACCACCATGTCAGTCAGGGACTTCCGACCGCGTACCGAATTTGTACCAATATAACGTCAAACCATGTTCCTGCAGCAACAGTTATTCAACAAGATTCCTGGTATGAGCACACAACTTCCAGGTATTTCCTCTTTTCAGTATAAACTGTCTGAATATGAATTCAGAAAATAAATTCCAGCAAGATTAATAGAATAAATTAAACACTGTAAACGGCAGCAGTTTGGACATCTTGAGTTTGGCTGTTTAGGAGATGTTTTGGGTCTCTTCAGCTTGCTTGCTGCTAATCTTGATGCTAGAGAACAAACAAGCTACCTCTACCTGAACAAATTTCTATTCAAAGTTATGTGTTAAGCCAGGCTGAATGGCAAATGTACGTAAGATAACAGAGCACTTCCATTCCCTTTTCACAGGTAGTCATTTAAAAGTAGATGACAGGGATAAAAATGCATATATTTTCTAGCAGCTTTACTCGTTGCCTGGTGGACAAAGCCTGGTGAGGAAATTTTCCTGGCCAGGATTTGAGACCTGCTCAGTTTTTATTTCCCTGCAGTACTATTGATTGCTAGAAATCTAGTATGGAGGACTAGATCAGTGGTCCCAGAGGGCTGGAGCTGTGGCTTTGGTATCATGCTGTGAATGTGTTGGTGGACCTAACGAGTTTAAGACAATTTTGTGTGTTTAAGAGCTCACTAAGCTGATATGCAAACACATATAACCACACCTACTGCAGCAGATAGGTATTTTACTTTCTGTTGTGACACAGGAGATCATATGGATTATGGGGATAGGACCTTCTTGCATTGATACTGACAGAGTAGTTGTCTGTGATCTTGCTCATATCTGAGGTGCTCCTCAGAACTGTCCATGAAAGAATTATCCTGGAGGTTACTCAGGAGCAACACTTATAGTGGACTGGAGAATAGAAGATCGTGAGCATCTAAATTTAACAGATTTACACACAGGAATTGAGTGCGTCGTTTGGTCCTCTCTCTTCATGGCATTCGGACTTCTCTAAAAAGGGCCTTTCCTCTTTTTCAGATGATGGGGGTTGGTGAAATTTTCTGACTTCAGGGAAAACTTATTTGTCTGGAACTTCTTATTCAAAGAAGATTGAGAGATTACTTGATTTGTATTGCATAACTTCATGGGGCAAAAACCTGTGGTCCTGCAGTTGCTTTAAAAGAACATACCAGACAACGGTAGCAGGAGACTCTGGCTGGGAACTGAAACCTGACAAGTTCAACATCGAAACATGGCATTCTTGGGGAGTTACTCTGAGAAAATGTTGGGCTCACCATGGGTAGATGTCTTAAATTTTAGATTGGCTATCTTTCTGTAGGATATGCGTTAGCCAGCAAAGTCACTGGTTTCAGTAGAGAAGTTCAGAAGCTATCAGATGAAACGCGATGATTGGTTATGTAAGAGGCCAAAAGTAGGTAACCTAACAAGTGTTTCTGGTCTAAATTTCTATTATCAATGAGCTTTTACAGGGGTAAACTATATTGTTTGTTCTTGCACGCTTGTAGATTCTCCTGAATGTGATCTGAACGCGGAAGAGAAGAACCTTTTTCCTTTGTGTGTCGCGGAGGGAACATACTGAATTCCCAATGGTACATCTGAGAAGTGAAGTCTTAGCAGTGTTCCCGTGAAATTCCCAGACCAAAGCAAGAGGCATATGTGTTGCTTTCTCTACATCAAAAAGACAATTTTTTTTTTCATGAATAACATGGCAAATCTTATCTGATTATTTTGGAAATTTTTTTAATGGAATTCACACGTTTAACTGGATGTTCAGGAATTGGATGTCATTGCCGTTCTCAGTCCAGAAATATTTAGATGCATAATAATAACACACAGTTATTACCAGATAACTTATTGCTTCTTATCTAGAGTTTTTTAATTGTAGAATCATAGAATAGCTTGGGGTGGAAGAGACCTTTAAAGATCATCTAGTCCAATCCCCATGCAAAAAGCAGGGACATCTTCAACAAGATCGAGTTGCTTGGAGCCCCATTCAACCTGACCTTGAATGTCTCCAGGGATCTACCATCTACGACCTCTCTCTCTGGGCAGCCTGTTCCAGTGTTTCACCACCCTCATTGTAAAAAAATTTCTTCTTTGTATCTGGTCTAAATCTACTCTCTTCTAGTTTAGAACCTTTACCCCTTGTCCTATCGCAACAAGCCCTGCTAAACAGTATGCCCCCATCTTTCTTATAAGCCCCTTCAAGTACTGACAGGCTGCAATAAGATCTCCCTAGAGCCTTCTCTTCTCCAGGCTGAACCACCCCAACTCTCTCAACCTTTCCTTACAGGAGGAAAAATTGAGGGATTTTGAAGGATGTTTGTGTGGTATGCCGTGTTTTTTCTGTTCAGATATCTGTAGTTCACTGAACTGCAGATATGCTACGTTAGATTAGTCAGAGAGAATATAAAATTAGTGAAATTAGGATCAGTTTTCCCAAGGCAACAGAAGCTTTTCAAGCCATTCTGTTTTAGCAGACCCGGGGTACTCAGTATTAACCCCCAGGGGTAACATTGGCTGGAAATAATTGTTTCTACACATAAACACTAAAAGGAGATACTGAGAAGAAAAAAATGTGAGGCAGTAGTAGGTTTGGGTCCTGTAAATCTATCCTGTAACAGAATTAAAGAAAATCACACCAGAAGACTTGCACTGCTCCTGTCTTTTCTGAGCTCAGCAAGAATCTGTGGTATTGACTGCTACACATGAATACATGTATTGCTGTCTCCATGATGGGTTTCTGTACCAGTTTAGATGCTAAGGTTATTGCTTTTTTAGTGCTATTAGAAGACACAAAATTTTGAAGGGGTTTCCTTGTTACATGAAAGGGTGGTGTTGATAGTCATGGTGCTCAAAATAAGGAAAATGTAGGGAGAAACCTGCAAGTCAGCAGCATGTGTGGGAAATAGGAAAGAGAATGTAGGAGAATGGGAGAAGCACCCTCAAAACACTGGTACCAGTCTTCTCTCTCAAAAACTATGCACTCTATTCCCCTCCCCCCCATCACCTTGTTTCTGTATTAAATCGGTGTTTCAAACTTAATTATGTGTTTTAGAAAAACGTTAGACCTTGCATCTCCATGGGGCAGTGAGGATGAGGGAGGAATGATGGAAGTTCATTTTCTTGGGCCTCTTAATCACTGAGAGCACTACAGATAACCTGTTCTCCAGTCAGACAAAGTGGAAAGACCCCTCGATGCCTTAGCTTGTGTGTAAAATTTGAGGGTAGGTCCTTACTGAGTCGGAAGGTGCAGGTTGTTGCTGGAGCTGTCAGTGATGTTTGGGGCTGCTATTTCAGTGCACCATCAAGAGCTCTGTTTTCTCCTCTTGTGTCTCACGATGACTTTACTTCAGTGAATATTCGCCTTTCCTTCTTGTTCTCTAGAACCCAAAACCCCATTTTCTCTTTGTTCGTCTCTTCACCAAATCTCTTGAGAAAGCCAAGTAGTGTTCTGCCCATTTCGAAAAGATGCTTATTCCACCAGTTTGTTGCCCAGAGAGGCTGAGAACAATTACTTTTCAGCTTTACTTATCACCCCTTTGGAGACAGAAAGGAGGATTAATACTTTGAGAGCTATTCTTACCTTTTTAAACTGTCCTTGAAAGGCTCAAGTATACTACAATGTCACCCATTGATTTTTTTTTTTTCACTTTCAGAGCCTGAAAGATTGGAGACATATAAGTTGTGTTTAATCAGATTTCGCCTTTTAGTACAGTAGAAGAGAAATGCTGAATACATGAACAGGAAAGATTATAGAAATATATGTTTTGCAGTTAAAACTTGTGATTTACTGGTATAATTTTGCGTTTTCCTTGACTTTTTATGTCTTGGATCTTTTAGCTGTTTTTCTGAAAGAATCTGCTAATCACTGACACTGATTAAATTGCTTTTGAATAATTGTTATTTTTCATAAAATATCTTATATCTGGTTGGCAATTTGTTAGTATTTTTTTAATTTGGCTTTTTTTTTCTTGAACAGTCTTACATTCTTGAACTCTTCACTTTTGACAGTACACTCAAGGAGTTTGGCTTTCAGGATCTGGCATCAAAGACATGAAGCTTGTGTATTATTTGAAGACTCAACACTTTAAGAAATGTTTAAGATGCTGCAGGCAGCATGCAGGGGCTCCAAGGAGGCAACAGTGTACAGTGTTCCTCCTTGTGAAATCCCTCGGAGAAGTCTGTGTTTACATATGTGACTGACATATGTACAACTTTTCTTAGTTCTGTATGATATTAATAACATTTTAGCACATACATTTTATAAATACATACTGCATAAATAAATATAAATCATATACTTAGCTCTAGAATGCTTAGAAATATCAAGCACACTAGTAGCGTTCTTGTTCTGCTACCAGATATCATGCTAAATAACAATGATACATCAGAAAGAGAGAACAAAAAAGATTTCTTCTGTGTGATTTTATCTGCTTGATAGTCTTCATGTAAATTATCTTGAGGCTTGTAAAGATATCTTGTAAATTATCTTATCAGCCTCTTTTCCAGGCTGAACTAGCCCCAGTCCTGCAGCCTCTGCTCACAGGGCAAGTGCTCTGGCCCCTGACCATCTTGAATAGTTTTTTGCACAACTCCTTGAGCTGACCAATGTATGTCCTGATTTGGTGAACCCAAAACTGGGTGTGGCATCTAGATGTCACCTCCTGGGGCTGAGCATGGGTGGGTAATCTCTCCCCTAGATCTACTTGCTGTGTTCCTGTGAATATTGCCCAGGATGCTGTTGTGCAGGGGCACACCATGAGCTCGTGTTCAGCTCACTGCTCAACAAGACTTGTATTATTGATATATAGATAAACATACTGAATCATTTTGTTTAGGAATTATTCATTATTTATGTCAAAAATACAAAAGTGTTATCAGCCATTTTTAGGTGAGAACTTGTTGGGTTTATGTTTTCATTTCTGTGCACAACTTAAGCTTATTGGAGAAAGGTCAAGGCTTTCATTTTTCCTGCTTAACTCATCCAATGAGTCTCACATTTTGATAGGAAGAGTGTTTGTAATTAACTATGATGGAATTCAGGTGACTTTAAAATTAGCACTTAAAATATCATTCTAACATTCCTTACTAAGCATTTCATCCTGCATATTTATATTTTATTGTTGGTTGCATGATTGACAGTGCACGACAGGACAGAACAGGGAACAGTATGTTGCCTTGTTACCACTTCATAGGTCTCAGTGGAATTTGAAGTTGCTCAGGATTGGGCCCCATATCGGTAGTGTTTTCTCACTTGTACAGCTGTCGCTAACCGCTTCCTTTTCATTTGGAAAAATGGAGATTTTGAAATTTACATAATCTGATCTCCAGTCTGTACAAACAGAATTTCAGATGCTAATTTTCACTTGTTTGTTAATCAAAGGTTTTGAAAAGGCAATGTTAGTGTATTATTAATAACTTTAAAGTACATCCTGTTTATGAGGTAATAACCTTCTGTCGTGGGCTGAATTGACTTTGAGTTTAATTAGCTCAGAATTTGTTTAATACAGAGTTAATCAGCCTCACAGTGGCTGTGGAGGAGTTTTGGGTTTGTTTTGTTTTTCACTGAGCCAAGATTCAAAAGATACAAAGTAACACATGAGGAATGTACCCTAAGAAAATAAATACATGTAATATGCATTTAAAAAACCCTCAATCTATAAAATCAAAATTCACTATAAAAATCAGAACCTGTTTAAGTAGATTATTTGCTTTTTTAGAAAAATACTTATTACAGTACAATTTCACAGAATTTTATTGCTCAGCATGAGAACTGAGAAAATAAAGTAAGACAGAAATGGCATTATATAGACATTATATAGACATAGCACAGTTTATTTGTTTGGAACTTTTATAAAAAGTAAGTTAATACATTTATAATGGTGGTGTGGAACAGAGATACTTCTGTCTATTTTGGTACTTGAGTGGTTATTATAAAATGCCAAAAGAGTATATCCTTGTCCGTTTAGAGTAAGAAGATTTGGCTATAGTATCTAAGTAGCAAATTAGCACAAATGATAGTGATTTAATGCATGGAAGTTTGTTACATGAATTTGAACTAACAATAGGACTTACATTTTAAATATTGATCTTTGAAATGACTTCAGATATTGGGAGATTTTTCTACAGTAGTTCAAAAAAGGTAAATCGATTTTGATGTTTTTCTGAGGTGTGTGCAGTAGTTCAAATGAGAATAAGCTTGAGAATCCCATTATCTGTGTTATACAGGAATCTTCTGGTTTTGGAATCTAGACATCTGTATAGCTTATTTCCAAATTAACCTGTTACTCTGTACTTAAATGTAATGGGAAAGTTCAGTGCAGTGTATTTTTGTTTGTAACAGGTATTGGACCACAGTATTATAGGACAGCTCAGGCTGGAAGGGACCTTAGGAGTTCTCTAGTCCAACCTCCTGCTCAAGCAGGGTCAGCTGCCAGGCTGCTCAGGGATTTTTCCAGTCAGGTCTTGAAAATCTCTAAGGATGGAGATGCTTAAAACCCACCCTGTATAACCTTTTGCACTGCTTGTCTGTCTTTGCAGTGAAAAAGTTTTCTTTTACATCAAGTTGGAAACTTTGATTTGCACCTATGCCTGCTGCCCCTTTGCCAGCTCTCCATGTGCCACTACGAAGTGCCTGGCTCCATCTTCTCTGTGCCCTGCCCATAGGTATTGGCAGGCTGCTTTTAAGCATCCACTTAAAATCCTCCTCTTTTCCAGGCTGAACTAGCCCCAGTCCTGCAGCCTCTGCTCCCAGGGCAAGTGCTCTGGCCCCTGACCATCTTGGATAGTCTTTTGCACAACTCCTTGAGCTGACCAATATATGTCCTGATTTGGTGAACCCAAAACTGGGTGTGGCATCTAGATGTCACCTCCTGGGGCTGAGCATGGGTGGGTAATCTCTCCCCTAGATCTACCTGCTGTGTTCCTGTGAATATTGCCCAGGATGCTGTTGTGCAGGGGCACACCATGAGCTCGTGTTCAGCTCACTGCTCAACAAGACCCCATGGCCCCAGGCTGTGTCCATGTGCAATTTCACAAGGGCCCAATCCTCTGGCCCATCTGGGTCCCTTTGGATGGCAGCCCTGCCCACAAGTGCATCAACTGCCTGCCCTCCCCACCCAGTTTGCTGTCATCTCTGCAGTTGACAAGAGAACTGATCAGGTCACTGATAGGGATTGTAAACAGGCAGGTCCCATGATCGACCCCTGTGGTACTCCAGTTGTTATCAACCTCCACGATACAGTACAACTTATTAACCACTACCACCTCAGACCGACCATCTAGCCAGTTTTTGAACTCATTTAGTTGTTTTTACTTTTTACTGGTATGTTTTGAAGAGAACAACTTTCTTGTGTAACAACTGGATCTACTGTTACTGCTGTCGTATAAGAGAATGTTACCAAAGTATATTTTTAAAATTGCTTTTATGTGTGCATTTAAACAACTTTTTATATTATTCAAAGCTGACTGTTCCAACTTGAGTAAATAATTATTGAGATTGTAATCTTGTCATCTGGTTACTTCTGATGAAGTGCCTTATGAAATCAAGTACAGTATCCTGGAATGGCTTATAAATATTGTAAAATGCCTAGGAATTTTTGGCAAGCTTCATAAGCTATATGTGAACAGGACGCTCGAGGATTGCAAAATTCTTTTTTCTTTTCATTCTGTTGAACATGAACTGTGTTCAAAATAGTTCATGCTGAAATAAACGTGACACTTCAGAAGTTCAAGCCCAAGCAAGGGGGTGGGGAAACTCCATTTAACTTTTACTAAGATGTTAATCAGAGAACAGATACCTTCTATAATAAGTCTACAGCACAAAGGTGGGAGGGAAAAATGGGTAGCTTTAGACATGTGTGTGACTAAACGAAGTTGAAGCTATTTCTACAAAACCAAGCCCCTATGTGTCGGTGTTTGAAGATTGTTTTCAGCCTAGAATCCAAGTTCTTTAGCTCAAGCAGAAGTTATGGATATGGTATACAAACTGCTTGACAGAACCTGAAAACCTGTACATTCTGGAGGTCAGAACAGATGGTTATAATTGTGTTGGTTTTAAAATGGATGAAAAAAATCTTCAACTCTATTCCTCTTCTGCTGTTTTACAAGCAGGAAACTAAAATATAAAATAGACGTTAAAAGTATTAAACAGCTAGACTAAATCCCTTTGGTTTCCTCATTACTCATTCCTGGCTTTTGAAGTGTTTAGCTTAAGTTTATCTGCGTTAGCTCCAATCTAGCAAAACTTCTTGAAACCAGTCCTTAGGAAGACAGAATGTGGCAAGTCTTTAGTGAACCTCCAAGAGACTCAAACCACAAGAAATCTACAAATATTTGCAAATATAAATTCCAGCATCTTGATTTGTGTGTTAGAATAAAATGTAAATCAGAGATGGAATCCATTTCGTATGGATGGAATTTCTTCTAGTGTGTGAAAGCAATGAGGAACTGTTCTTGCTCTGAGGGAGAAATAATGGAAATGTTTGCAAATTCTATGATTCTCTGTTGCAAAGAATAAAATCATAATACATTTTTACAATTTCTATTTTTGCATCTGTTAAAACATAACCCTATCACCCAAACGTAGTCTACAGCTAAGGATGGCGTTATAAACTCTTTAGGAAATTGCATGGCTAAAGCAGCTTTCCTTTGACTCTGATGCCATAGAATTGTAGAATCTAGTTCTAACCCCCTTGCTGTGGGCAGGGACATCTTCCACTAGATCAGGTTGCTCAAAGCCTTATCCAAACTGGCCTTGATTATGTCCAGGGATGGGGCATCCACAGGTTCTCAGGGCAATCTCTTCCAGTGTTTCACCACCCTTGTAAAAAATTAAAATCTCCTGGTAATCATCTTGCTCATCAATGAGCATTTTCTTTGCCAGGTTATAAGCTCTGATTACTAGTATCCAGATACAAAGTTTAGACCTTATATGTGCATAGTCTCAGTGATTTCAGTCTGACTTATGTCCAGTGTTATAATGAATATATAAATAATGAGCTGAATTTGTAGCCTCAGGAAGTATCATCATATAGGTAAAGTAAAATTCTGGTGGGGAGAGGGAGTGTTGAAATTAATCTCTCTCTTCAATTCTCATTTAAAATTTTTTCCGTATGGCTTCCAATGCTGTCAACTGTGTTGTCCTTCAGAGGCTGCTAAAGGAGTTTTCATCTTGTAAACAGTAAACATCTTGTAAATCTGAATAAAACTTACAGATCCATAGACAAATGTTTTGGCTAAATGCTCATTTTTGGAATGGTAAAGAAGACATTACATGTAGCTGAAATGAAATCTCTGCATAATTTTTGTTTCTTGCACTTTAGTCAGAATACAAGATATATACTGGGCTTTCTGACATGCACCATCTCAAACTGGTTTGAAACTGATGGGTTTGTCAGGCAGTGATTTATTTGTGGGGGTGATTTTATATTTTCCGATACAGTAGTGCGATGTGCACTGGCAACCCAGAAAGCCAATCGTGTCCTGAGCTGCATCAAAAGAAGCGTGGCCAGCAGGTCGAGGGAGGTGATTCTGCTCCTCTACTCTGCTCCTGTGAAAAACCCCACCTGGAGTACTGTGTTCAGCTCTGGAGTCCCCATATAAGAAGGACATGGACTTGTTGGAACGGGTCCAGAGGAGGGTCACAAAAACGATCAGAAGGATGGAACACCTTTCCTATGAGGAAGTGTGGAGAGAGTTGGGGCTGTTCAGCCTGGAGAAGACAAGGCTCTGGGAAGACGTTATTGTAGCCTTTCAATATCTGAAGGGGGCTTGTAAGAAAGATGGGGGCGTACTGTTTAGCAGGGCCTGTTGGTGATAGGACAAGGGGTAATGATTTTAAACTAAAAAAGGGTAGATTCAGACTAGATATAAGGAAGAAATTTTTTATAATGAGGGTGATGAAACACTGGAACAGGTTGCCCATGTTGGTGGTAGATGGTAGATCCCTGGAGACATTCAAGGTCAGGTTGGATGGGGCTCCAAGCAACTCGATCTTGTTGAAGTGGCTCTGAGCTACTTGATCTTATTGAAGATGTCCTTGCTTATTGCAGGGAGGTTGGACTAGATGACCTTTGAAGATCCTTCCATCCCACACTATTCTATGATTCTTTGATATTTGGGTCTGATGTTTTAGAGAGTTCTATTTTTGGCTTGTTACAGTTCACACTTGTATCCTTCCTTTGGGTCAGACTAATCATTGGGCTGATATTGGGTTTCATTTCTGTGCTGAGCACATGCTAATTCATTTGTCAGTTAAAGCAGCAAATCCAAACTGTGCTTTTATTGTCTGGATCAGTTCCCTGGAAAACATTAAAATATAAGTTATGTTGACTTTCTTTAGCTAAATTCAAGTAAAATGAAAGTTTTTCATTTTGTGGCTCTAGCTATAAGCTTAATGCCACCTCAATTTTTGATGTAGCTTTTATGTATATATATTATTCACAGTACAGGATTACCACTTCAACATCCATATTCCTGTTGGAATCTGAAGTGTCCTTTAAACATCACATTGGGCAGATTATTAAGACTTCCTACTGTCATTTGAAAAATGAAACCATACTTTGTCTGTATTTATCCTTGTCTGTTTATGAGAAGCTGGCTCAGGGTTTTATCTCCTCCAAGCTAGACAACTCTAATGCTTGGCTCACTGGCCTGCCAAGCGGTCTCATTACCAAACTCAAGCAAAACTCTTTTGCTAGAGAAGTATGTATTGCAAAAAAAGACAGCATATCTCCCTAATCCTAGCATAGCTGCATTGGCTACTCGGAAACAAAGGATTGATTCCGAAGTTGACTGGTCAGCCCCTTCATGGTCAGGGTCCTGAATATATCTCTTGATTTAATTTTGAGATATATTGCTTCCAGGTCTCTGTGCTCTTCAGTGCCCTCTTAGTGCAAGTTCCAATTATGAAACTACAAACCTTGCGTGATGGAGGATTTTACCATTATGCCCAAAAGCTAAGGAATAAGCCGCCTTTCTCGGTTTAGGAAGCTCATGCTCTTTGCTTAAATCTCCTCTTCTGAAGATTTGCTTGTCTGTCTTTTTCCTTTTTTAGTGAGAAACGTTTTATACACTAACTCATTCATTTGGGGTCTGTAATATATTCTATGCTGCTATGTAAAATGAAGTGGTAATTGTAGTTTTGAGTAGAGCTACTTAAGATTTTGTTGTTGTTTTGAAAAAAAAAAACTTTTTTTAAAAAATTAGTTTTTTTCAAATAACAACACAGTTAATAGGAAAAGAGTCTTAGATTTAGGAGCAGGGAAGAAAGAGGAGGGCCTCAAGATTACAGCACCTTCCAGTATCCAATAATTGGTCCCTTATTTTGATTTGGAAGGCTCAAAGCCAAATTTAGCTACCTTTCTTTTTCTGAAATATTTCAATTATTAAGCTATTGGCTTCTCTGGGGTAAGGCTTTTGAAGTCACTTCTATGATGAATGTGTTGTTCGTATAACTAAGGTTAACTGATGCTTGGACTTGAAATTAGATCTGATACATCTTGCTATAGACCATATGCTATTCTAGAGTAAATATCTGAGTCTTACCTCGAGCTTTTGTTATACTGTCAGAGAAAACTGCAAAAAATTATTTTTCATCTCAGCATGGAAGGAGCAAAAATTTTTAATTGCTTGTTGAAAGTGACAGATACTCCATTTTCATATAAAGAGACTGATTTACTTTTATTAGTGGTCTTTGCAGAAAAAATGTGTTGTTTTAATGTTTAAATTAAACACTAGAAATTAAATTGTTGAAAATATTTTAATATTAACTTCTCCAAAGTGGAGGACTGTCACAGTCAAAGGAAAAAAAATTACTTTTGTAGCAACCTTCCAAACGGACAGAAATAGGGAAAGATGACATTTCTTAGAGACAGAGAAAATAGGGCTGTAGTAATATAGACACAAAATAATGACGACCTGGACGAGACTTTTAGCTGTTTGGATCTCGATCTCATATAGAAAGAATGGGCAAGATTTAGGTATAAGCTGAATGTGACAGCTTATAAAAAGCTGCTGCAACCATTAGAGAGGTAGAGAAAGAGTTAGGATGATGCAGTAATGGAAAAATTGAGATGGTGGGAAGGAAGAGGAAGCTTTGGAAAAAGAATATAGTCAGTGTTGAAGGGAAAGTAAGGTGTGGAGATAGACTGCTGACTGTAGAGGGATTGGAGATTCTGGTGAAGAGGGTTATGGTGAGTGCAATTGTGGAAGTCAGATGGCAGTTATACATTATGAATTCCATACTTTCAGAGAGGAATGAGAGATGGGGTGTTAGGTGGAGAAGCTAAGGGAGTAACTGTGAAAGTTGTCTTGTGGCATCCGGGTGGCTGCAAAGGACAAATGTAAGGACACGAGACATCTTTGCTGATAAGCGTGCACCGTATTACAAATAGAGCAAACCGTAACAAGCCCCGAACTGCTTGATGCATCACATAGTAAAAAACCAGTGAGTTTAGCAGAACTAAGCAGGTCACTGGGCAGCTTTGGTGGGAGAGACAGGAGGTGGCAGATGGTTCTTTGCCCTTCTCCAAGGGGGTGCTGCTTATCTTGGTAGGATTGGTGCTGTGCTACCTGCAACAGCAGCTCCTGCTAGTGCCCATGTGCTGGGCCTTGTCAGGGTATGTGCATTTGGCATCACAATGGTCAACTCATGTGTCCTAGTTTTAGCTGGGACAGTTAGCTCTTCTTTTTAACAGCTAGAAGAGCTCCGTGTTTTGGTTTTACTCAGAGGCTCGCTCTGAGAAGAATGCTGATAGCAAGTTGATGTTTGAGACTCCAAGGACTTTTCAGTGTGCCGGAGTGCAGAAACACGGCGGGGTAAGGAGGGAGCATAGCTGGGACACGATTCCCCTTGTGATTTGTGGTGGAACTTAAGATTGAGGGCCAAACTGGCCAATTAGTATTCCATATCATGCAGCGTCATGCCCAGTATAGAAGTGAGGGTCAGCTGGAAAGAAGGGCTTTTGCGCTTTGGCTCTTTCGCCACTTTTGCTCTTTTGCACTTGCTGCACTTTTGCTCTATTGCTTTTTTTTTTTCTCTCTCTCCCAGTACTCCCACTCTCAGAGTACTCTCTCTCTCTCTCTGCCCCTCTCTATTTCGGGGCCTCGCGTTCGTCCAGGATTGCAGCTTCGGGACGAGACGGGCTTCGCATACGAGGGGGTGGTGAGCATCTGCACTGTGTATTAAATCATCTGTATTAAATCGTTCTTATCTCAAGCCATGGGTTTCCTGTTTCTCCTTTAATTCTCTCCCTCATTCCTGGGGGTGGGGGAGGGGGAGTGACCGGCTGTGTGTGGGGGTTCAGCCTAACCCACGACATCATGCCAGTTTTGTATCAGTTTGGTTTTAACAGCAATGATTTCGCTTCAACAAGCTATTAACAGCCCTAGGTATACTGTATAGCAGCAAAAAGTTCTATGCAGCTGCAGTTACTGCTCAAGCAAAGAGTTTAAAAGTTTCAGCAGTGCCCAGGCGAGTGATGAGGAGGTTTACGCAAAGACAGAGGCTAAGGCGTAGCTCTGCGTTAGCCAAAGTAGATCTACAGGAAAGCTTTTGCAGTGTTAAAAACTTGTTGGCAGTGCTTATGGGGAGGCTAAAAAAGGACTAAATTATATATGTATATATATTATATTTATATATACTTTACATGTATATATTTTATAGAAAAATGATGTTTTGTGTCAGGAAAAAAGAAAGGAGTGTAAGTTATCGACAAGAAAGAGAGGCATTTTCAGTGATGCATCCGTTTGTTAAATTCGTTTGGCTGATATTTATGTGGAACTTTCATGATTGTTTTATTTTATATGCTAATGTAAAATTAAATTCCATGCTGAGCAGTTGTGATTGGTTAGGATATCTTTCCTACAAATTAATAATGATTTGTAAAATAAATAGCAGTTATTATACTTTAGTTAGAGAAGGAGAGAGTGAGGAGGAGGAGGAAATGAGTTACTGTTGAATGGAAATGTATGTGGTTCTTCACAATAACCGAAAATATTACCCGCAAAGAATTTAACTGAATGCTAATGGTACTATAGTATACCTAAGCACCATTAGTGCATAAAAATATGGCTTAATGTAAAAAACTTTATCAAACGTATCATTTTGCTTTCCCCTGAGCTTCCAACAGGTTAATTTTTTTGGTTTTTGTAATCCATAAGGGAAAAAGATTTTAACATAGGATGTATTACCAGTCTTTTGTCAGCCAACTGAATGCAGTGTTTCTGCCAATTAAAACAACATGTATAGTTCATATAAACTCATCCGCTTTGAGTTACAGATATTTAAGGCAGATATGAAATGTTAAATTGCGGAAAGCTTTGTGTGTATTGCACATGCAAAATGTATTTAAGGTAGTTGTTCTAGAAAATGAAGTTGTTCTCAGTTTATTTTTGCAATGAGGGACCATTTGGGGAATATAGAATATGTTATAACTTTTTAGCAAAAAAAAAGTGACGCAGATTCTTTTGTTGTTTGACTGTTCAAAGTGCAGCTGTAAGGAAAACAAGGGTTCCAGTATTTTAAGAGACTGGTTTTAGAGAAAGGGGCTGATCTCACTGTCAATCCTGTTGTATGTGACATGTTGGAGAACTGACCTTTTGCTGCTCATTCACAAGGCTTCATCTTCCCTTCTGAAATGATGACTTTTTCTGGTAGATTTCTTTAGCTTTTGTGCCCTTGCCCAAGTAGATGTTTGTACAATGCTTTATTTTTGCATACTGAAAACTTCAAGCTGGAAATTTCCCTGCAGGCTTTTTTCTTCCCCCCGCCCCAATGCCCATATGACTTCCTAAGCCATGTGATGCATTTTCAGGAATATGTTTTCAATGCAGTTTAAAAACCAAACAAACAAAACCCTTCCAAATGCCAACCTGAACGCATGGCCCATAGAATGTCGTGGAGGAAATATCTTCACTACACCTTTTTTTTCTTTGACCACTACTTCATGATTTTTGTTTTTTGTAGTATCATTGGACAAGCAATCAAATAAATGAGGCTTATCGGCGCACAAGTGCCTATTTAAAGGAAAGCAGTTAAGAGTTTTTAGATGCTAATACTTTATTCAGATGTTAGCAAATGACTTACACACATGTAGGCAGCAACAAAGAGCAACAGTACATGCTTTTGGTAATACGTGATCTGGGCAGCACAAAAAAGAAAGGAAGCTTGGAAAGTGTAGCTCTGTGTTTTTGGCAATATTTTGCTCCACAGTGCTGCCAGAACAAGAACAGTAGCGGACATTGTCTAAAGCGTCTCTGACCATCCTCTGAACTCTTGGACCACCCTATGGATGGATGGTTGCCGGGACATTTCTTTCAGGGGGAAGAGTCTCTTCCTCTGCTGCTGCATTTTGGCTGCCTTGTCCTTAGTCAGAGCGTGTTTCTTTTGGAGGTGTTAATCTCTGCTTCTCCCACAAATGTTGTCATTTGCACCATAGGCTCTCACTGAATTCCTGCGTTTCCACTTCAGATTTCAGTCTCATTTTTACTTGGCTTGCAAAAAATAAATCAGAATGTAATTCGCAAATCCAGGAAAACTTTCTGAACGCTCTTACAGGCACCCAGCAGGAATTAAACCCTTTCTCTTTTCTGATAGTGTAGTTTTTTCATTTCCTGGTTTGCAAGAGCAGAGAAGTGAGAAGAAGGTCCAGGGAAGCCAAGCAGAGCACGGGACAAAAGTGCTAAGGAGGGCAAGACACTTTAAAAGCTGTTAGGAGCAGCAGCACTTTGATGTTGATGAAGGAAATAGAAAAAGCTATTGACTAAGGCCAAATGCAGCCTGAAATTCCAGAAGTGACCTGCTGTAAACTCACTCAGCAAGCTAGCAATCTCTGGGTATTTAATGCTGACGTGCTCTGGGGCATATGGAGAACCGCCAAACAACGCAATGACTGTATGCTAAGAAAATAAGCAAGTTCTCATGTGTTTTTTTGCTGTGTTTTGCATGTCACTGGAGTATAGTCACAGTGGTAAAGGATGTGTCTCTACAGCGCTGCTGAAACTGTAGTTAGATAACCAGTGGCACTGATAGCAACTCAGTATTTCTGGGAGTAAGGGTGTGAATCTGGTAGTTAAAACAATTCAGAGTTTTTTTGAAACAGATCATAAAATGCTTCATGTAATGCTAAAACCTGCTTTCATTGGCCGATGCCACATACTCCTGAGGCCTTTGCTTTCATGTCATCATTTTTGGTATGTTAACGATAGCTGATGAATGTTCCTGATTTTATAAATGGTCTGTGAAATACTTCTTTCTTACAGAAAGTACCAGAGAAGTGGTGGTTTTGTCATATCTGTAACTTTCAACGTATGTGTCTAAGCCCTGTCCGTTGGTACTCTACCTGACAATTACAAGTTCCAATGCATGGTCTACTTTAAATATACAGTATCCAGAATATTTTTTAAATAGTCTTTTTTTCTTTTAAAGAACAGCAAATGACACTAAAACTGTTTGGTTTTTTTTTTTTTTTTAGAATAGATTAAAGTAATGCAGACAACAAGGAGATTTGGTTTGTAGGTTCTCGGTAAAAAACAGTCATGCTTCTTATGTAGACATGACATGATGTGTACGTTATAGCATACTATAAATTTTCAGCTAAGGTAGAGAGAGTGCTTTTGCATAGTTTGTGTGGTGCTGCAGAAGACAGATTTCATTCTGTCTTCTTTGTATCCTGAGTGAATTAAACTTGTGAGAAAGAAGGGGACACATAATAGGGCTCTCTTGGGTAGGGCTTGGCAGGAAGGTGTAGTGGCCTTTGAAACTTTAGAAGGTATTCTTTGATATCTTCAAAACTGCAGTTCTGTGGTTGTTTTTAAAAAAGTTATGTAATACGGTTTCTGTGACATAAATAAGCTTGTTTGCTTTTAGCCTCTGAATAAATAATACATTCCCAGTCTTACGTTTCCTGTAACAAAGTGAAATGTGAATAGCAATATAAAAGTCCCAAACATTTTGATTCCTTTTTTTTTTTCCTTGCCTTTCTTGGTGCTTACTTGATTCTCAGAGACTAATACCAACTGGAATTGAACACCTGCAACTCTCACTTCAAGTTATGCTGTATATTGAAGATTAAGGGAATTGCAGGTGTTCTGTATTGCCCAGAACTTATCCCATGTGCCATTGCCTATCTGGAAGGACTTACTGTTCAAGCAATCTCAGACTGACATTTTTGTTGCTGGATGTACTTAAGGCTTTGAATATGTGACAGTTTATGCCTATTCTGGGTTTGTTTCCCTCCCCCCTCCCTCCCCCCCAATGATATGTTCATTTCTCTCATTTTTGATGTTTTTGGGATAATTTAAAATTATTTATATGAGGTCTCATACTGGAAAGTTCTGTAATTTCTTTGCAGGGAATGATTATTTACTAGCCATCAGCTATACCCTCTTTGTATCACCTGTTATTTCTTATCACCTGACTTCTTTACTGCGCTTGTCCGTGATTCTAGATTTCAACATGAACAATTGGCATCTTTTTCAGGGTGAGGAAGTAGTGTTGTTTTGGAATTGATTTTGGTTCTTGGAGAATAGTGATACCAACTGTCCTATTATTATAAATTTTTATTAATAACAAACAGCAGAGAGTAAAAAAAAAAAAAAAATATCTGGTTAATGTTCTCTGAATCTGAGTTGCATCTTAGATCTGGGTAGTCCTTTCTCATTTTCCCAGAACTATTTTCTATTAGATTCAGTTGAGCTGGACATTCTTTCTAACCTTTTCAGCTTCAAGGAAAAAATCAACTAGTTTTGCCATTTAAGAATTCTGGCCGTTCACTGGAAGCTTTGCCTGTATATGGACCCAAAGTATATTATTTCAACTATGTGATGTAAATGCAGAGCTATCGTATATTAATGTATGTGAGTTTTGGTGTGTAATTTACGATACTTGTATCCTTATTTAAAAAGGAATGCATGATCTTGCACATGTTGGTCAAGGAATGAGTTCCAACATTTGACCTGAACTTCAGTTCAAAAAGCATCACATAAGAAATTATGGGTAAATTATGTGGTAAACAAAAGTGGGAAATGGTACAAATATTAAATTTCAAATTAATGTAAGGAAATTAGTCACCATGAACAAATATAAGGTTTTCTATGCTGATCAAGGGAGGATATAGCTGTACATGATCATCACGTATCAAAAAATATGCAATTTGTGTTTTGCAGGCCATGCTGGTAGATGGTGGGAGAGGGAGAGAAGATGGGACAATCCTCTTAGCTCTTCCAGCCAACTCTTCCCTTGCAGGGGCCAGTGAAACTACCTGCATCACTGGTTAAACAAAATAAACTACCTCCAGAGCACTTTACGTCTAAAACTCTTTGCGAACAATGAATTCCCACAGTTGCCTTTTTGAGAACTTCCTTCTCGAAGATGTTTATAAAATTAGGTGAAAAATCAGGTAGAAGTACAGGCCTTAGCTTTGAATCAGACCCTAAATGTTTTCCCTCATCTGTGGTAATGCCCATATTACATTGTTGCATTTATTCTTTAGAGCATGTCAGAAATAGCTCACAGAAGTCAGAAGAGCTACGCAGTGTAAAACTGGTAAATGTCATTACACTGAGAATCACACTCTGGATGTTACAGACTCTTTTGTAAGTATGTAGGTTTAGCTAAAGGTATGCTGGAATGATATTTCATAGTTAAGTTTCGATGTCTTCGCTTTTGATATCACTGGAAAGCAATATATCAAGTTTGCCTCACAGAGTCTTTTTCATGTTTTAAAACCTGTTAGACCAGAATGTAAATCAACTTTAGTTGAATTTCACTGAATATATTTAAATCGTTTGGAATTCTCTTTTTTTTTTTAATTTCTCCTTATACCATATCATTATGAAAACCAGACAGAAACCTCTAGTCTGTATGTAATATGTACCATTTCTGATTAATACAGATTGGCAATACACAATATAGTCACATACTGCGTTTTCTTGCTTGCCTTTTAAAAATCCCCTTAATTATTCAAAACAAGATAAATCATTTAACATTTTAAATTTTAATTATCTGCAGAAATCAGCACTTAGTATTCTATGCCAAACTTTTAAACTCTACATAGATTCTGAATTTCTTCTAAATAGATTTCAATTAGACTTCTTGAGCTTTTTGCTGGGGAGTAATTGAAAGTATAAAAGACCCATTTAAATCACCATCCCCTTCTCCAAAAAGGGGCGAGATTACATACCCAGCAGCCTTTGAATTCTTGATATGCTTTCAGAAGTTTTCAGATATTTGTTTTAATAATTGTTAAGAATTTATTATGAGGCATTAATTGTGTGCTCTCTAAGTTATTAAATAATGAGTTCAACATATTAATCTTTCATGTTATTGTTGTTAATGCTATGTTTAGGAATGAAGCATTAATTAAAATATTCCTTTAAAGATTTTTCTAAAAGAAAGCAGTACGTACACTTATCAAAATACATATTTAATCTATGGGGAAATGATTGCAAGCAAAGTTTTGATATAGCATATGCTGAACTTGAATTAAAAAGATTTTGGTTATGTAGAGTTCAAATTACCTTTGACATATTTTTGCAGGTTAGTTACAAATTCTCAACTAAACATAGAGCTCTTCTTTATCGTAGAGCCTAACATCAGATTTTAATCATATTTTGTACCCACAGGGTTTTAGGTTTCCAACAGGCCACCTGTCTCAGACATTAAAAAATTCACAGGACAGATGGGAAGGTGAAAGTAGTTGTCCTTGGATAAAGAAATTCTTACGGTGCAGGAACAGTCACAGTCAAGGCTGGCCAATATATCACACGTATACCCCTTTCTTCTAGCATTGCTGTATCATGATTGCAAATTTCCCTTTAGTAGTATAAATGTAGAATTCATCACTTATCGTCTTTCAATAGCACGATTTGCAAAACCCCTGTCTCTTTTCCACGTGATCTATGAATCACTGAGGGATAACATGATATGCATAGTACTTTATTCAGCAAATACCATGTGTCTTGTACACCTACCAGAGCTCCTAGAATTTGTGTGTTGTTTATTAATGACACGAGTGTATGACTATTCATTTGTGCAGACCTCTGGCATTGGTTTGATAGATGTGATGTATTTTAATATGACAAATGTACCAACCTAAAGAGAAGTGGTTATTGGAAAGAAGTGTAAAATGGTGATGCTTCCTCCCATGTATTGTCACTGTTTCCCACAGAGATAATAGTTTTTGAGATAATCGCTGGCCAGTATGGTGTTGTGGACCAACTCTCAGTATTATATGGCTCTCAACAACATTTTAAAATGTGAGGGCTAAATTCTGACCTCAGATATATGTATCCAGTTTTCATTGACCCAGGTTTAAGAGCCAACAAATCAATTGGAATGATCAATTTGCTATGTTTGTGATGAATGAGAGAGCAGACCAAACAGCAGGCCCTCCTATGTTTGGCTCTTGTAAAGATGCCCTTCTACTGTGGGCTCTTTCTATTCTTTCCTGACACTAAAGAAGACAAAATGTTAATGGCAGTAATATACTGGTCAACAGCTGTTAAGTGTGCACAGGTTCAGTAACAAGCATTAAGACTGTGAGGTTTCGCCTGACCTACATGACAGAGGGCTGCTACCATGTGGCCTGGAGAAAGGTCTGTGCAAGCACCCCGAAACTGGTGTCTAGCCTGTGACGCTGGGAAATCTGGGTTTCCCTGCCTAGCAATTCATGTTTCCAGATAAGCGTTTAAAATTCCAAGAGAATCCAAATGCAGGAAAAAAAAAAAAAAAGAAAAAAAAACCACAACAAAAAAACCCCAAAATAATCTCATAACAGCTTTTGGAAGTTGCAAGTTTCTACTGTCAATTGCCTTGTCAGTGTGTCTTATGTTGTATACCAACTACTAATTTAACCATTGACTAGGGCAGCATCGAAGTCCCCCTGCCTACTTGCAAGCGTATGCCCTGATCACTCGGTAGGGAGGCTGTGCATGTCTATGTGTTCTTTCTCTCTGGCCCAGTTAATGCTGATTCTTTCGTACAGAGTGCAGGAGGGATTAAGAGTGCCCATCTGCTCTGAAAGGGTGATGCTGATGGTTGGCGCAGGCCCTTAAGGTTTGATCCCTCAGGCAGGGGAGGAAATTGAACCTGCCATCTCTGTTTTGTGTGGCTGTTCTAACCAATAAGCTGCTGTGTGAATAGAAGCGTATCTTCTCTTCTAGCTTCTGGTTTTGAATAAAGTCATAACTGCACTGGTATTTTGTACAAAACCTAGCCACAGAGATGTGATTTAGGCAGGATCTGAGGACGCATCAGATCAGGGCATGTTACCGGAGATAGGTGACATGTAGCTGTATAATAATTGTGCTCTTACCTTGCTTGGGCGAGAGCGAGGATGTTTCGGGCATGAACAAAAGCAGAATTGTAGAGACCTGGAGAGCTTATGGGAGCTGAACTGTCTTTGTTGTTTAGAAGCTCTCAAGATTTACATGGAGCTGAAGGAACACAGTTCTGATCCTAGGTGCCTTCAAAATTTCCAACGTTTTATCCCTCAACCTTGTGGCACACATTTGTTAATTAGTTAATGCTTGCAAAGAGTTTTACATGAAAAGTTCTCTGGTTATTTTGTTTAAACAGATATAGGTAGTTCCACTCATCCCAGTAATGATACGTCTTGGTCTAGGTCCTATTTGTAGAGACATGGATCCTCTTCGAAGAGCTTTAATCTCTAAATGTATCTAAGAAATAGGATTTTAAAGGACTTGTGTTTGGGGAAAAAAACAACAAATGTTATTCAGAGCGCAGATCTCTACTATCAAATCCAATCATAATCTTTCTTACAAACTTGCTTGGCTCCTTCTTCAGATCACGGAGGATGCTTGACTCTGTCTCTACTGTTGTCTGACCCAAATTGTTACGCTCTTGGTAGGTAAGAGACCAGTGTAGGAATGAACCGAACACTGGAAGATGGATGGCAGAGCACTGGTCCTCTTAACGAATGTGAGTTTCCTTTATAGTCACTGGAGCGTCAGTTAGTGTGTTTGTGGGATACATCTGGGTCACTAACAAGCTTGACTTGTTCATTCTTTACCTACTGATTTGCCTGAAGTTTGTTCTTGGAAGCTTGCATGCATTAAATCTTGTATGAGCAGGGCTCACCGAGAGTTATCCTGTGCTCTAAAATCTTTAAGAAAGTTTCTTCTGACAAATAATTCCAGTTCTATAGACTATAATAAATTTGTTTGCTCTTGTATTGCGGTGCATATTTACATAGAATGTAATCTTTTATTTCTTTCTTTGACTTTTTTTTTTCTTTCCCCTCTGCTTTGTCCTTAATAAATACGTTTGTTTGGAAATAAGGATGTGGAAAGACAAGCATGCCTAATATTGAAGGACAGTATGCTTGTGCCTAATACATTAGAGCAATTGTTCAAGAATAATTCATCTTACGTGAAGATTACCCCTGTAAGGCTGCCAAGGTCACAGTGACTAGATTAGCAGCTGCATAAATGCTGCTTGTGTGTTTTAAAGGGGTAGCCTTAATATTTCATTACAGTTCTTTGAAACAATTAATTTTATTTGTTTATTAGGTGTTGTATTCCTTATTTAAACGTTTGATACTTTTTTTCCTTTCCTTGTTTTCCTCCTTTTCTTTTTGTTATTCATATTATGGTAGAATTACTTCTAGACTACTTCTGCTCCCCGAGGTGGGGTGCTGAGCCCAGAGGTGGGTTGTGAATGAAACCCTTAGAACTGCTGCTTTACAGTGTATTGTATCCGTATCCCATGGAGATATATGTCAATCAACCTTGTAGAGAAAAGTGAGGAGTGATGGAGGATGTGAGCCTACTAGAATTGTAGGAGCGGTCCTCTAACTCAGTGCTCTTAAAAGAAAACTGCTTTCGTACATTTGAAGTAGAGGAGCCATAAATAAGGCTTGAGATTCAGACGTTTCAGCGACATGACAAAAGTTTAAACCAGAAATATGAAATGTTTTGACAAATTGTGCTCTGCACCTGTTTTAGTGAAGATAGCTTCCCTAAAGATAAAGAGTAAGACCTTTGTTTTCTGTAAATCTAGGAAAGTCTATTTAGATTACTAGAGCTAAGGTACTGTACAACAGCTGAGAACTGGCCTGTAAGCCTTTTAAATACATTCCCACTTTCTTCCTTTCAAGCTATTTCTTCTCCCTGGAATGCCTAGTATCTGCACTTTTTATAACAAGGTTTGTGTCTAGCAACAAAATGAAATTAATTTGCTTTGGTTTGGAAAACAAATCTGCTGCGGACTGCCTGTGACCCACTGGTCTCATTGGTCTCTCTGACTAGTTTTTGACTGCTTGATCATATTAAAAGAGGCTTTGCAAACTAATGTAAATATTTTACACTTGTACTTATATGGATAATAAAGCTGTAGTTTTAACAGGGATTTATGTGATTGTGAACTGAGAACGAGATGGCCTGCAGCATCATATTTAAGAGGGAGAATATCTGCACAAGGCTGTCAGCTAGAATGTTAGTTTGCAGCTGGAAAATGTTTTGGAAAACCCTTGCCAGCCTTAAAGAAAAAATGTTGAATGTGAATCCCTATGCTATATGTATTTGGGGTAAATCCTATGACTGTGATATCAGTGTAGAGTTTGCGCATTATATTTGTGAATGAATTAATGAATTGATGCCAATTTTCTAGGGCTTTACTATCTGTGTGGTCAAAATCTCAACATGTTCATTCTTTACAAAATTGAAATGGAGAATGAGTGTTTGAGGAACTCCTGACATGGTTACGTTGTTGCGTAGGCTGCTTGCATTATCTTGCACGGAGAAGGAGAGCACTGAATTCCTAACATCATCACCAAAAAGAACACAGACCTCTGAAATAGTTACTGTTGACAAAGAAAGAGACTGGCCCTGTGACACCAGCATGAAACCATGAAAGCATCTCAACTCATGTACAACTTGCACTTAAAAATCATGTAGAATTAGTTTGGTTAGAAAACCTCTGCACTGTTCATTTATTATTTAATCTTATTTTACTTTGTACAGACAAGCTATCTGGCCTAGTGTGAGGCTTCACACAGCCAATTACTTCAAGGTGTTTAGTTCATTTATTATTTAAAGCATAAATCTTGTACAGGTTGTCCATTGACGACCCTGTGAGGAGTCTGTAGTAAATGCCTTTCATCATTGCTGACTGACTCATGCACATGGACCTACCTGCTGAGCTAAACAGGCCAGGAGAACTGGTGGATTTGTCAGACATTGGATTTAATAGCCTTTTTTTATATGCTTAAGTGATGGAAGTTAGTACATATAGTTGAAGCTCAGTGTTAGGATTTAAGAAGAAATGAAATTTTGTATAGTGTCATGAATTGTATCTAGTTCTGCTAATGAAAGACAGTGCACAATTTGTTTTGTATGCTTTGTACCTTAAAATGTATTTTTAAAGGAATTGCTGGTGTATTTGAATAAATAAAATGTTGCCATAGGAAGCTATCTAATGTATTTAATAGAATATTCATGGAAACTTCCTTTTTAAGACATAGGTTCTGCAGTTATGTTTGTTCTACCTCTCCTTCCTCAAATCCTTCCTCTCAGGCTGATTTTTAAGTCTAGTGCAGTGATACCAGCAAGGTGCTCTCTGAATGGCTTGGAAAGAGACTTGCTCAAGTAATGCACCGATTGCATCTGATGGGTTTATGTGCCATTAACAGTGTCTGTCCCACACTGAATGTGCCAGGTATTTAACTGGGGACTGGTACTAATTTCAGAGCTAATACTAAGCCGTTCCACATCAATGCTTACAGCAGGTGGTTTGAATTGACAGTGTAAAGGGAGAGAAAAAAAAGTGAGAGAAAATTACCATTGTACTATAGAATTTCTCTGATTGAATTGACTGATTATACTGTCAAAAGAGCATTGGGAAACTGGCAGCGCTTATGAGGAGGAAAGAAATGACAGGATTCTTTTTAAAAGAGGTTCTCTGACTTTACGCAGTCAAATATTTCAAAACGATGATAAGATTTACGTTAAAGGTTTTAATCTAGAACTCAAGAAGTGTGCGTGTTCTCCAATTTATGACTTTTAAAGCTAGTATCCTGTGTAAACTGATCCTGCAGTTTTCTTACTCTTTACTGTCCTCTTTCGATACTCATCAAGTGATTCAGTGTGATTCAACATAGTGAATCCCACTTTTCCAGACTACCTTTGGTTTTGAGCTTAAAAAACAAAACCCAATCCAACAAACAAAAACCCCAAACAGGAACTCTACCCCAACCTGCCACCTTCCAAAGCCAACAGCACTGTTGTATTTGAAAAACAAGTTGTGTAAGACACCTGGAGAATGCATATAAAGAGTGTGTACTCAGTGATGTATAGTATTGTGAAGTTATCAAATATATAAATAAACAATGCCTTAAGTGAATCTTCTGAACCGCATTTAATACCTAATTCCATTCCTTAAACACTTGATTTCAATGAAGCAAGAGCAGACAAAAATCAGAGAAATAGTCTGAATTATATTTTTAGTAACATAAATTAAATTGTTCAGTAATACCCAATTATGCTGTTCATTTTAAGTTATTAAGTATGCCTTGTGATAGCACTGGGATTTTTTTCTTTAAGTTCATGTCTGATGGGACAAATTCTGTCTTGATTGTATAATCCCACTGATTTCACCTGGTGGAATTTGGGACTTATCATCTGCTCCACTAAGGGGTTGTGTGCCTCTGGTGGTAGCACCAGTGACCAGGAGAATTTTCCCTCTACGTAGACTCCAAAATTGAATGGTAACAAAAGTAGCTTTAAAAAGGCCTCCAATCCATCCTTGCATGAGTCCCATAGAATTTTATGAATGTAAATAAAGTATACATTCCCCAGTTCTTTTTAACACTACAAAACAGAGTCAACATAAGAATTTTTCTTCTAGTGTGTCTAAAAAGAAAGTTGGCTTATGAAGAATAAGAACTAAATAGAACAAAAGTTGATTTCTCTATCGGATAGATCTTATAAATCAATCCTGAGACTTAACCTTTTGGTTTTGGAATTCATGACAGTTGAACTTATTAGGGAAATTGTGTTCATCTTATGAAGAGAAGACATAGTTTAGGTGGCCAGATAGATACTCCTCATTTGTTGTACGAACATGAGTGTCTTTTCCTTCGTGAGTGTTGTAGCTTGTATAATTGGAGTACCATTGAAAGATGGGCTACAATGGAAGCTGGGGGTGAGGTAGGACGTGGAGAGCAGTCTGCTAATCTCTTCAGCCACAGGAGAGAATGCTATATATAATCTAACACATATATGATTATATAAAATACATAAATATAAATATAATTATATTTATATGTAATATGTAAATATAATGCTAGTAGGAAGCATAATTGTGCAAGGAAAGGAAAAGTCCTCTATTTGAAAGTGCATTAGAACATACATGGTTTTGATGCATTGTTTATGATGTTGAAGGCTATGGCTACATTATAGTTATTCCAAAACACCATTGCAAACGAGCAGGATGCTACATTCCATAGGATTTCTATGGTGATTACAGAGAGTGTGTCCCATTGCTTTCTGAGTGACCAGTTGTAGCTTATAGTAGCTTTAGGGCTAATACATAGAGCTATGCAGTTCTACTTGCATTTGAACTGTAGCACTGAAAGACAGTGAAACATAAATACAACGAGCAATGTGTTTTATTATCTGCAGACTTTATCAGACCGTTTATAGTTTGGCAAACATGGCAGTAGAATCTGGAAAACATACAATATCTTTAAATTGTTTTCCTACATCAATCAATTTGTACAATCGTTTCTTCTCTTTGCATTTGAAAGAAACTCAATCCTTGCTTCTTTGGGCTTTTACTAGTTGTTAATGCTGATATTACAAGGGGAAAAGTATTTTGTTTAGAACACGTTTATCTAGGAGACATGTTTGCTTTAAGTTGGTGTTCAGGCTCTTTTACCAATTTGAACGGGAAAAGTAGTATGAAAGAATGACTAGCCTTACTGCTGGATTCATGAATTTAACTTCCCTTTGTGTATAGAATGAAGAGATATTTCTTATTATTTCATTGCTGGCAGCACGAATGGTGTAGATTGTCATATTTATAACGTGAGGGGGGAAAAAGTTAATACCATGTAGCATGTAAAACAAAAATAAAATGGCCAATGTGTTGTATACAAGGAAAAGAGGTTAAACTGATGACTATTCATTGCTCTGAACATGTATTACTAGGTGGAGATTAAGGATAAATTCTTCTTTTACTAACCATCCCTCTCCTTACCTAGGATTTGTTTTTGGCATAACTTAAATAGATGAACTCAATAAGTTTTATTTGGCTTCCAATTTAATTTGATGAAACTTCAGTTCTACAAAAGGAAAATCAGTAGCATGTATTAAGCTGTGTTGAAAAACTTACTCATGACCTCATTCTTTTCCTCAAGAACTTTTAATGTGTCATCATGCACATTTGTGCATGTAGAAGTATTCCTACTCTCTCTCTTTAACTTTAAACTTCATTTTTTCATGTGTCATGGTTTCTTATTCCAACTGGTGATGTCACAGGTAGGAGCACTGATAGTAGGGAAGGGTGCATGGCATGTATCCAGAAGCAGTAGGGTGTTATGCTTGTGGAGTGAAAAGTAAAAGCTTTTCATACAAGAGAAAAATAATTGCAAATAAATGGAAGCTCTTTAACTGGGATAATGTGCATGGTGCAGCTCTGTGGTGGATGTGCAAAGTAGGTGAAAGAAAAAGTAGCAAGGACATTCTCCGTTTTTCCAAAGACAGAAATGGAAATGTGGCCCATGGACAACGCTTCAGGCATGTTGAAACCGTTCTTTAAATCTGCCCTATCTCAAATTTTATTCTGAAAGTGTGTTTGCCAATTGCAAAATGATGAAAAGCTCTGCTGAATTTTTTTGACTTATCTCTCCAAATCATTTGACAACTATGCTCGTAGCAAATTGGAAATGACACACAGAACATAGTTTACTTTGGAAAGGTTGGAAACTTTGTTTTTCAGTATTTTGGGAGTTCTGTAGCCCTCTGGTGGAATGTAAGGAGAATCTACAAATGAAATATTTGATAATCAGTTATTACTCGATCATGTTTTACCAGATAGCTGAGTAATATAGTCCATCCCTAGTTATTTATTCACGAGTGGTGCAATCAGTGATAAAGCCTGAGTTTCTGAGTGTTGTTTGAAAATTGTAGGTCATCTTTTTTGTTAAAATTTTGTATCTTGCAACAGTGCAGGACACAAGAAGTAAAAAGTCTTACATAACTTGACTGGTTGAGGAGATAATGCTTGATGAGAAGGGTAACAAGAAGTTTCCATGTCCTGACCAGAAATGTTCAGCCTTCCTGATCAGAGATATTCAGTCTGTGTCCCTGAAAAAATGGCTTTATTAAGAACAACTGTTGTATTTGGTCAGGAATTGATACTTATTCTGGCAAAGAATTTATTTTTTTTTTCCTCTTGCTGAGAGAGCGAGTGAAGCGCAAAACGTTTTCCAGGGTGCTGCTCTGGTAACAGGAAAGGAATAAATAGTGATATATTAGTAGTGTAGAGTCATGCAGTTTTAATAAGAGAAAGGGGAAGGCTGTTTCCTTGTAGCTGGTATAGCAGAGGTGAAGGAAGAAGAGTGCAGAAACAGCAGGCTTTTTTGGGGTGGAGGTAGGGGGACAGCAATAGCAGAGGTCCTGCAAGAAGTGACTAGGGTGTAAACAACTTATTTTTCAAGTGGCATAGCCTCATTGCAATTGATTTTTAGAGAAGACACTGGGGCATGATGCCTATTGATGTACATGGAAGGGGTCATGTCAGAGTGAACAGAAAGGCAAAGGAAAATAAAATCGTAGTAGGGAAGAATAAAAATTTGGAGGTCTGGGAGTGGGAGATCTGCTGAATACCTGTGTGAGGATGAAAGGAAGACAAGGTAGTCAATTCCAGTGGGAAGACGAAAACGATTCCTCTGGGGCTGGGCCCTGAACTCAGATTTTACAGGAGCTGTGTTTGGAAAGAAGGGAAACATGGGTACTTCTTGGAGAATGGGAGTGCTGAAAGCAGGACTTGAAAATTACTCTATTCTTGCTGTGTGGCGGAGCTCATAGAAGAAAAAAACCCCCAAAAAAGACCTGGAGAATCTGAAACAAAAAAACCCCAAACAAAGACCTGGAGAATCTGAAACTTCTAAGAACTGGCAGTAGGAATTGCTCACAGGATCTCAAATTCTACTGCGTGGGAGTTGGCAGTGGCCAGAAAAATAAATAAACGGTAATTTTAAGTAGTCCAATTCTTCTCATTGGAGACCTGGCAAATTTTAGTAGTTTTAGTCCTTAGCTGACAAACACACAATCAGTCTACAGACATACAGAATGTTTAGTGATGTTCCTGGTCTCTTAAATAAATTAGTTGTCTTTGTTAGACAGTAGAAGCAAATTATGTGCTGTGGCAGGAAGAGACCAGCACAACAGGGTAGGGTTTTCCGTATTCTCCATTTCTCTCCTGCCAGATCACATTCTGCAAGAGTCTAGCATGTTTCTGGCAGAATGTATCTACTCAAAAGAGTTTCAGAGCAGCATAAAGATCTTGAAATAGGTGTCAAGATTTCTTGTGTGAACATTAGCTGTGTAGCACATTAATTCTGTGTGACTCCGATCCCTGTCTAGTTAAGACAAAACAATCAGAACTGGGATGTCAATGAAGTTGCAAATAAAACATGACAATTTAAATGGAAGCTTATGCTGATATTGCCAAGTGGGAAGAACACTTCTAGGTTAATGCACTTTTGGAAATGCCCCATTTTGATATTTGAAGTCATGTGCAAAATGTATACTCATTGGATTTCCAGGTGCTACAGATGTCACTGAGATGCCCTTCTGTATTTGTTTGGTTGTTTGAAATACATGAAGCTGAGTTGCTCAAAAGAATTGTAGTTTGTCTCTATCCTCCCCAGCTTACCAGCACTCTCCATCTCCCACAGGACATTCTTTTGGCTTTATTCATTTCTGCACTAAACAAGTTCTAAGATCTGCCAGGAGAACTTTGTATCTTAAAACCATGAACACTTTCCTTTCTCTTTTGCAGAATTTCAAGACTAAATCCTTTGTTAGCCTTTTCAGAAAGGAATTTAATTGCTCCCAAGCCAGGATGCTTTATGCTAGGTTTCAGCCTGTAGCCACTTCTTACTGCCAAGTTCTGAACCCCTGAAAATAAGGGCTTATAGAACTGCTGACACAACCTTAACTATAATAATGCGAGTGACACCACCATAACACTAATGATAAATGGCATACATTTTAAAACATTTAAAATGATCATAGCCTTAAAGTCAAACACATCTGGGAAATATTAATGGTATATGAACTGCCCTGTGTGGATCTGAATTATGAACAGCACAGAGATGGAAAGAGATAAATTGCATAATAAATCACTTTACTTATTGTATTGTTTACTTTAGAAAAAAACATATATACTTTCTGTTTATGCACTATGTCAGCTGTTTGAAAAAAGATGAATAGTTCTAAATTCATATTTATTCCAAAGAATGAATATTTAGCACTCTGTAGTGTCACACTGACTTCAGACAAATAATTACAGTATATAGTTTTACCAACAATGATGCTCAGAAGCCATTGAGTTTGTATATCTTTAGTATGGTTTTATCCTCTGATAAGTTTGTTCTTTTTCATTTCATGAAGTCAGGTGGTTTTCAACCCTCCTTTCTAATTTGGCTAAAAAGGCATACACAGCATTGTCTCTGATAGTGCTAAATGGATAATTGAAGAAAGCATTCCACAGTGTTTCATCATTTACCATGTTATAACGTCCTAATTCTAGAACTATTACACAGGTTTTGAGATTTTATTTTTTCCAAATGCCAGTTTGCCAAACTGATTAGGAAAGCTCCCTGTATCCCTTGTGCTTAATCTATCTTAACTATAAGAATATTATTTCTGTGCAAATAAGTCAGATGGACTTATTTTAAAATGCTTCACTAGGCACTGAAATAATAATTTACTGGCAAAATTCAGAGGTGCACCTGAGGCATGAGGATTTTTCAAGGAGCTGTCCACGGGCCAAAAGCCCCACAGTCAACTTAGACCCATCATGATAAAGCCACAAACATCTCATCCTTTTCACACATGAATCGGATTGTGGTCTGCTGATTCTTACCCTTTATTATTATTATTTTCCCCTTCCTTCTCTCCTCCAGTCTCCTTATTGAAGAACACTGATGCTTTTTTTATTTTCTTCTTCAGTCTTTCCCCATGATCATTGGCTCTGCCTAGGTCTCAGGAGGGCTCTCATCTATTTGCTTTAGGTGTTGAGGAGCCCAGCACAGAAGCTTTACTTAGCTAGGACAGATTTAGTGTTGACATGCAACTTGAAATCTCAAAGATCACTTTTTGACAGCTAGCGCAATTGTTTTCCTGGAAGGGTAATGCCATAAAAGCAGTGAACGTTGAGCACTGAACAGTATTTTAATACATTCAACACAGTAATTGCTTTTTTCTTCTTGAAAGCATGAATTTTACTTCTTGTATTTGCTTTTGGTTTTGCCTGCTTCTGATTTCGTTTGTCCCTTTGTCTGCAGCCCAGGCATTTTTTTGCTCTTTGGCTTCTTCAGATGCTTCTTTCAGAACTAATGCTTTTTCCTCTGGTCTTTCCCGTCCTATTTTTGTTTTCAGTTGGTTGGCAACATGTAGCTCTTCTCCCCTGACAACTCAGTTCTGGAAACTTTGTTTCCAGCATATCATTTATTAAATCTGCTATATAGATGAGCTATGCAGGCTCCTCCCCTTTGTTTCCTGCTGTCTTAAGAAAATGCTTCATATCTTATGGACAATGATATTCTCAGTTACCATTTTTCATATAGTCTTAGAACAATAACAGAATAGTGAATAGTAGGAAATGTAAGAAGAATTAAAGCTAACAAATATCATAAGACTAAGAGTTTGAAACATGCTCTTGTCAAGTAGCAATTTTTTTCTTCTTTTTCCTATCTTTTTTCTTTAAGGGTACTTTTTTTAAAAAAGTCATGAAATATAGAGCATGATTTTCTGGTTCTGCATTTTCTGTACTGTAAAGTATAAGGAAAAATATTTTCCTTTTGCCAAATTATAATCAGGAGGTTATGTTTTGCTTCTCAAATGAAACTTAACTGGAGGAAACTTCTGCTTAAGTTCAGAAAAGGCACAAATAAAAGTTCCCCAAAAAGATGCTGACAAAACAATTCCACAGTTCCCAAATTACTGAAGTTGTATTAAAACTCATAAATCTTAGACTTTCAAAATATGTTATTCTAAATATAAACAGTAATCATTGCTTCCTTACAGTTTATCACACAACAAATTTTAAAGAAGGAAAGTGAGCACTCGGAGTCTTCAGAAAAGCAAAAACTTTGTCGGGGAAAAAAACAAAAATATTTTGAAAGGTTTTAATGCTTAATTTCTTTTATTATGAATTAGACATTGATATCTAAAGGCCAGATTCTTTGAAATGCAGTTTATAATAAATAACAAAATAGCCCTATTTAATCTCACATTATGATTTAAGAGAACCAAATCTTTAATATTCAAGTTTTCAAATAAAAGTAGCAAGGTCAGCAGTTGTGAAAGATGGAATGTCTCCCAAAATATTCTTTATGAGAAATGGGACTTTTTTTTTTTTTCCCCAGTGTTGCTTGCATGCTAGCAGTTATATAGAATCTGAAGGTTATTTTAAATTTTCTCATTTCAAACATTTGTGTTTTAGATTGATTTTTATGTATGCTGCCAATCAGTTTAAGAGATTAATTTGGAGATTGTTCCTAGCATTTTAAGTTCTTGGGTTTCTCTTCCATTTATGGGAATTTTCACCTGATTATTCTTTCCTTAATCTCTTTCAAAAATCCTCACGAAAATAAAAGTTTGAGTCTCTTGAAGAGATCTGCAAACATGTTCACACCTTGAATTATGCTGCTAGTAATACTTAAAGGCACTGAAACACTGAGCGGATACTACAGGTTCTCTATCGCTTCCTCTGTATTCCGTACAGATTATTGTACACTGCCAACATTATGCATCTGAAATGTGCTGTTCCTGCACAAGATCCCAGTAAGTCTCTGAGTACATTTATTAATTAAAAGATATATATCAAAGCCAGAAGAACTTTGACATGATTCACAATATCTCTTAAGATGGTGTCTTCTATTAAACGGTTCACTGTATTTTTCTATAAAATGGAAGTTAATATGGGCTGTGGTCCAGAAAAGCACTTTAGACATGTACGTAACATTAAACATAAATAGTTTCATTGACCTCAGTGACATTGCTCATTAGCTTATAATTATTTATATATTTATTTCTGTATTTATGGAATCAAGCCCACAGGAAATGCATCCGCTGAAGGGAGCCAGAATGGAGAGTAGAAACCTGCAAATTTAATTTCTTTTTTGTTACATCATAACTGCTACTTATAACCCAGTATTATTTTTGACACTTATTATAGTGAATGGAAAGGAGCTACTACTTGGTACTTACCAATGTGTTGGAAAGGACCCAATTCTGGTTTTTATTTCAGAAACATTAATAGTTTTACTTTCTAGAACTCTTAAAACGCTGCAGGAGAACTTCCTTTTTTAAAGTAAACATAAAAAGAACATTATGATTAGTTGAGTCCTAAAGTTTGCAGTTGCACAAGCCGTAGCATTCAATAGATTAGGCCACAAGTATTATTTTGAACTGAATTTGCAGATACCCTCATGATCGTGTTCCAAAACTGTGGGTGTTGGTTTGTTGTTGTTTTGGTTTGTGTTTTTTTTTTTTTTTTGTGGGAGTACGGGGGGACAGTGGTAGGGGGAGAGTCTGGGAGGGGATGTGTTTAATCTCATCCTCTATCTCTGAGATTAATATTGAGAGAGAAATCAGTTTAAAAGTGAGCATCGAATTGCCTGAATTCTGAGAAGTCTCTTGTAAAAAGGTTTTTCTAAAAAGCTGTGTTTGGTTTTGGCACCTATGTGACTTATCATTTGCTTCGTGTTTTTTGTATATGCTTCTGATAGAGAAGACATCCTGTAAACTGCATTGTGGACTTTATCCAAAGACTACAGATATATGTGACTGTTGACTGTAATCTTTAAAATCTTGGCATAAATCAGTCAAGTGCTGATTAATATAAACACATTTTGGCACTTAAATATTCTATAATCTGAGAACCTGGGAGTGATAGAAATGGCTGTGGGCAGGTGGTGTCATGGTTCCAAGTTTTGCTTTCTCCATTTGAGTTGCTTTTAATAATACTTTATAATACACCCCTGTACACTGTGCGCGTACTCATTTTTCAAAGGACATGCAGCAAGGATCCAGAGTGATGCCTGAGACTCCTCTTCAAAATGAAATAATCCAGTGTGGGTTTTTTCTTTCTAAATTAAAAGTGAAGAAGCCTGTTACGTATGCATATGCTGTGCCCATGTAGGAAAGTGGGCATGTGACTATGCATGCGTATGTGTGAATACACAGGCATGCACGCTTATTTTGCCCGTAAAGTGTTGCCTAAAGAAAAAAAAATATTTGCTAGCCACTTGTCACAGGCTACTTCTACTCTGCCGTTACAGGTGTGACTGTAGCATCTGTAGGCATACCCTGTCTAGCTCTGACCAAAAGCAGTCAAGCTGTAACAACTTGGATTTCAGTGCAAGCTAAGTGCCCAAATATGCAAATGGCCTGCTGGCTGCCTCTCCGCGGTGCTCGGGGAGCACCCATACCCGGCTGTACCATCCTTCACACCAGAGCTCGCTTCGCTCTGCCTGCACCTCTGCTTGCTGCGGAGACAGAGCCCAGGTGGATGATTTTGGAAGGAAATGTCTTGTTACGATTTTCCGTCAATGTGAAAATGTTCTTTTTTTCTAATGCTTTTCTAAAGGGAAGAAACAGCAGAAGACTGTATCGTGGACTCTAATAATATGGTTTCAGTGCAGCAGTGCCTCTGATGTTGGGTAAAGCGCAGGAATTGCGTGGATTAATTGAATATGGGTCAAAGAACTGTATCCAAAGAGTCTACCTGTGCTCCTGCTTCTGTCATTTCTGATGCCTGAAAAGCTGTTGCCTCCACATGTTCTGCTTCAGATGCCAATGTGTGCTCCAGGGAGAAGGACATACTTTGCATCTATGCATATCAGGATGAGAATAATCAATCGGTTTCTCTCCCACTCAAATAAAAAGCGTTTGGAAGATTGAAGTTTCATTCTTTTGCAGATGAATTATTTTGTGTTAACTATTTTCTGAGGACCCCTGCTTGAGAGAAATAATAACAAAGATTCAAAGGTAGAATAAGATCCTGTATTTTTTACAGTCCCATGACAATGGAAATAGGATATGGTATAATTCAATAAAATTAGATTTTCTATTTGGTTAGAATCCATTTCACTGAAATAGTTCAGAATCAAAGACCTGCCTTCTCAGTAAAGGGGGAGAAAAACAACCCTGGTTGTGCTAAAAGTGTGAATAGTAAAGAATTTGACCGTGTAATTCTTTATAGCAATAGTGAAATGTGCTCTCTACATCCAAATGTTTAAACTTCAGCAGTTCTCATGCAGATTAGGTAATTGTTTGCCTAACTGCCAGCTGTGAATTCAACTGCTGGTTAACTAGCCAAAAATGCGGATTTGCAGGTGAATAGAAATACTTACACATTTTAGTAATGGTGACAACTGCACCGAATTTAGATTTTTAACTTGCTGCATGTTTTTGAAAAAGTCACTCTGTTTATTGCACACATTTTCTCTTACCTTTTCCTATTTCATAAAGCAATAGTTTCAAATGCATGCTGTGTCGATCTATAGAAGTGAATGGTTCTAGAAACTGCTAAAACTTACTTTAAACTTTGTCGGATAACAAGATTTTACCTATCCATAGCTTATGTTATTCTAAATTAGTGTTTAATATTGCTCTATGACCATTGCTATTGATTTTGTGACCATTTGACTAAATCATCCTTTTGTGTTTAAAGAAAAAGAGTTATTACTTTGAAATGAAATAACAGGAACAGAGTGATATCAGATGTTTGACTGGACGTTTGATGTTTAAACAACCAAACATTTGCTGGTGTATACTCTGCTGGAATAAGTATATTTGATAAAAGTGTGTCGGGGGGAAAAAAAAAAAAAATCACAGCCTTTACCAATACTTCTATTACAGCAAAACTGGAAAGTAAATGGAAGAGTACCAGGATAAAGATGTAATAGTTTGTTCCATTTAGGGAACAAATGTAATGTAATTTTTTTTTTTTTATTTTGCCAATGTAGGCTAAGCTACAGTTACACAGTGTGGGGGCAGTGGGGCAACAAGGACTCTACTAAAGATCTAATGATACAGCTATTCCAAGTATTAAAGCATGTCCATGCTTAAATTCTCATACTAGGGTTTTGTGGCTGGGGAGGGTTGGTTTGGCTTTTTGTGAAGCGCTGATTTGGGAATGCCTAGAAAATAATTCAAAGAGCATCTGTAAAATACCATCAAAAAGCCATGTTAGAGTTCAGGTTGCACTGAATATGGAAACTTTCTTTTTCTTATTTCTTTTTTTCCTTTAAGCCTGTTCCTGTTTTTTCATTCAAGCAGTGAGTAATTGAGCTGAAAAAAAGACTGCAAACTCTTTCTTTTTTTTTCTTACAGTCTCTAGTCTTTCACATGTTTTGTAAGTCATCTTTTGCCATTTTGCATTATCTCCAGTTAAGTAACATTTTCAGCACAATGTATTTTGAATATTCTGTATGTTCTCAGTTTTTCGAGAAATAAGCTTATACATTGTGGCACATAAAACAAAAGCAGAAAAGACACAAGAATGCAGCTGTTTATTACTAGCTGATGAAGAATTAAATAACTTTTTTGGACCATCTGCAAAGCTTACTCATATGGCCTCTGCTTTTTATTGTCATAAAATGTAGCTTTTGAGTTAGTGGCGAATTGGAGCCCTGAAATTATCACTACTAATCATGTATTGTGAAAGAATGGAAAATATACTATTCACAGAATCACTAACTATTGCTTGATTTTATAGTTACTGTATTCACTTTCTGTAGCAGTGGTATATTCTAACATGTCTTATCTCTTGCTGTATCTCTTCTTAATTTAAAGTGCTAGTAATGAGGGAAGGGTATGCCCCTAACCCAAGGTTAGGAGGTAAGAAGGATTAATCTAAATGGGATCACAAGGTTTTCACCTCTCCCTTTGCTGTGGACTTAGAGCAGCCAGCCCTTCGTGGTTAAGGGAGAGTCACACGAACCCCAGAGCTTTGGGGAGCAGTAGCGAGGTGGAGCAGGAGTGCATATCTGGCTTTTTGTTCCTAGTGTTGAGAAACAAGTTATTTGGAGCCATGGTTAAATTTTGCATCTGTGTGGGGATAGCAGTAAAGGGGCAGAAGCATCTGTCTGATTATGCAGCAGCCCAGCTGCGAAGGTCAGTCAGTTCAGTATCTCAGGATTGGGGGAGAATCAATTCATCTGTGAAACATGTAGGAGAGAGGGGAGGACATGGGGGATACCTCTACTGGTGCTTCCCCAATTTGGTATTGTTTTGGAACTTGCTGAGGATGCACTTCATTCTATCTTCCAGGTCATTAAAGAAGACATTAATTGGTATTGGCTCCAATATTCACCTCTGAAGGACACCAATAGTAAATTAGTTGCCAGTTGGAGTTTGTACCACTGATCACAGCCTTTTCAGTGTGGTAGTTCAGTTTTCCACCCGTCTTATTATGCTCTTATCAAGTCTCTATCTCACCAGTTTGGCTAGAAGGACCTATTGGGAGACTATGGTGAAGATATTTGTAAAGTCAAGTGTCGTGGTTTTAGGCTGATCCAGCAACTAAAACTCACAGAGTCTCTCCTTCTCCAGTAAAGTAGAGAGGAGAGAAAAAAAAACAAAGGGACTGAGGGTTGAGACAAGAACAGAGGGAGCACCCACCAACCATGGTCCTGGGCAAAACAGGCAGAGCTTTTCTCAAAGCAAAACAGTTTATTAATGATTACTTAGAAGGACAAAGGGAAACAAAAACCGATTACTTGAGAGGACAGAAAGAAACAAAACCAGATCTTAAAACCGACACCTTCCCCCCCCCCCCTTCCTTTTCCTCCCGGCTCTACCTCCTCCCCCCAGCAGCACAGGGGGCAGGGACTGGGGGAGTGCAGGTCAGTTCATTCCGTGCTGTTACTGCTGCTTCTTTCTTAAAGGAGAAGGAGTCCTTACACCCTTTTCCCCTGCTCCAATGGATCCCCTACCCACGAGGAAAAATCCACAAACTTCTCCAGCGTGAGTCCAGCCCACTGGAAACAATCCTTCCCCACAGATTGCTCCGGTGTGGGCTTTACCACAGTCTCGGGTACTTAGGGAGCTGTAGCCACTCGCTCCGGCGTGGGTCGTCACGCAGACTCCAGATGCCTCTCTGCCTTGTCGTGCATCCCAACACGACCATCCTCAGGCTCAGGCATCTTCTCCCCACGGGCTGCGAGTGGGTCTCTGCTCCACCAAGGCCGTCCTGGTTGCAGGGGGGCCGCCTGCTATCTCACCATCAGCCACAGGGGAAACTCAGCTCCGGCACACCTCCTCCCACTCCATCCTCACTGACCTGGTGTCGATGCAGCTGTTTCTCTCAGATCTCAGTCCTCTCCAGGTGAACTCAGCCCAGTGGGCACCCCGGGAGTGGGGTGCCCCCGAGTTCCCCAGCCGGCTCCGCCGCCGCCATTCTCCGTGGGCGGCGCCGGTCCGATGCAGGCAGCTGCCCGGCCGGGAGCCAGGGAGCGGGGGCAGTGCCCTCCTCCCTTCTCTGCTCGATCCTGGGCGAAGCACCTTTTCCGGTTCCTTTGTCCTGACTTAAATAGGGCAATTCGCAGAGGCGCTGATTGGCTCAACCCCGAGGGGGATGGCAGTCTGATCTGGTGGCCAGAACTAAGCCTAACCCGGTTCCAAAACCGGGGAGGTCGCAGGGAGCAAAACCCCTCTCCTGCCACCAGAACCACCCCCCTCCACATCAAACCATGACATCAAGGTAAACAATATCACTGCCTTCCCTGTACCCAACTTAATCATCTACTAAAAGGCAGTTGAGTTGGTCAGGCATTACTTGCCCTTGCAAATTCATGCTTGCTGTTCCCAGTCACCTCTAGTCTTTCATGTGCTTGGAAGCGGCTTTGGGAAAGATTTACTCCATAGCCTTATTGATGAATACCAGGGCTGCAATTGTGAAGCTTCCTCCAACTCTATAATGCAAGTTTCATCTACTTTCTTTTTTTGATCAGATGTTCTGCAGCAGATGCTTACCATGACATCACCCATGTTGCTTTGTCCTCTGATCCATACCTATGAGCTTTCAGCTGACTTGCTTCCATTGTCGTCTTTTCTCCTTGTTACCTCTGAGGTTCCCTCCCTGCTGTCTCTAAGCATAAAGAGCTGGAGCACGCACAGACGCTCAAGCTAGGCAGAAATCAAATGGAGCAAAGGCATGGAGGACAAAAAGGGGAGACATGTCCTTGATAAGGGGGAGAGGTGCATCTTTTCTGAGATCTCTCAACTCACCTTCCCTCCCGACTGACCTTAATCTCCACCCTTTGGTGCCAAAGATTTTCAAGCCCTTCCCATGAGGCTGGCCTCCCTTTACCCCACCTGAAAGTCATAGATTCAAAAGGCCAGATATTCCCTCTCATTATCCAAAGCCCAAGCAGGAATTTGAGAGCAGAAAAGTAGGGCATATCTGCAGACTCATCCAAATGTATGTAACTCAATCTTTATGGAAGCCCAAAATAGGAGGGAGTGGAGCCAAATCTATGTATGTGATCAAATGCGTGTAGCACTCTATATAAAATGTAGATGCTTTCTTTGAACACAGTGTTTCTGGGAGCAATGCACTGCCCCACCCACACTGAAGATAGCAGGTCACAGCAGAGCTCTCAGAAGAGGGGGAGGCGAATGAAGGGGATGAGATCTGTTCCAGGGGCCTGAAATCGGCCAAGAGAGTCAGCCAGTGCTCTTGGAAAGGCGCTCTGACTGCAGCCAGCTACCCTGACAATGAGCGTTTGTGATGAGGAATACATCCTGAACAGAATGCATTTGTTTTGAGGGAAAGGGAGTAAAAGGCACCGAAGGGAGGATAGTGAAGAATATTACTTGTCCGCTGAGTGAACTTGTATCTCCTGAGGGTTGGGGTACTTGATGATCCATAGAAAGGGATTCTCCTGTTACGTGTGAGGGCTGCTAAACGTATAGAAGAGATGCTTGCCAACAGCCTGATGTGTAACTCTGATAGAGGGAGGGGTTCTATGCATGTAGTTAGAGCGTCAAATAATAGAGGTGAATTACACCTTTCTTTCAAGCAGCAGTG
The DNA here is from genome assembly GCF_009769465.1 of Tauraco erythrolophus. Classification (NCBI taxonomy): domain Eukaryota; kingdom Metazoa; phylum Chordata; class Aves; order Musophagiformes; family Musophagidae; genus Tauraco; species Tauraco erythrolophus. The sequence continues at coordinate 43,449,648 of NC_141470.1, forward strand.
CTAAGAGCTACGGCTTTTTCTGCTTGTACCTTCAATATCTGGTCTGGGTGATTAAAAGATCTTTGCTTTTGTTTGTTACCAAAAGAACCACTCCCCATCCTCTCCCCCCCCCCCCAAAAAAAAAAATAAAAGGGGGAAAAAGAAGTGGTATAAAGATCTGATGAAGCTGATATCGTTCTCTGTTAAGCTACTTTTGGTCAGATATAATTTGAGATGGGAAAAGAGAATTTCTGTTTTCAGTAAAAGATTGAGTAGAGAAGTGAAAAGGGTCCAGAACAATCACTACATTTAGGACTTTCATTTGTGTATTTTCTTGCAAACCAAGCTTTTGAAATATTCTGCATTGTGAAGTTCCATGCTTAAAGAAAAAAATCTGTGTATATTTCTGGATATGCTTCACTCAGAATTGGTTGCATTTAGAAGAAATTGAGTATTGCAGGGAACCAGATGTTGTGACAATCCCCAGCTGGGTTTTTGGCATCTAATGGCTATAGTCACCTGGTATGACCTAAAGCAGAACACGCCGTGCTCACCTCTGAAAATGCGACAAGCTCTGCACAGGGGAGTTGAGGTTGAGCTTTCATAATTTGTGGGTAAGTTGTACTTAAGTTGCGTAGAGATGGATTCTAAAAAGCTCTGACTGAACCAAGAATAGTATGTTTGAAGTTAATGGAGTTACTACACTGTGAATAGGTATAAGAGATCATAACTGGACCTACTATTATAAAATAGTTAAATAGCACTGGCTGTAAAATATTGTTAAATATAAAAATGAACTTTAATATATTCTAACACAAAATGAAAAATGAACTTGAACACATGGATTAAAATAATGCTTTTATTAATTTAAGGATCCACAGTTCTCCGAGGAGGTCATAGAGTCACAAATTATGATAAAAAAACTAGTTTTACTATCAGGACCTCTGGTGGCTTAAGGGTACGTAAACAGTTCATAAGGCTAGACAGATCCCAGTTGGCTACATGTCTGAATAACCTGATATGAAAATGTTATTTCAGGTAATAGCTAGCTGTTTTTAACGAGGATTTGGCATTAGTCAAACCTTAGTTTAATTCAAAGACTTAGCTGCATCTTTTAAGAAAGAAAAGCAAAGCATTCAAGTGAGAAAAGTTAGACTAGCATGGCATGAGAAAAGCTTTCAGAACAACAAACTGTTTCTGAACCTGGTAAGCAGAAGTAATAAGTGAGTTTTGCTGTGTTTGTTACAAACCACTATGAAGGGAAAGAAATTAAGTGAACGGAGGCTCTGAGGAACCTGGCATAGATCTGTTGTAAGATCCTATTAGAATGCAATTCAGGAAGTTGGCTGACGTTGTATTTGCCATGGTTATCACTGGCATGCTGTGTATTATTTATTTCTATCAGCTACCGAATAGAGATATAGAAACATATGCTGTCAATTATATTGAAATCTATTTTCTTCTGTGTCTGTGGTTTCAGTACACGGTTGAGTTCCACCAAAGTCCAAAACAAACCACTGCCCCCGCACGGTCTTAGGTTACTGATGGAGCCAAGGGACAATTTAAGATATTGACTGGCTGTGTTTATTAATGTTTAGCACTTTTCATACTTCTAAGTAAGCATTTCTAAAGGAATGGTAATTTTTGGCCGGATTCCAAGTGGGCAGTTTCATTCTGGCAACCCTTATTGTTCTGACAGCTTCAACTGAGAATGTAGTCTTGCTCCTATCATCGCCTTTTCTTCATGAATATGTTAAGCTGGAGGTGCTTAGAAATGTGTTCTCACTCATTCTGTGCCACTCCCGCTTATATGGGCATTTATACATCTGTGTCATAAACTGGATTGAGGAACCTGTGGACTAGCTTGGTAAAAATCACTTACTAATTTTAACCTTACCTATTCCCAAGGCAGGTGATGGTGTGGGGTGGGAATACAGTACCAGTGTTGAAAGAAAAGTGATTTCTTTCACCTGTAATGGTAGTCTGTGCCAGTTAATGTGTTTGTGAGCGAGGATCTTGTTATTTATTCCTGTACACAGCTCCCAAATAGAACACGTTTTCAGTAGTATATGAAATGATACCTATATTTACTGGTGTCCAGCTGTTTCGAGTGAAGGGCTAAACCTATTTCAGAGAAGTCAAGGGGATGCAGTCTGTGCTTTGAAACAGATATCTACACCTGTTCCATTTGCTTTGCACAAGTCTCTTTGCTTTTGTTCTCTTTCAGGAGAAAAAAAAAAAAAAAATCCATGCACCTCTCCACGTGTTGTATGGAGAATTTACTAGGTAATACAGGTAGTGCTGGCTTCTACACCTTGTCCCTAATGTACCTGTATGGGTGTGCCCCGAAGTCTGAGACACATGGTAGCTCACTGCACACCAGCAATTCCCAGCTGGCTTCTGGCGATGTGGGCACTGGGGCTAACCCCTCATCTGTCTTTCAGTCTCCAACAGGAAAACTGAAAGCACTTTATTTTCTCAGATTTTCCCTCTTCTCCTCCTCTTCACTGCCCTGCCCTTGTCTTTGGCTACTTTATGTTGGAGGAAGGAGAAGATCCTTGAGGAAACGTTCCCTAAGGCCAGGTCAGCTCAGATTTCCTTAGACTTACTGGGAGACAACCTGAATGGCAACTGTTTTCTGTGTCATGACATGAACGATATGCTGTGATATGGGACCAGTTAGAAAGCTGATAAGCAGTTGTGGCAAAGAAAGAAAAGCAGCTTTTTGGAACGTTCCCAGCTCATATGAGCATTGCTCCAGCAGCTGCAGTAAAAGCAGTGGGAGGCAGCATCCCATAGCAATGAGGCTGATTCAAGTACTTGGATTTTAGAAGTATGTGGTGCAGGGATTACGTCTTCCGTTCAACATCAAGTTCACACTTTCTTTATAGAGAAGTTTTCAGGACTGCAGTTTAGGTACACCAGAGTTCAGTGTCACCTAGCCCACAGGCTGGACTTGCCTGCATGGACCTGAATCGTAAATTCTGATTTATTCAGGAGATTTCTATATAATCTCATTAAAATGAATGCATTACTTTTGTGAATAAACTCTGCAGGTGTGGGATCTGTGAGAGTTTGAAAATGTATCACATAGACTATATATCAGACCAGTTTTTCTAGCAGGCTAATATTGTGATTATATGTTCAAGTTAGTGTTTTGCTCTTGATTATACTAGGAAATTAGTGGTAGGACTGAAATTAGAAACTCGGATCACTGACAATCAGCCTCTGATATCATCATTATTTGTATAATTTAACTATATAACCATCCTCAGTGTGTCTCAAAAGCATCTGCCAAAATATATGATACAGATTATATCATCTTTGCAAAAGGATGAAAGAATACTAGTAGCTCATGTTTTATACTCAGAGACTGATATTAAATGCTCAAACAAGAACCATGTTCCAATATTACAAGATAGAGTGCAGATCCAAGGGCAAAATTTGGCTCTAAAGAACTGAATAGAAATTATTCTTAGAAAGGCTTCAATTATCTCCACAGTAAAACTACTAGAATCCTCATTTTCGTCACTAGAGACACTTGATGAGAGTAGCAGATGGCCACACAAAGCATCCATGCTATTTTATTTGAGATTTTAATGTAAACTGAACTCATAAAATATTTTAAATAATACTTTCTAAATTGGCACAAGAATTCTTAGGTTTTGAAGGCTGTAGGTCTAAAGAAATCTTGAAGCAACCCGAAAATCAAACTTCTACTCTGATTTAACTTGTTCTGTTGTTGTCATACAGTCATTACTTTTTACTGTCCAAATCTCCACTTAAGGTTTATTCTTCTTGCAGATCAGACTTAATACCGTCTTTTATACTGGCCAGTAATAGAAGACTCTAAAGCTGTTTAGGGCTTTTGGCATTTCAGTTAAAAACTACTTAGTAGAAAATGTTTCTTCTACTCGGCCAGAATTCTAGCACCAGCTTTGGTCTGTCTGTGGCTGTCACTTTTCAGCAATTATGAGGCTCCTGTTCTCTGATTTCTCTACAGGAGACAGTCACAGACTGGAGGATCGGTACACGTGGGTGTATCTACAGTAGCCCCTGCCAAAGGTCGTGTGAGCACAATAGTCAAGATCCCATTTTGTCATGTCAGTAGTATCTGTCAGCAGGCTAGCGGTATGGGAATTAGCATTTGCACCTTATTAAAGCTATAGCAAACCCTGTTGCTCAGTGAAGTCCTCAAGTGCCTGGAAGGCATTAAGCATCACACAAATACATCGACTCCTTCTGCGTTACAGGGAACGCTTCAGCTGCTTTTTCTCCCTTGCTCTTAAGAGCATGATTTTTCCCATCGTGTGTTTTTGAAGTTGGCATTCCTAAGAATACAAATAATAGCTGTATAAGCTGAAATCATAGCAACTGCTGTTGTCAACAGTCATGATTTAATTATAAAGATTGACTCTGTGTATCTATCTCTTCATCCCTAAGTAGAGATGAAAAGATATATGAGATATGCTGTACCCAGTGTACAAAGGAGTTTAGAGAAGAGAGCAAACCTGAAAACCCTGATGTAAAATGAGTACTAAATAGGCAAATTCTCTGAGTAAAACCAAAGTGTCTCATAAAGGTTAATTCAACATAAGTTTATTAAAGTCAAATTTAATGTGTTTTATCATTCTGGGGTTTTGTTCTCTGTTCATTTTTACCAGACATTTAGTCACATTGTTGAGATGAGCACATATCCCAATCAAACAGTTACAGGGTTATTAGTACATGATTCCCACTTGACAGCAAAAGGTTGGAGATTTAATTTGTTCAGCTGCTGTGAGCTTGCTGAAACAACTGTGTACCAAAAGAAGGATTCCACAATTTTTTCTCATTTTGTTTTTCAAATATTTACTCTTATGAAATCACTTAACACTAAGGGTCCATGTTGTCCTTTGAAATCAATGGAGTTGGGCAGGCACATCTGGTGACAGAATTAGAGTCTGCTTATAGGGTTGTTTGTTTTTTTTTACTGTCCTTAATTCTTCAGTGACAGGAGTTGCTAGGACTAGCATTTAAGAAAAACAGAAACCCTGTCATATTTGAATTCAAAACGTATAATTTTGACTTAGATGTTTTTTCGTATTGCAATATTACAGTTGCTTACCTATCTTTTTTGCAGTAATAGCAACAACTTTAACTGATGCCAGATTACGTATTTATATCAGGGATCAGGCTGCAAATTCATTCTTTTCCAGAGAGGCAGAAAGATCATGTAAAACTGGTGACCACATGTTGACAGGCTGCATGATTTAACAAAACCAGAGGCAATCATTTCAAAGAAAAATGTTTTATTTTCTGCCAGCAGAGTATAATGGAGAGAAATTGGCTGGTATTATTTTTAAAAATTGCTCAAATCACTGTAGTTAGTATAAAATTGTCTCTGGAACTATTTCCTGTAAGTTAACCAGACATATGATTGTATCCTTTCTATTTTGAATACTGAAGCTCACATTTCATCTGTCTTGTGTAAAGCCCGTCAGGTATAATAGCTCTTTGTGATGGTTCCTTCTTTTCCTCTTTCTTTTCTGTAGCTAAACCTCCACCTACAAACCTAATACAATTGCTAGTTTTAAGCATCACTCAGTAGCTATTACCAGCAGTCTGGCAGTTGCTGCACGTCTTTCCTCTTCTGGTGAGCTTGTAGGTCTATGAACAGGTAAGGTCCAAGATTAACATGCAGTGTTTATGGATGTATATTGGTTTTATCTCCTCTTGACTCCAAAGTATTCTGGTTTACCTGCGTGAGGTCATCCCGGTGATGACAGATTTTAGAGTAAGGTGGCATTTTCAAACATGACTTCCAGGGCATCTTTTCACTAGGAGCAGGATTATGCCAGCACTGTATGGTTTTGAAAATCCCGCCTGAATTGTTCTGTATGTTTTGAACTTCTATGTGAATAATGGCTTTTAGCCATTATCTCAAGAATTCATTACTAAAACCATGGCCATAGGAATATTTTATGACAGAGGCTCACTTAGTGTATGTGTCTGGGTATAAATGTAATACTTGGGCAGTGACTTGAAATGAATGTGAACAACACCACTACCGATGTTTTTGAGGCCTGGGAGTACTGTCCATGTTGAGTAACAGTGTTGGTTTGGTGGCTAACAGCAATCCGAAAGGTTTTCGTCAGCCTTGGAGGAATACTAATATTCTGCCACCAGCTCATCTGTGACAAATTTGCTGGTTTGCCCTCAGTGATTCACACTGGTGCTCTTAAATACTCTCCATCCCTGTTCACCTTCACAGGTCAGCCTCACAGTGCTATAGCAGTAGTAGTAGAGCACCTAGTGAGGGCACTAGGGAAGATGGCCAAAAGGCTAGGAGGAGAAATGCTGGTCCAAATCAGATGAGTTTAAGAACTGAATAATTTTAAAGCATCTTGCTGTGGCTGAATAGGGAGAGAATAAAGTTATCTTCTCTTTTATATTTTTTTTTTTTAATTTTTTTTAATTATTATGATTGATGGACCTGTTCTGAACAGATGACAATCTGGTCAATCCAAGTGGTTTATGCTGGGAAACACGGGAGCCTTTCTTTGAGGAATTCTGGTTCATGTGGAAAACAGAAAAAAATTTAAATCTGGATAAGCAAAAAATGCATTATCTTGTGCTGAGGGAAATTACGAAACTTTTACAGAACATGTCTGTTTCTGAGTTTTGTCATTTACCTTGCTTCTGCCATTTTACCCCCACAATTTTGAGGTGGTATAGAAGAAACTCTTGCCTGGTTGCTTTCAGACCAAGTGATTACTTTACCCCTCAGAAATAAAATGAGGAAATGATTGCAGAGAATCAGTCCAGATTAGACTGAGATAATTCTGCATGCCTGGGAAAAAAGATGTTGGTTTCTGGCATTAATGAATTAATGTTTTGCTCTCATTTTACATGCTTTATAGCCTATGGAACTTATCAGATCTGAAACATAAATGTCATCACTGGTCAGGAGTAACACAGAGAAAGAAACACACAACTAATGTTGCAGTTCATAGTTATATCTCAGTGTCTCTTTCTTCTCTGAACCCCAAATTAAAAGACTTAAGTTTTCTTATGAATAGCAGAGAACTATAGCCCACTATGATGCTGTTTTAGATATGGACTAAAATAATATTCAAATATATCAGTTTAAATATGGAAAATGATGTTACCTACTGATGATTACTGCTGGGTTCAATGTTGAAATCTTTTACTTGTTTTTATGTTTAAAAGAAAAGACTGCTAAAATGAAGATTGGAAAACATACAGTGACTGAGTTTTAGTCAATCAAGCGTCTTGTCAAATGGAAGGTTAAAAGGGTGACTTGATCATGGCCCGTAATTACCCAGACAGGAAGAAGTTAGCAGATATTTGGAGTTTCTTTTGTTTAGAGGACAAAAGAATCGCAAGATTCAGTGACTGAAAGCTGAGTTCAGCAAAGTTGAAACTGGAAATAAAACAAAAAATGTTAATGGTGAGGCTAATTTAAACATTGCAGCTGCTAAGCAATAGAAATTCTTCTTGGAGTTTCCAGATTAGGATTGATACTTTTGCAAAAGAAACCAGAATTACTGGGTAATGTTATATGGCCTGCCTGATGATGAAGATAGTTCCTAGATAATCATAATATTCCTCTCTGATCTAGGCTTGTGCGATTGTGCAGGGAGGTGCTTTACCTTCTGAGTAATAAAGAGGCCATTGGAAGCAAGGAGCTTTTTGGAAGAGGCCCTTACCTCTAGATATCACTTTATTTTGTGATTTGCTGTTGCTCATGTTTCTCAGGCTCTGTGGCTGGTTGGCCCTTTCTGAGGATGTGTTTTACAAGGAGCTTTACTCCTTGGTGGAGGTGTAGCCTGGGCGGCCATTGGGCAGTATTTCAGAGCACTGATAATTCTAATTACTTTGATACACACAGTCTGATGGATTTAGGGTATTGCTAGTCTTGCTCATAGTTGAACATTACTGAAGAAGGTAAGCATTACTTATGTCTCAACTGTTAAAGCTTTGAGGCTTTTGACTAAGTTGCTTTTTACATTTTTAGGATTGTAATTGATGGTGCGTGTGTTTTAAAGAAAGGTTTTGGCATATCACTGCTTCAGTCATAAAATGCTTGTAGCATCAGATCTACTCTGACTAATTAAACTGGTTTCTGAAGAGAATTGGTTTTGGCTATACCATATCTGAAAACCTTGTTTAGAAATTAGATCTTGGGTCTGCTACAAGTGCCTGAAAACTAAGATACCTAGGGACATATCTTCAGCCCAGCAATTAGCCCAGACCATGAACTGCCTCACACAGTGGTAAGTGCATAACCTGACAGTAGACTGTTCTTGGGATTATAGGAAACACATGAGCCCAATAATGTGTGTGACCAGTAAACAGAACAAGGAGAAAGCTCTTCCTTCTGCTGTCAATGCGGGTTTCATTTATATCCCGCTGTATCAAAACTGCTGAGAATATAACAATATCATGTCTTTTTCATATGACCTGTAAGTCTTTGTGTTATGCACTTAAAATCTACACAGTTATATAACTAAAAAATGGTTCGATGAATTTTTATCTATCTGCATATAAAATTTCATTTTGAGGACCAGCTGAGAACCAGCATGAAAAATGTAAACTGAAAGGTTATTTCTTAAAGAAGGTTGTAACAGACTGAAAGCGGAAAGAATTTCCATCAACCTGTTACTCTTATGCAATACTACTATAATGCACTGAAACATGATGATGCAGACAGTGGGTTGTGGGGTTTTTTTTTTTAAATGTTAAATATAAAATTGATTCCTTTGAGGACTCACCACCTTAACCCTTATGTAGGTATTCTTGTATTTATTCATTTATTATGAACCGAATGGAAGGTAGAATGGAAGAAAAGAGACTATGGATTTTTTTGTGGGTTTCTTAGGTTTCTGGGGATCATTAATGTATTTCATACTATCTGAAGAGGTTATTTGAAGGGCATGAACATTATTTAGTTTGAATCTACAAGATGCACTTTTGTGGGTGTTTTTTTTATCTTTTACAACTAAACTGAAAGATTGTCATTAGAGCTGAGGAGAGACTTGTGGAGCACTGTGCACAGTAACATGTTGCTTCATGAAGCTTTTTTTACTAACCTGTAAACTAAAATGCTCATTGTGTGCTGGTGGAAATGCATACATATAGTTACCTTCACCTTCTGCTTAAAGTTTGGGGAAGGGTTCCCTGTTACTAAACTAATTGTAAGAGCAGTATTTGGCAAGTCTTTCATCACAGAATGTTAGGGATTGGAAGGGACCTCAAAGGATCATCTAGTCCAGTCCTCCTGCTGGAGCAGGACCACCTAGATCAGATCGCACAAGAATGTGCCCAGGCGGGTTTTGAACATCTCCAGAGAAGGAGACTCCACAACCTCTCTGGGCAGCCTGTTCTAGTGTTCTTTCACCCTTACTGGGAAGAAGTTCTTCCTCATGTTTAAGCGGAACCTCCTATGTTCCAGCTTATATCCATTTCCCCTTGTCCTATCATTGGATGCCAGTGAGAAGAGCCTGGCTCCATCCTCATGACAGTCACCCTTTACTTATTTATAAATATTAATGAGGTCCCCCCTCAGTCTCCTCTTCTCCAAGCTAAAGAAACTCAGCTCCCTCAGCCTTTCCTCATAAGGGAGATGCTCCACACCTTTAATCATCTTTGTGGCCCTGCGTTGGACTCTCTCAAGCAGTTCCTTGTCCTTCTTGAACTGAGGGACCCAGAACTGGACACAATATTCCAGATGCGGCCTCACCAGGGCAGAGAGTAGAGGGGGAGGAGAATCTGTGTCGACCTACTAACCACACCCCTTCTAATACACCCCAGGATGCCATTGGCCTTCTTGGCCACCAGGCCACATTGCTGGCTCATGGTCATCCTGCTGTCCATCAGGACCCCCAGGTCCCTTTCCCCTGTGCTGCTCCCCAACAGTTCAGTCCCCAACTTGTACTGGTACATGGTGTTGTTCTTACCCAAATGCAAGACTTCACCCCTGCCCTTGTTGTATTTCATTAAATTTCTCCCTGCCCAACTCTCCAGCCTGTCTAGGTCTCTCTGAATGGCAGCACAGCCTTCAGGTGTGTCAGCCACTCCTCCCAGTTTAGTGTCATCAACAAACTTGCTGACCATGCACTCTATTCCCTCATCCAAGTCATTCATGAATATGTTGAACAATACTGGTCCCAGTATCAACCCTTGAGGGACTCCACTGGATACAGGCCTCCAACTGGACTCTGTCCCATTGACCATGACTCTCTGGCTTCTATCCTTCAGCCAGTTCACAATCCACCTCACTATCCCATCATACAGACAACACTTCCTCAGTTTAGCTGTGAGGATGCTGTGGGAGGCTGTGTCAAATGCTTTACTGAAGTCAAGATAGACCACATCCACTGCTCTACCATTATCCACCCACTGGGTGATGTCCTCATAAAAGGCTATCAGGTTTGTCAAGCATGACTTGCCCTTAGTGAAGCCATGTTGACTGCCCCTAATGACCCTCTTATCCGTGATATGCCTAGAGACAGCACCAAGGATAAGTTGTTCCATTATCTTTCCAGGGATAGAGGTGAGGCTGACCGGTCTATAGTTACCTGGGTCTTCCTTCTTGCCCTTTTTGAAGACTGGAGTGACTTTTGCTTTCCTCCAGTCCTCAGGCACCTCTCCCATTCCCCACAATTTAGCAAAGATGATGGCGAGTGGCCTGGCAATGACATCCGCCAGCACCCTCAGCACCTGCGGGTGCATCCCATCAGGACCCATTGACTTATGGATGGTCAGGTTGCTTAACTGGTCCCTAACCAAGTCCTCATCAACCAGGGTAGACTCCTCCTCTATCCTGACTTCCTCAGGAGCCTCAGGGTTCCAGGGCTCATCAGGGTAGCCTCCAGCAGTATAGACTGAGGCAAAGAAGGCATTCAGTAACTCTGCCTTCTTCTTATCCTCTGTCACCAGGGCACCCTCCTCATTCACCAGTGGGCCTACATTGCCTCTAGTGTTAGTTTTATCTGCAATGTATTTGAAGAAGCCCTTTCTCTTCTCCTTGACCTTTCTTGCAAGGTTTAATTCCAAGGAGGTCTTAGCTTTCCTAGTTGCCTCCCTACATCCTCTGACAGCAGACCTATATTCCTCCCAAGTGGCCTGCCCCTCCTTCCATGATCTGTACACTCTCTTTTTCCTCTTGAGTTTGCCCAATAGTTCCCCATTTAACCATGCAGGTCTCTTAGTGCCCTTTCTTGACTTCCTACCTGTTGAGTACCTTCATGTTTATTAGGAAGTAAGGACATGTAAGTAAAGCCTAATTCCACCAAGAAACAGGTAGGAGGTAGAAAGCCAGCCTTTGAAAATACATGTTACTACTGATTTATGGAAAATTGATAGAGGTTTGTGTATTGTTTTGGGTTTGTTTGGGTGTTTCTGTTGGTTTTTTTTGTTAAGTCATTGTTCTTTGTCCAAACTGATGCACTTGTCTGTTTTTTTTTTTTCTTAAAACTTAAGACTGCTGTAACACTACCAGTGGTATCTAAGCCATTACTTTAGATGAAAAAAAAAAGGCGGCCTAAAAATTGCACATTCTTTCTGTTTGATGAATTACTGTTTTCTGGCCAGACTTTCCCCCCACCCAGTTTCTTCTGCCCTTCACCGGTGTTTACGTGACAGTTAGAGTTGCCACTTGTCCCAGAGGGTTAAATAGAAAGTCAATATAGTCCCTCTGCAAGGAAACTCAGTGGAGATCATAGCCTGTCATGGAATATGCAAGCAGTAGTAAAAGTTATTTCACTGGTGATACACATGAAAGAGACACCTGCTTGTGAAAACTTTGCTGTCTTGTGCTCTACTGAAATTAATTTACAACAAACTACTTTGAATTCAAGCCAGGGGGCTAAAAGTGAAAGGCTTTCTCATACTTCACTGAGGCAATGGTTCAACAGCTAACACTGCACCTTGGAGAGAGGAGCTTGTGCTTCTGGAAAAGTGAGCTTCAGTAAATGCATCAGTAAGCTTCTGGAGATCTGCACAGGTAACAGGGTCTTCTGAAGACTGAAAAAAAAAAAAAAAAAAAAAATTGCATGCACTGCTTGATTTTGAGTATTCAATAGATGTATCTATGCCAGAGCCCAGACTAGTTGCTGCTTTTTTTTTTTTTTTTTGATGTCCTGGAGGTATTTTTAAACTAGGTAGCTTAAGTATCAATGACAGAGTGACCTCTATAAATACAGTTTTTATCGCAGGCAGCAAAAACCATGCAGGGCTCAGGGATGACGTTGGTCATGTAGCTCATTGTCTGTCCTGCTGAAGTTATACTCTTGTCAGTTTTAAGGTGGCTCAGTTGTATCTCTGTAAACTGCAGTAGCTCCTTTGGATTGCAGTGCCAGTGTATCATATATCCCTTCAATGCTTCTTCAGAAAAAAGCCTTGTCAAGACTCCCATTTGGCAGGGTTTGAAACTACAACTTGCCTATGTTCAGCATAGACCCATCAGTATAGGCGTAACTTTTAGAGGGAAAGGAGAGAATTATGAGATCATGAGGGTGATAATTGTAAGAGCGGGTAGGGAGATGAAACATGTTATTTTCTTCAGAACAGGTCTTAGCATATAGTAATTGAGAACACACCACCCAGAGATTATTTATGTTGCAAGAGTGGAAGAGAGAGGTTGAAATTCTTGCCTTTTTTTTTTTCCTGGCTTGGGGAATTAAATTGGAGCGGATAGTTACAGAGAGCACAGCCAACTCTAACAAAATCCCTATTTAGGTCATCTGTAAAGAGCAAACACAGGATGTCTGAATGCAACATTGTGCTTTTAGGCCTTTCCGCAGCAGTAAAACTTCATGGTACAGATAAACTACCTCACACAACATGACTTTTATTAAAAAAAAAAAATAAATTTATTTTACCTGTGCAGCTGTTTATGCCAGAGCTACCACTGGTAAAATAATGTTATGGAAAATAATTGCCACAGCTGATATAAACGTTCCAGCAAAAATTGCTGTGATACCTCTGACATAGGTGAGCAAAATAGGAGCTGTTTACTCATTCTTTAAAATGTTAATTCAGAATCAGATCAAAAACCTCTAATTTTGAAGTGTTCTTTCTTAAGTGCAGTACTCACAAAAAGAATAAAATCAGAAATTTGGTTTCTGTTTGTTCATTTCAGAGTGATTTGTTTATGTAGCAACTGCTGCTTACCCCAAATGTAAAGCTCATATTTAATCTGTGATATGCTATATAGCATATTTAATATGGTATACGAGACAACGTGTTTGGAGAACCTGAACTAAAGCTGTCTGGCTTTGCAATTTAAAGTATGTTTGCTTCAAGCAGGTAGATGTGGCGAGCAGTGACTGTCTGTCTGTTTTGTCCTGTTATTCTCCCCACATTGCAGAATGGATGCGTTTTTTCATGTATTTGTGAGATTGCCAGCATTCAGGGCTCTAGTCACAATCTGGCAACAGCGTACCTGTGCTGTTTCTTTGGTTACACACAGAAATACCATAGTGAAATTGCACTTTTCATCTCAATGCTGAATAAATTACTTCTTTACATATTTGGTAATATATTCTCCTGTCACATAACTCTTGTTATTGTTAATTGGAATTGCTTATGCTCATTGAGGGAGCAATACTTTTCATCCTGTTTTGAATGAAAATCTGTAATCTTGAATTTGTTTCTAAACTTCAGTCATGAGGAGAGCAGTGCAGGAAATTGCTGCTGTTCCACCAAATTAGCTTCTCAGATATCCTTTTAATTGGAGACCATAACTCAGATTCTTAGTATTTTAGGAAGCTGAACAATACAAATTGAAATACAGATATTTCCAGTAAGGGCTCTGTTCAAAGAAGGCTTTTATACACAGATGAGTCTGCTAACAAATAGCATGTCATATGATAATGAGGCCATGTTTTCTTCCGCAGTTTCACATTTCCTAACTGCACTGCTGTGAAATAAGTGGAGTGTTTATCTACTCTCTCTTAAACTGACAAATCTCTGCTAGGGATGAGTGTGCCCACTATAGACAGAACATAGGTATACCAAAAAGTCTAAACTCTCAATCAGAAACACACCACTTCCAAATGCAATATATCACACTTGTTCAGAACATTCATTTCCGCCAAAGTATTCTGGTTTTAATGTAAAGACTTCAATTTATGTTTAAGAACAAGCAAACTATAGTACTTTGACAGCCGTTCACACTTAATTTCTTTGCATTAAACCAACAGCATTCTTTTCCACAAACATCCATTGTTAGGACAACGCTCTGAGACGGAATTTATGAGAAATGGAATTATGTTACCAAGGAGATAGCATTTACTATAATGAAGAGTAGATCCTAGAAAATGGCCCCTTTTACAGCAGCTCAGAACAGAGCCACAAAAGCAATTGATTGGTCTTGGCATTTAGTCTTATATCAGCTGTGTCATCCATAGCTTCAGGAGTGAGAACACTAATCTGAAGTGACATTTCTGTTCTGGCGGGCTTTTCTGTCCTGATGAAAGCAATTACTTCATTCCTAAATGATAATTTGCAGGAGTTTCAACCGCTTTAATTGATAATTTTTTGTTCTGAGAAGTTCAATTGTGAAGTGATTAGCTGATTTGGTAAATAGAAATTTAAGGTGTGAAATGTACAAGTTGCTCCAAGGTAAAGTGCTGTTTATTGGGTGCTGCAAAATTGCTTGATAAAACTGTAGTTTCTCTATTATCATGAGACTGGCAATTGCTTAGTTCAACATAGGAAGAAAAAAAGATCAAAACACGAGTGTTCTGGTTGTAGAGTTTGGGTTTGAACCCGTGTACCTATCGCAGCTCACTTAATTGTTGCTGTATCAAAGCATACGTTAGTTTTAAAAGATTGTGTAGGATGGTGAGTTTGTAATCCTTAAAAACCTGCCAGGTTCCTATTATTATGTTCTAATGACTCACTTTGGAAGTAAATCCTGTTATCCTGTTATTTAAACGTTGCAACAAAGGTGCTTATTGGCGATAAAACATTTAATTTAATGATTAGTTCAAGCGTACACAAACCTTTTCCTGAAAAAAAAAAAAAGTATTTATTTGAACTGCGTTTACATATTGAAAAGAAAATTAAAGAAACCTCTTTTGTCAAATAACAACTCCTAAAAAAACAACCTCAAGTCTCACTGATATTATAAAAGGTTAGGTTAATATAGGTGTTTGGTTTTTTTTACATAAGTTGCACATTATTTTTGCATTAATTGTTAAAGCACGTTTGGCAAAATGTATTTTTGTGATCTACAAGGAAAAGAGGCTTTTTAATAGAAACCAGTTCTATGGTATTTTCCTATATAGTGAAAAAATAACGGTCATTTCATGTGTTAAATGAGAAATATAAAGCAAAAATGAAGGTCAAACTGATTTAGCACATCAAACAGTCTTTGTCAGCCAAGCTTAATATATCCTGAGTTTGTGGAACAAATGAAATTTTGCTGCTATGTTACACTTTGCTTCCAAACAACCATTACAACTGGTTTTATATATTGTGTGAGCATCAGACCATCAAACAGTGCATCTTTACTGACGTGTTGCTGCAGTGATGATCTACAGCAGCAATCTGCCATTTATATAAGGGCAAAATGTGCATCTATATTTAGTTGTGAAATTGGCCTATTATACTCTTGATGTTTACAGAGGCTAACATAAATTAATGATGACAGCTATGAGCAGTGCATTAGTTAAGCAGCAGAGTTTTTACCTTGAACTTGAAGGTTCCAGCTTTAACTTCGAGCATATACTATACAGCTTTCTTCACACATTAAAGAAAGTCTTCTGAAACCATTTTTTTTTTCTTGGACAGCATTAAATGTCTTCACTTTGTGGACTGTGCAGTTGATGATAACATCAGATAATGGTTTCATTTACATTTTTGGCAAATTTTTGCCCCATAAGAATGATGATATTTATAGTGTGGAAAAAATGAACGCCCCTGAAAAGTGTTTGTTCATTGAAAGAGTCTAATTTGACTGACTTTGAACTTAGTCACATGTCAGATATCCCTTGTCTGATAAAAAGAAGAGTTTGAGGAAGCAGTGTGGCTCACTAGATTATGTACTGCACTTTCACCTGAAAGTCTCCTCATGCAGCTCATGTCAAAGCAAGTATAGATACTGTAGTAACTATAGATTCCAGTTAACTGTGACCACAGATCTGACAAGTATGCAGGTGTTCAAAGGTTCACGAGTTAAAATGCTGAAGTCTTTGATGAATTTTTGATGGATGAATTTTTAATACAGGTCGACCTTTTTCCTTTGAGGCTGTATGCTAGATTAATTGATAAATAGTGAGACTGAGCAGTGTTCGGATCTCCTAAGCAAACAAGTAGAAAAATCCATAAAAATCTGCCGTCTGACTTCTCAGATGTACTTAAAAAAGAAAGAAGAAGGTAAAATTTAATGTGGCTTTTGATTCTTCTCCTTTCCTCTTTTTTGGAGGTTTTACCCTCACAAAAGTACTCTTCTCTTTTAAGCAGTGTAACTGTCTTGAAGTTCTTGTACTCTCAGTTCAGAAACAATCTGTGTGAAAAGGAAGTCTATGAATAAGACAGCAGGAAAAAAAAAAGAAAAGCAAAGAAAGGGAGAAAACATCAAGTCAAAAAGATGTATCAAAAGAAAAAAAATCCTAAAAGATAGAAAAATGCTGTGTAGAAATTAGAGGTAAACATATTAACATACTTTCAGTATCAATTTTTCAGAACTAATTGAGTTTGTCTTAGGAAGTTGGAGAGGACTTTTTCTGTTAATTCACATTTACAGGAATGCTAGCTCTCTTCTTTAATTCTTCATTCTT
Organism: Tauraco erythrolophus; assembly: GCF_009769465.1. Taxonomy (NCBI): domain Eukaryota; kingdom Metazoa; phylum Chordata; class Aves; order Musophagiformes; family Musophagidae; genus Tauraco; species Tauraco erythrolophus. The sequence goes on from NC_141470.1 coordinate 43,466,420, forward strand.
TAATACTCACTTGAATCTACTATACTGAAAAAAATATCCTGTTTCATGCATGTTTGTGAGATCTCTAGAGCATAACCTTTAGAATAACAGAACAATAACAAAAAACCTTGACAATAAGAGGCTCCTGCCACCACCAGTAGTGATGCTTCATTTGCTAGACTGGACTTTTCAACTGCAGTATGTGCATTTATGTAGTACAGGTTTCTCTGCTTTGCTTTCTCCACCTTTGCCCCAGTTTAACTTTTTTTTTTCAGTCTGAAAATGTATACTGCTGTTCAGCGATATATATCTGCTTGAACACTGGTTTTAAGATGTCATTATTAATGAAAACCTTAAAAAAAACTTTAGGTGTAAGAAGAATCACACAGAAGCAAAATAATAAATATTCCAAATAATTAGGTCATTTTGATATTGATGCTATTCCATTCATTGAACCTCTAATTGAGTATAATTGTCCGGTGAGATCAGAGAAATGAAAACACATTTTCATAGGCCAGAAGATGGCCTATGGGTGGCCATCTATAAGTGGAGTGGACATTATCTAAATGAGTTGCCCAGTCATTAAAAGTCAGCTTTTCTGTGTATTTGTTATTATAAAAGGGCTTAACTGACCTCACTGTTTGCACTGGTCAGCTTGACGCCTCAGAAAGCATTCTCCTCAAGAACATGGCTAAGCGAGGGAACAGATAATAGATTATTCTTGTAGTAGATCAGAATATACAAACATTCATATTAGTTAAATTGTCATATTCATCTATTATGTTGCATTGATAAAAATACAGAAATTATACTAATAAATTATTAAAAAAGAGAGAGGGATCTAGAGTTGATCTAAATTTAAAAATGTCCAATGTATGACCATAATATGTCATATTATTAACATAGAGCACGGTAAGAACAAGATACGAGGATATTTGTAGTGTTTCTCATATAGAATTAAAAAAATGCACACTTATGAACTCAGGAGCAGCATAAATTTATTTCCTTGTGTATTTCCTTGTGGCAAGTAAGCATTATTTTATTCTTTATGTTGGAAAAGGATGTACACAGAAGGATGTACACAACTGGATGTCTCTTTCAGGGGTTTGATGTAATATGGTGTTGGATCGTTTAGCTCCAGTCCATTTTTTTGGTCACAGACTCATTGTGTGCTCTAGTGTTGCACATCCTTTCTATATATCTGATTTCTTTTCTGTGAAATGGATGTAATGTCTATCTGACTGCGGCCTTTGGAGAGTTGGATAATGTTTGTAGAGGACCTTTTGATCCTTGAATTTAAAAGGCTAGACTAATATAAAAATACACACACCCCCACAGATTGCTTCATTCTCTATAAAGCTTGTTGTAAACATTATTAGATATTGTTAAGTATTATTGGTGTACTATACCTGATTTTGCTGCCAGCAATTCGTATTGTTGTTAGAGGCTTAAGAAATTCACTAGTGGTCGATAACAGCTGAATTAACACGTAAGATGTTGTTTAGTACCACAAGGAAAGGTGCTCTATTCTGGTATGCTGTTGCACTTGTTAAAGCGCCTCCTGAAATCGGGGAGGATTTCAGCAGAATTATCAAAAATACTGCGCATCCTCTGTGAGAGTTTGCCATACTTCTTTGCTTATAGTTGATGAAAATGAGCAAAAACTATGACGGCACATTGCAGACAAGCTGTCTGTTGGCTGGAGCCATTGCATCTGGATCTCAGCAGCCCGTCTGTCCCTCAAATCTTGTTTTATGGCCATTGCCCCCAATCCAATCTCTATTTATAAGTACAGTGGAAGCACCATAAACTCCCACTGATTCTGTTGTGTAGGGCTGAGCAGGGGGAGACCGACATCTCTGAGAAGCCCTACCTGGGGCGTCCTGCCTGCGTCAGGTTTAAGGGTGAAATGTAAGTGGAGCTGCCTTTCTAAGACTGGGCAAATCTGCGATATGTATCTCCTTCAAGCTGTATTTTGAAATTGCAGATAGAAATCTTAATTTGTTACCACAACCATTCCCTTGTTTTCATTCAAAATGCAAACTCACAGAATTGAATTATTTCACTGATTTTTACCGCCCAAACTGAGACACAGAAGCGAGGTATTATTGATATGCTAAAAAATCCTTGATAATATAGGTCAGTGCATCTGTTGATATGCTGTAACATGTTTGATTGCCATTATATGCTGCAAAAATTAGGAGCTGTGATTGTCCCATCTTTAAAGTGACAGATGATAATCTGCTAGACATGTGGAGGTTGTGGGTGTGCACACAAATATGGATGCATGTATATGCTTATGAATATAAAATACATAAAATGATGCAAAATAAAATATGAAGCAGGTTAAGTTTAGAATGACCACAAGCACAATGAAATCATAAGTGAGTTATGAGTACCAATAAAACTTTTATGTAACACCATATTTTCATGTCTTCTGCATCTGCTGTGTCTTCAATAGAAAATTTACTTCAGAAATGTTGTGTACACCATTTTAAAATTATATGATAGTATTTATTGTACTCCTTCATCTGTAAAAGCCAGATATCCTTTATTATCAGTTCATCTGGAAAGGCCCTAAAAGGGAAAATAATATATATTTTAGAAACCTACTCTCTAAAATAGCATTAGCTTTCTAACCATTAAATATCCTGTTTATATGTTACAGTATCTCAGAATTATCAGGAGCTGGAAACATCTTTGTCTTCTTTAGTGGATTCTGTATATGGAAAGTCTTTGAGAAGTATGTTCTTAAGGGAACGCGTGAAGTTGTATAATGACAGCTGTGGGTATTTCTAAGTTTTTATAGCCTGATACTCTAGCAGGTTCATTTATGTTACCAAGAACCAATCCCAGTGTTGTATGACAAAATCCAAATAAGCTTTGCTCTTGTGTCAGCACCACTGCCTTCTGCTGCGAGCTTCACACCCCTCTTTTCTAGCATCCCTTTGGCATTATCAGTGATTTCCTCTGTTAAGAGCATCTGATGATGAAGCTGATGTTGGCTATCAGAATCACAGGTGCGGGACAGGATTAATAGTGATATTAATTAAAGAGTGATATTTAGGTTATATCTAATGAATTCCTGCATCCTGCTGAGGAAATCACTGCTCCCAAATTAAGGGCTTATTGTATCAGCATAACTACAGCGCCAAATGCTACAAGTGTAGTTCTCTAGTGGAATTATGTAGAGTAGAAAGTAGGACTTGCGTGCCCTTTTTGACAGGCACTGTTTCTAAATCTGGCTTAATACACTGATGCCAAGAAGAGAGTGCGACAAGTAACAAACTCCTTGACTTGAGTCACTTGGTGAAGCTTTCGCAAATGACAACGTACTAAATGGCTGGGAGAGAAATCGTCTTATTGATAATACTGTTTCTCAGGAGTTTATTTTGTACGTCTATTATATCAGCTCCCCATCGCTTGTACTTTGGCACTTTTTAGTTGTACAAATTTGCATGTGTATAGGTGGCTTTCAAAGGATGCTGCTTAGTTACACAGGTAGCTTCACTTTTCAGCTTAACCGACTTCCATTGCAAACTTTTAGTGAACCAGTAAAGCATTGTATAGATTTATATTGCAATATATTGTTCTGTTTCAGCAATCTCCTGAACCCTATACAGAACTTGTAAACTATGGACTCAGTCTTTGGTGTTGCTAAGGGATGTTCTATAACCATTAAATTTCTAGCACTTTTTAATTTCAAAAGTTGCTGACCTCTGTGATATTTCTGGCTTGTTTTACTAGGGATCTCCAAAAAGCCCCCTTCTTTTACAGAGGTGTAATTAGGCGCTTTGTAAAGAAGGTGTGAACCTCTTAGTGCAGACTTCCAGAATACATCTGGAATCTCAGCTCTTCTGAATCCTGCAAACTTAATTTGGGGACTAGAGGTCCTCAGACTTGGCTTCTGGAGAAAAAAATGTGATGACAAGTAGTAAATGCCATCCCTTGTGCTATGAAATTGAACCTTCACTTGCAAGCAATTGGGCAGAGGCACTTACCTGCCTCTCACTTATGTTACCGGTGTAGGTATTTAACTTGTATGGGGTATCTTACCTCACTGAAATTAATTGGACAGTTCACACCTCACAGAGCTGTGACGTTTGGGTTTTTGTCTAAACATAAAATACTTCTATCAGCTATTTTTAATACCCTTTTTGAAGGATTTTATACATCTATGAGGGTAGATATTTAAAATTTGAAATTCAACAGAAATGCATTTGCAATGAGCTTTGTGAAATCTTATTTTCAGGTACTTTTCTTCTAGAATATAACTTATAAACCTAGCTTCTAGCAGTCTATATATAGTTCATAAAGACAAGTATATATATACACCTTAGTGTGAGATTCAATAGGACATTACATTTTCACCTGTGGGTAAGGACGTGCCATTTCTTTTCATATCTTTATATCCCTCCATCTCTATTCCTTAGCCAGTCTTTTTAAATATAATTGCGATTAGTATAGAATTGTGTAGGGAATATAATTTGTTAAGCATTCTCAGGGAAGTGTGATGGAGGGATTTTGTTTGTGTTTTAAGGGCCCAGCTGATCTGCCCTTTCAAGTCTGAGGTGTACCTTGGGCACAGACAGCCACAAACACACAGGTGGTTAAGAATATTAAAGTGAAAGAATCTCTGCAGTTTAATTTCCAAATTAGAAAGATAGGTAAATACAGGTCTCAGAATCATGTTACTAGATCTGTGTGCCTAGATTCTACTGATCTACTTTGTATGCCAGAGTGCTTTTGTAGATCTGGTCATTATGATTTTTTTTTTTTTTTGTGGATAAAATCCAGGTTTTCAGGACAGGTTGTGGAAGCTTGAGAGAAGCATTTGCTATTCCTCTGTATACTGCATGTTTTCTAGCTCTGTTATAAACTGATAAGTAGTTAATGGAATTTTGGCTGTAACTTCATCAAATTAATAAGTATATAAATGAAGTAAAGGAAAGATGGAGTCTCTGTGAGGGACAAGAACAGATTCTACTCACCTTACACAGTGATTGACAGACACCAACCCCAGCATCAGCACTAACCTCTGTCTACCAAGCCAGAGGTATGGTCACACTTACCATATTCTGATTTGAACACTACTCTGTCTCAAAAAGAAATTAAAAAAGTTTAAAACCTCTCATAAAAGAAAAAAAAAGGCAATACCTGTTCTTTGTATTATCTATACTTTGACTCCTAATCTTTTGAGAAGCATACTGTACATTTCTTTGCCCCAAACCACACAACAACAAAAAATTAAACTCTTCTCCCTTGCAAAGATGTGTTATTATATGTTGAAACCAGTTGAAACTTGAGTTTCCTCTGAGTTTCAGGGAATGATCAGAAGACCCCGAAGGTTACCCCTTGTCATCACAATGTGCATTCAGCAGTCGTACACCAATTAAACAAATAGCCCAGGAGTGAAATTTGAGTTAACTTTAGGTGTTGTATAGGGGTAGTAGAAAGTGATACATTGATGCAAAAGGAGTAAATGAATGCCTTCATATTTCTACCTGCTCGGAGTAAAGCAGAAAGTCCTTACTGACCAAAGAGTTGCCAGTCTGACACATACGTGGTCGTGAATGACAATCAGAAACGTGAAACACATAACTCTATTAACTGCTTGCTTGTTCCTCTGACAAAGGTTTGCTATTCCCTCAACACGAACAGCTGAACAACTCATAAAGAGCAGCTTCATGAAATCAGGGAAGGTCTATGTTATTACACCAAACTTAAACTTTTGCAGCTCAGAAGCTACTGTACAGTCCATTTGGTCATCTTGGCTGCACCGCAACTGCTGTCAGAGGTGGCACACGCTTTGGTCATCTGCTTTTAACCTCTTTTTTTCCAAGAGTCATAATTTGGCACAAATTTAGAAAATTGAGTTACAATGAATCAGGAGAAACAATTGCATCCGTGCAGGTAAAGCCCACATATATACAACATTCTTGGGAATCCTTTCTTGTGACTGGCAGCAGAGAAACGAAGGGGAGGCTAAGAAGAAAGTGTCTGAAATAAGTTAGAAGTAGCTACTTAGTGTGCTGGCTACCACTGAAACTCAAATATTATCATTAATTATTCAAACTCTGTGAGTACCATTAAATATATCCCGAAGTCTGTACATCCATCCACAACAGCATTTTAAGAATGTAGTAATTTGTATAGAAGACCAGCAGTGAAAAAGCAAATTGGTTAAATGTGACAGAACGTTAATATTGATGAATATCTACTTTGTTTATTTTCTTTCAGTTTACAAGCTTTGAGGAAGGAAAAGTCCCGAGATGCTGCTCGCTCTCGCCGGGGAAAGGAGAATTTTGAATTCTATGAGTTGGCAAAGTTGTTGCCACTCCCTGCAGCCATTACCAGCCAGCTTGACAAGGCATCCATCATCCGACTTACAATTAGCTATCTGAAAATGAGGGACTTTGCTAATCAAGGTGATCCTCCATGGAACTTGAGAATGGAAGGACCTCCACCTAATACATCAGTAAAAGGTATGGAGTAAATATGTCGTACGCTATGGAATATGGCAGCCTTTAGTAACCTTTAATTTGAAATTTTTACCGTCATCCTTTCTTCTTTCCCTGCATATCAAATCCTTTAAAGGGATACAAATGTGGAAATCTGAGGTCTGCATGAGAAAGACACCATGTGAAGGTGAAAAGAACCTCTTATTTATTTTTTATTTAACAATAAACCTGCTAATATAACTGTTACAGCTGTAAGTCTTCTGAGTGACGTAGACTAAATTATTCAAAGTTATTTAGCAATGATTGTGTTACTTTGGTTTAGTATTTCATGTAAGGATGCGTTTGAGAGGAGCATGGCATTATTCCTTAGTTAGAGGACTCAATCTCTTAGTTCTCTGTCTAGATCTTGAAGGCAGAATCACATATTTCTGAAGTTTGAGAGCACCACATGCAAATTTTTAGATCTTAAGGTTAGAGACTATGATTTTATTTATCATCTTATAGTATGTATAGAAATTATTTTGACTTCTAAGCCAGTAGGCCTCTATCAACATTTCATCCAAAACAGACTGTTTTTGATATTAAACACTCTCTTTTCATGCTCAAACAAGCAGTTGGGCAGCAAAATCAGTTTTAGACATGAGCTGCCACAAAAGTCAGGTAATAAAGGAATCAGTTGTTTTAGAGGCTGTATGCATGTTTGTCCTAAATACATAAATTTCCAATGACTTCTGTAAACTGGATATTTTTTTCTAAGTTTGTGGGGTGTTTTTGTTGGTGTTTTTGGTTTGGTTTTTTTTTCACTCTTGATACTTATGTAGATGAGTGTGATCTTGCTGTCTGATAAGGATTTTAAATTAGGGAGCAAGTTGCATTAACAGAACTCAAAGTTACTAAAACCTGGGAACTATGGCTATCCAGGCTTTGACAGCACAGAAAACTACCCTGTTTTATTTTAGCTACTGATCTTGTGTTTTGGAAGAAGCATATTTTAGAAAGAGCCATATGAGATTTGAGCACTTCCATTTTTTTCCCAGACATTATGAAACTTAGACTCTTAATCTACACTAAACCAGATGTGTTTATACCATGAGGAAAAAGAAAAAGCCACCTTTAGGGGTGGAGAGAGAAACAGTCTTGTTTATCAGCCCGCAACTCCCTGTGAAGGGTTGCTGGTATTGATGGCTTTTACCTGCTCTTCCATTTAAAGGAAATAATATTAGTTAAGGAAAATTATAATTTTGAATGGATGGAGATAGACATGGAGGGCAAAAACTAAAGGACTTTCAAACTGATGATTTAGTAGCTGGGCATATTTGCGTCATTTCATATATTTCATTCATATTATCTACCACATCATATATAATTTTCATGGAGGGGAAAAAAAAAAGGTAATAATTACATCATCCGGAACAGGAGTATAACATGGTTTATCAGGCTTCTGATATAATATGCAAATGTTCCACATTTTTTCAGGATGAGATTTTATTCTCAGAGAATTAAACAGTGTTCTAAGGTGGATGTAAAGTGGACTCTGTTGTATGATCTGTGATCTGTCTGTTAAAATAAATAACTCGTCCCAAAAAACTTGTAGCTAACAGGCATAGAGTTCTTCTGCAAGCTGTCTTGTATGATGGAAACTCTGATCTCCGCAGATCTCTGTGTATGTTTTCAGAGTATTTGGGATCTATTTTTCATTATCCTTTTATGGAAGAAGAATATATACCTGAATACTGAAGCTTCTTTTTTGTGCAAATATTTTAATGAAGCAAAGAATTTTAAGGGAGAACGAAGCCTTTTTCTTAGGCAACAGCATAAATAGTCTGGCTTAGATGAACACCTTTCTCCCTTTCAAAAAGCTAAGTAAACACTTAATTTCTTTTCACCCTATCTCGTATAATGATTCTGTTCCTCCACCCATCTGGTGATATGGTTCCCATTCCTCTAGGCATATGGGGTGTGGGGGCACTGGGGAAGGATTTTTACTTCCCCTCCCTGCCAGTTTGAGTACTTAACGTAATGCTAACTAGGATTCTATTTTTTTGTGTCAGTATATCGAAATAATGCTTGACGAAACAGTGTTTCATGGTATAAGAATTCCCCATAAGCAGGTTTAACTGTATCGTACAGGTATGTTTTATTACTTCACCAGTTCTCCTTAACTAGAAACCTGTTAACGCATTCTGATCAAACATTCATGAAATTACATCAAAAGAAATTCATTTTCATTTATTAAGGTTGCTTTTTGCTGCCCTTGAAGAAGTTCATACGGATAAACAAGCTCACATAAATAGCTTGTAGCTTCACATGAAGTATGGTTGATAATCTTAAAATAAAACACTAGACATTATACTTTGTGCATGCCCAAACAATCTTCTGAATAGACTTAAAGGTATTTGGAAAACTATATGAGAGGTACTTACACTGAATAGGCAGCTGCGTGTGTTTGTTTTTTTTTTGTTTTCCTTCCCCCAGATGTGTTGGTCTGCTTGTGTTAATAATTAAATTTCAAAGCTTAGTTTTAAATTCGTCCCCCAGTACTGTACAGCAATTTAATAATTCTAATTTAGTGTTTCAGGAAGGTCCTTTACTCTGCCCTGTATTTATCACAGCTTTTCTTAAAAGTCTATAAAGGCTGATGAGTTTGTTTTCCTATGTCTATTGTGTAGCGATCACTACAAGTTGTGCTTACAAATGAACACTCAGGTAACTCCATATAATATTTTCAAAGTCAATTACTTCATGGAAATATCTTGAGCAATTGGAAAGTAACAGATAGTTTTCTCCATTATTTTAGAAATATCTGTATTGTTGTAATACAGATCAAATCTACAATGAGCATTATGCATTATTCAAGAAATGACCAGGCATTCTCAGCAGTGTTTCAGCTAAATAACTGATGATTGTAACCTTTAAAGAAATCTTATTGTGGTGACTATTGGTAAATCATTTCTCCATTCATAGTAATTTTTATTTAGAGGCTATCTAGAAACCATTATTTCTTTTAATAATCTTAAAAGCAATAGCCAATGATTTGACATTTGCTAAAAATGGATAAATTTTCCATCTTCTAATACAGCAGACTTCAATCAATTTTTTTTGGTACATTGTCTAAGGTTTTCTGTATGTAGGAAGTATTAGTCTTTGTAAACAAATACACACACAGCTTGCAGCAGATGAGTTTAAAGATTACAGTTCTTAAAGACCAGGACATGATTCTCATATGGCAGAAAATAATCAAAAAGTTATTTAGTGTCAGTAGGAATAAAATTGTTATTCTTTGCATACTATATACAAGATGTTATGAATAACAGTACTATTCTCCTCTGTTTCCAACCCTCCAAAAGTCTTTGTTTGACTCTCAGTATTTAAAGGGTATGTTCTGAGGAGAACAGTAAATGAGCTGCCGATCAATTTTTTGCACTCAAAGGTGTTTTCTGAAAGTTCTAATCTGGGAATGGAAGTATTGCTATAGTATATACTGTGCGTTCAGCCAGTGAGTGGTGCTTTATGTGGCATGACACTTGAAGTCTTCTTGTGTCTTCTGATTGCTTGACCTGTGCCAGGCCCTGTAGTCCTTTTCCAACATCAAACTCTCGTGAAAACCTTCATATTTTAGAATATTGTTGTCTTCAAATGATTGAGTCCAAATATCTTTATATTTTTGGCACAAACTGCTGCTGCAAGTGTTCAAAGATCATGCAGCATTTTATGTTCTTTTCTACTATGTCATGAGTGTTTTTACCAAAACATATTTTCTTTCTTTTTTTTCAAGTGAAGAGAAGAAGGGAAAGGAGGAATCTGAGGCACTGTGATGCTCTCTGGTGTGTTGAATGTGTTTGGCTGATGTAAAGTCATGCCATACATTTCCTTTTTGAGCAATCTTAGGGACACTGGTACTGACTCGAGACCACCATGACTATAACAAGAAGGTTCATGACTCTTTGTCTTGAACAGAGTTCCCAGGATTTGCCATTTCTGTTTCTTTTGAAGCAGCAATTAAACCCAGTAGTCTGTGCCTAATTTTACAAACCCTTGTCCTTGAAATTTGCCATGATGACATCAAAATAGTTATTAGATTTTAATTCTTTTTTTAGCTAAAGTGAGGTATTTGTTTCTGTCTTTGTAGATACAAGTGTTTGTAAAAGACCATGAGTCTAATTTTCTGCTGAATGACATGATATATGGAACCTAGAGTATGTAAGACAACTTTGGGCATGTCTTTTCTTTGAATGAAAAAAGTAATTGTGGGTTTATCACAATTTCAAGTTATAAGTTGGTTTATCATGCCAACTGATAGGTTGCATGAAGAACGTCACCTTTAGTTTAGCCATTTCTACTTTTAGCTTATATATTCTGAAATTAGGTAGTTCAACACATTTACTTTCTGGAATTAATACATATCTGTATGAAAAGAAATCAGATCCTGCCAAAAGTGTTTGTGGTGAACTGAAATTTTTCTTGTCCATATTGTTCTTGTCTAGTGTAACTAAATATGACTCTGGCATGTTGCTTGCGATTAAGTATTCAATGTTACTTCAATTCTGCATTGGTAATGAAATAAAAAAGTTTTGATAGTCACAAGAAGAAAAGTTATGCTTTTAAAAAAATTATGCTTGTTTCCTTTGAACTGGCATGTTTTGCCAAGGATCCATTCTCAACATAAACAAATATGTAAATATATGTTGAAAATCACCTTGATGTCTTATCATACTATGGAAGTTGGGGTTGAGGAAAGAAGTCCAGCACTTTCAGTTCTCTGGGAAAGAAAATAAGCAACAATCATATTGGAAAGTGTAGTAATTGTTATCCCAAATATTAAGTGATATTCCTCTAATTAATTAAAAATCTTTTTCTAGTAATTTTTGTGCTGCATATGTACACATTTTTAAGAGATAAATAAATGGTTCTCTTCTGAATGATCTTATTGTGAAACCCTTTGAATAACATTACCTGTTGTTAGCCTTTTATATTTTAAACTGAGTGTTGTCTTCTGAGCAGAAAATGCAAGATAGTACAGTCCTTTCACTGCCAAACCACACAAGCCTTCCACTAAGACCAGCCTTGTCTTCTGAACCACGACACAATTCTATTTCAGGGAAGCCATCTACAGGGGGCAAAGAAATAAGAATTCCTTTCTTTCTTAGTGTTTGTGGCATGAGACATTGTTTTTCACTGCTAGACATGAAAAGATTAATCAGATGAAAACAGCATAGTGCAGATGAATTGGTGGTATCACTTATTATAAAAAGGGTCTCCAAATTCGATCATCCTGCTTCATGTGGAACTTCTGCTCTTGTACTGGGGAATTCCTGATAGCCTTGTAATTTATTTTTCCCTGTCTTGCGGGTGTTTTTCTTATTCTTACGAGAATCTGATTCCTCTTTCTGTGTAGGCCGCTATAAAGTGCTCTGTGTACCAGTATCAAACACTGATTGTAAACACAATGTCTGTCCATTGTAAACTTGTTTATGTGGCCATAGGGACAGTGCAGCCTTTGGAGTAGGTTGCTTAGTCATCGACCTCTTACATAGGCTAAAGAAAAAGAGCATTAGGTGTTGTTTGAATGTAGGAAACGAATGCTGAAAATTACAGTCAGTGGTAAAACATCAGTGTTCTTTGTGAGAATTATTGATGGTTTTCTAGTATGAAAGATACGAAACTCAAAATGAGGTAGCTCTGTTTGAATCTCATTGTGATAGATAAGATGAATTGAATACTGGACTCAGAGTTGGTTGTTGCCTAGTGACAAGTGATCATGACCTGATTGCTTTCAATCTCTGCAAATGGAGGAGGGTGCCAACCAATATATTCAGGGCTTTTGAGGGACTAATTGCCTAATGGGGAAACTTACATGTGAAATTGATTGTGAAGGGAAAAAAAAAAAAATGGAAAAATTAGAATAGAAGTTGAGTACAACTCTTAAATAAAAAATTATGAAATTATGGGTTTTTATACAGCTAAAAATTATAGAGATGCATCCTTTTTCAGAATGAAAGTGAAATCAATAATTTGAAAAATGCATGTGTATTTATGTAAAACTTTCGGAATAAAAGGGAAATATATAGCAATTAAGAAAACTGGAATGTCTGAGGTGCAGAAAGTTGACAGAGAGGCAGAGACATTAAGAAAAAAATCTAGCAGGATTAGAAAAATGAAAGAAAAATTGAATTAATGTGTATTAGAAATGGGAAGAATTCAGGCAACAGTATAGGCTCATTAGCAGTAAGGTATAGTAAAAATTCTACTGATGCAGCAGAGGCCAGAGATCTTGATACAGGTTTCTTGAAGTCCTTGCCTGTACAGAATCTTCTACAGATCTTTATAGTTCAGGTTGCTGTTAAGAACAGTGTTCAGGGAGCATAGGCAATCATAGTCAACAATACAAACGCTTGAGGAGGAGAATTCTGCTGTCAGAGTTCATAGTTTGGTGGACTTGGCAGTGTTAGGTTTAGGTTTACAGTTGGACTCAATGATCTTAAAGGTCTTTTCCAACCTGGATGATTGTATGATTCTATATCATATCTTCTTGATCAAAAAGGGATTATTATAGGTTGTTGTGGGTCTTGTCTTGTTCATTCCTCCTTGTTTCTCCCTCGAGTTTCTCATGCAAAAGCCTTCTGTTGCTGGAATCCAAATGCTGGAGTCTCAAGTGTGAGGCCCCAAGAACTGCCTGCTCTGTGTTTGAGTCATACTGATACATAGTGAATGTTATTTCTATCTTTTTTGCTGGGGAAACAAGAAATCTTTCTTTAGTGTCTGAATCAAACTTTAAAAGTACTTGAAAAACAAAAGAGTATAGTTCTTAGACGTGCCAAAAAGAGCAGATCTTCCCAATAGAGCGGGGAAACCTCAGACGTTTCAGTAATATCCGCTGGTGTTGCCACAGTTCTGTGTTGCTTCTCATAGGTTACCTGCCGTAGTACGAGCAAGGGACTGTGAAACTTTTGGGTGTCATCATCCTGAATCCCAGCTTGCAATGTTTCTCAGAGATTCCAGAACTGTTGAATAAATTGTCTTTTACATGCTCTTTACTCACCGATTGGGTTACCTCTGATATCAGCCCGATACAATTTTCAGCGTCATCCATTCTTTGCAGCTTTGGTGATGTGAAGTTTGCAGTACTGAGCTGTCTTAACCTCAAAGCAGTTGTAGGCAAAATGTTGAGAAAATTCCTCCACTAAAGGATAAAAATAAGATTGTATATTTTTTTTTCTCATACATGGATAAATGGAAAGTAATTCTTATAAAACAAACCCAGCTTCATTATCTGAAATTAGAAGTCTAATTAACTAGGACATGTGTTGTATACTGAAGTATTCATAAGGCATTTGACTTACTAACACATAAGAATTATGGTTTTAAAATACTGAAAGAACATTATATTGGCAAAACCAAGCTAAACATGTTAACTGTATAACTGATTGATCTCAGAAAACAGATCGAAGTGAAAGGTATTATTAAGAAAGAATTTCTGTGGTTTTCTGCAGAAACCACTCTGGGCATGATCATCAATGAACTGGGAGTAAACATGGCATAAGTGCTGATTTTAAAATTTGCATATTACAATGATGTTTGGATCATAGACAATGATCTGTGCAATTTAGTAAATCAAACCTCCTAAATTTATTTATTTCAGTATAATGAAATGGTGTTGGTGGTGTTGTTGCTTTAATGTTTGCTGTCCTAACCTCTAGCCTACTGGTTGTTGCTTGGTAGTTTTGTTACAAGACTTTGAAAGGTTTTGTTTTTCTTGTGATGCAGAACAAGAATGAGAGGAAAAGCATTTCATGTTCAGCTCTCCTTTTTTGCATGAACAAAGGCACAAAAAGAACCTACCTAATCCTTCCAGCTCTGCTAGCAGAAATGATAGAATGATTTAGTTTCTCATGGTGCTTTATTTGTATCGTAAAAAGTTCTATCCATCACTTCTGTGGAGACACAAAACATTTACTGCCAGTAACAAATTAATGCTCTTTCTAAAATGTTGTCAATCAGATGTCAGTCTCTGGAAGAGTTGTTTATTGCTAGAACTCCACCTTACAGCTTAACAATTAAATAGGAAAACAACCAAACAGTTAGTGTTTTTAAGAGCAAGGAAATAGAACAGATGACATTAATATCTTTTCTCTCACTCCTAGCCACTACTGTATTTCCATTCCATTACACTGCAGTTCATCTTCCTTTTTCTCCTCTTGTGCTCTTGCACTGACTTGGTAATTTTTGCATTTTCATTATGTTCTTTTAATACAGTTTATTTTTCTTAGCCATTCTTTTTTTTTTTTTTTTTTTGAGTCCTTAGCTGGAACACCGAATATGCATAATGTCTTCCTCTTGCATTCAGCTTCCAGTGTTGACTCTCTCCTTTTTGTAGTCCTGCATTTTTCTCTACGTGTTTGCATTCTCAATGCAGTCTTGGTAATGAAAACAACCTGGTGAAGAATATTAATGTTTAAAAGAATCACAAAAAAGTTTTTAACTTTTTACTTAATTCCTTCTTCCTACAAGGTGCATGTCTTTCTGCTCACAGTAATCCTCACTCTGTCATTTGAAATTCACTCCTGAGTTGAGGACATACTTTCCTCATTCCAGGTAAAAGATGGTGGCTGTTGTTATTGTAATTCGTAATTGAGAACATTGACAGTATTGGCTGAGTGGATTTTGGCAAGAGCATGGGCTTCAGACTTGCAGAGGTAAATATGACAGGAAGAGAACAGTATTGACAGTTGCATTGTCTCCAACCTTGGCGATGATGACAAAATGAATCAGGGAAAACTTTCAAATTAAAACCATGTGAATTTCTTGTCATTA
Source organism: Tauraco erythrolophus (assembly GCF_009769465.1). NCBI lineage: Eukaryota > Metazoa > Chordata > Aves > Musophagiformes > Musophagidae > Tauraco > Tauraco erythrolophus. The sequence continues at coordinate 43,481,671 of NC_141470.1, forward strand.
AATAATGATACGGATTTTCATCCAGTAGAAATTTCTATGTAAAAGTCAGTGCCACAACAGTCCGCTTTACCAAAGCTCTTAATAAAATGTTGCCATATGATTTTTACATTCATGTTTTGTGTTGCATGGGTTAGCTCCAGGTAGTCTTTTTTAGAAGCATGAATATCTTAATTTATATGTGCCGTCTACATAAGTTTTTAAAATAATGCACATGATGAGGTTAGCCAATTACAGATGTGCAATAAATCCTGTTTGCCAAAAACGCTTGTTCTGCTTTTTGCTTTTAGTAATCAGAAACAGACAAAAAGTAATCGCTGCTGTAGTTTTTTTTGTATGTAAAATGGAAAAAGGCTGTTGCTATCTGTAGATTGCAATATCTGATAGAACTTGTGTTTGTCTTTTTATTTGTCCTTTTCTGAACAGAGGAAAAGTGTCTTTGCTATGAAGAGTGTTTTGGACAGAGCCTCAGTAAAGCTTAATATTGCAGCACTCCGTTTTGCAAATGAAAGCGGCTGAGGAATTGGATCTTGTGGTTAGATTTAACGGTTTTGATATAGCTATCATACCTTAGTCTTCTCAGCTGAGCAGAGAATGTAAGGACATGCTCAAAGTCCTGCTAAATTCAATAGAGCTTAGCCTTTTTTTCTTCTATTAATGTAGTTTATTGTTTTTCTGGGTCATCTGAACTTCTGCCATATATCTCCAGTTGAATGACTGCTTCTTTTAGACCTTGTTGAGTCTGTTGCGGAGATAATAAATACAGCTGTATGAAGAGCTGAAGAAAAAGATTAACCAACAGATAATGAATGTAGCAGAGATCTTAAAAAAAAACCCAAAAAAACAAAAAACCAAAACCAAACCAAAATCCAGACAGGGAGCCATGTCCTTATTAGTACATAGATAGGAGGGCATAAAGCAGTGCAAATGAATGGGCTTTTATAATATTTGTTTTACCAAGAGTTGCATCACTCTTTATGACAAGTAAGAACTTATGATTTAAAGAAAATATTTTATCTGAAGTGAAAGAAAACACACAAACTTTTTTTAAATGGAAAGAGTAAATCTATGTTTCCCAGCTCATATGTTTGTAGTTATATTAGTATTTTCCAAAGTGACTGTCTCAATATTTGGAGTAAATAATAGTCAGAGCCCTGAAAGTGAAGTTTGAAGTATATGGATTTAAAAATAATTCTAATTTTCATCTAATAGTTATGTTAGATACCTGTGGTTGACAGGGAGAGATTTAGATACTGAAGGTAGACCCAGCAATTTTAAAAACCAAAGTGCAGTGATTTTATATCTATATAATGTACAAGGATAACCACAGTCTGACCAAAGTTTGACCACAATATCAACGCAGCTTAATTTTGCAACTGTTCTCTTTGAAGCCAGAGGAAGGAAATCGAGTTTCCACCAAATCGCTATGCTCTTGTGGTCTCCCATTTCAATCAGGGATATAAAGTAGAATACAATGAATCCATAGTAAAGACTTTCCCAGGACATTAGAGAGATCAGTAAAAACTGTTTTCATTAGCTGTCTGTAATTAAAGAACACCCTTCATAGAGAGCTTACAATTTAGAGAACATGTAAGCCTCTATATCTACCCGAGATTGTGAGCAAAATAAGAATCTCCACACAGCTGGGGACTTGGGTGTTGTTTTAAAACATTGAGCTGCCTTAAGAAAAGTCTTTTCTGTTTATTTGCTAGCTTTTAAGCCAAGATGAATATTTTTATTTTTAGTTTCAAAGGTTTTAGTCATACTGTGATTTCTGTTCCTAAGGAAGGAAAGACAGGCAAATCCATAATAAAGTACTTAACTCCAGTTTTGCCACAGTCCTCCTCATAAGTGGAGCTGTTAGAAAATGCTTACCTTCATTTCAGTGCTTGATCACGTCACTATAATTCTTACTCACAGAGTTAGCTGAGTGCATCTGCACAAGCACGTGTGTGTTGTCGCTTTGCGTTCTACTTGTATCATATAAAAATTGCTTTTGCTTTGTGTGGGGTTGGTACCACATGCAAGTACAAAATTCTGTGTCTTATTTCATCATCTGGAAAGTCATTAAATACATATTCATAATCATAAAAGGAAGAGGAAGAAATATTTTTGTTCACATTTTTATGCATGTAGACAATTCACAAACATTACCTATAGCAAGCAAAATAATATTGTCAGCATTGCCTCACTTGAGATTTTATAGAAGACTATAGCAGTGTAAAAGGAAAAATTAGATGTTTTTTTGTTTGCTTTTTTAAGTACATATGACATTTCTACAACTATCAGAGCAACTATACGTTTATATATTCCCTTTCAAATTTGAATTGCTGTGTATACCAGCTGTTTCTCATCCTCTTGATGAAGCAGAACGGTGCTGATAATGCTAATAGAGAAATTGAGGCATATACAGATTTAGGGCTAGCTTTTCAAAAGAGCACAGCACCCCAACTGGGGCCAGATTTCAAAAGATCTCTGATCCTATTCAGCAACAAAATAAATAGCCAGATTTTCAAAAGATTTCAGCACTTTGGTAATCTGATCATAAGAAGCAGCTGCTGAGCACATTTGCAAAGCCAGCCAAGAGTGACTTGTTCAATATCACATGAGAAGTGTGTGGCAGAGCAGGGAATAGAGCCCTCTTCCCGTGTCCCAGGACTAAGAGTCCAGTTCTTAAGGAGTAATGCTATCTTCATGTTCTTTGCAAGAATATTGGATCTGATGAGCTTTTCATTAGGAAATTTAACCCATGTCTGTGAGAAGATAGTTTTCAGAACAACATTAAGATTTACAGTCAGAGTAGATAATGAAGCAATCAAATAGGAGGAATAGTGCTAATCCATTTTATATTGGATCTTTGTGTTGTATTGTCTTAATTAGAAATATCTTATAAAAAGAAAAGGTCTCTTCAGTATTTTTTAAAGATTTCATAGCCCATTGCATAGCCCATTGCCAATATTTTAAGTGTCACAGAAAAAAAATTAGACTACCTAGGTATTCTAAAAAAACCCCTACAGAAACCTGTAGCAACTATATTGTGTGGCAAGTCCAGATGTTACTTTCTGTGGGCTTCCACCTTCATGCCACATTCTGAGGGCTTACTGTTTATTTTTGTTTACATTTTAAATGTTTCTCTCTGTCCCTTCCTAGAGGTGAAGAAACAGGGTGTTTAGTTTAGTTTTTCTTTTTCTGAATATATTTTGGTTGTTTATTTAATACTTTAGCATTGTGTTTTCTCTACCATTACATGTCAGGCTGTTTCTGCTTATTTTGTGCACAAGTGCTGTTACTTACTCTTCTTGTCCTGCTCTCTGTAGTTTCTGTCTCCATGCTCTTTTTTTTCTCTGCTATTCTTTTGCTCCAGCATCCTATTCTGATGAATTAAAGGGCAAATTTTCTTTCACAAATGTTACTAAGGAACTGAAAGGAAAATTAACAGCTCACCTAACCTCATAATACATTTTACTTTTGTAATTGATTTCAACAGCCTCATGGAGACTGTTGATTCTCCAACAACCTCATTAAAGATAAGGGAACTTTATTCTTCATACAAACAGCTATGTTGAGAGGCCGTTTGGCAGCCTTGAGACTAAAAGCTCCAACATTTTACAAGGTCTACATATACATACTGAGCCATCACTAGCTTGGAGTCAGCCCAACAGATGTTTCTTGGGTAGAAGCATCAGGCAGAAACAGTGTTCAAACAGCTTTCCAGCGTGTGCTTACTGGCAGTTTTGATGTATATTGGTGTCCAGCAGTGATGATGCTGGACAGTGAACATGGCATGGGATGATGGTCTTTGAAGATGTTCACACCTGTCTTGAAAGGGTTCTTATTTCACCTGCCAAGCAGGAAGGTGAATTTTGGAGACAGCCTCCGTTCAGTTTGAACTGTGCACAAAGGATAGATATGATGGTCATGAGATGATTGGCCCTTGAGTGCAGAGCACTTGCAGAACTGTTTTGTTGAGGTACAATGTTGAACAACAATGATAAACATCCAGTCTGACTTCTTGCAGACCCCAGGCAGAGAACCTTATCCAGTATTTTCTACATCTGTTTGAGATATAGGTTTATCTGTTTGGAAAGTGTCTAATGTTGATGGTAAAGCATTTAAATGATAAAGAATCAACTACATCCCTGGGCAGATTGTTCCAACGGTTAATTACTGTCACTGTGAAAAAAGTGTGCCTCATTTGTAGTCTTATTTCAGCTTCAGCTTCCAAACACTGGATCTTGTTATGCCTTTTTCGCTAGATTAATGAGCTGCCTACTGTCAGAAATCTCTTCCACATGTAGGTATTGTGATCCTCTTAACCTTCTTTTCAGTAACTAAATAAATTGAGCTTTCTTAGTCTTTCACTATAGGGAATGACTTTCAGAAGTCTAATCGCTCTTGTAGCTCTTACTTGAGTCCAATCCAATTTTCTAATATATATTCAGAATGGAGGAAACCACAGCTGAACACAGTATTTCAGTAACAGTGTCATAAAAGCTTAAAAATCACAGAACCTATTCCATGTGATAGTCTCTGGTTTGTCCCAGTGACATATATTGATATGCACTTTGATGTAACATGACTGGCTTTTTTTTTTTTTCACTTTGGAAATTAACATTAATTTCTCTCTCATTGTGGTGCCTCTAGATTCCTTTTGCTGATAAGGATTGAGCAATGTCAAGAGGTAAATTCTCGGGAATAATTGTGAATGCTGAAGGTTACCCTTGGTGTGTATTTTGTTCCAACAGCATAATTATTTCAGTTGGAATAGGCTATGGTAGAGAGAACTGAACTTAGAGAGCAGGCACTACAAGGTAGAGAATTGGGGAGGTCATCTTCTGGGGAAAGTGGCTTTCATAGTTAGGATATTGAATGGGCCAGGATAGGTACAAGTGCAATGTTAGCTTACCTACAGAATTCAGAACATCTCTGAAACAAACATCTGTCCAGGGTTGTCTGAAGAGTTCCTTAGGACACCTTCCAGTCTGATACCTGTCTTATTCAGACAATTGGCATGTTGGGTATCAATTTCATATTGGGACAAGAGAAACCAGAGCACAGCCAATGCACACAATCACAGTGCACACAATCACAATCCCAGTACTGTGGTACACAGAAGTTAGGGCTCTGCAATTAAGAGGAAAATGCTTTCTGAGGCAGCAGAATTTGTATGGAAATAGGAAGAAAATAACTTCTCCTGAATCCAGACTTCCCTTGGTTCAAAATTAGAGTTAAGTGGACTCAGACTATCTGCATGATTCGAGTTCAGCTGTCTCTAGTATTTCCAAGTAGTGAAAAGACATGAGCCTTGTCTTTAAGAAAAAGTGGCTTCTTTGGAGTCAGGTAGTTTGTTCACAAGCATAAATGAAGTTGCAGATTTTGCCAGTGACTTCCTTCTGTTTGTGTTCTCAACAGTAAATTCTGTAAGTAACAAAGGTTTCAAGCTCTCAGCTCTTTACCGCTGTGAATTGCTTAGGGAGAAAGATATTTTACTTTCTTTTTAATCTCATACAAAAGCTGTCCCCTCAGACTTCTGGGTCAATTCCTTTAACTTTCAAAAAATGCGGTTACATTCAGTTAACTTTCCCAGCCCAGCCAGCAGTCCTTGGTCAACTCAGGGGAAACTGTGCTTCAGTCCTTGCTTCAGAGGCTTGGGATTTCGTCTGTCCTCAAAAATTTGGGGCAATTACTTCAATTCTATACTACGTTAAAGGAAGTGATATCAGAACTCTGGCTCTTTTTTCCGAAGTGAGTAAGAAAAGAAAACCCTTGGATTTGAAATGTCATCCCTCACCACTGCCTTGCCTGGCAGCAGGCTGCTGGGAGGAGATGAGGGCTACTCTTTTACAGGCAGACTGAAGAGAGAACTGACTGTCTCTCTGTTACTTTCTTCCCTCATCTCACATTACCCAAATGACAATTTTTCAATTTACCATACCCATACTTGCCCTGATTTCTTCCCCAAAAATATTTACCAGGGTTGTGTTACTCAGCACACTAGCCAGTGTTTAAGAATGCTTTAGCCTCTTCGCACACACTGTTGGTTATGAGTTACCCAAAGGTAAATTGGATATTTATGCAAGGATAAATTGGATAACTGCATTCATCTGCATGGCTTCTCTACAGAACTTTTAAAACATTATTTTTAAAAAGTGAAACCTACATATTCATACATAATATTTGAGAGGAAAGTAAGTCAGGTTACAGATTATTTTTGCTATTAATGGAGTTCTTTTTGTATATATAAATGAATTTTCCTAAGTTACAATAGAGTAACAAGAAAGTTGAAATCATCTGAATCCATCTGTAGTATATTTTATGCTTCTAACAATTTCAATTTAATGCCTCCGTTTAGTTTCATACTGATCATTTATACTGACAAAAAGAAGGAAAAGAAAACAAGGAACCTGTCATCAATCATTCATTTAATCAAGTAGCAAAAGTAGATAAATAAACATACTGAGTTAATTATTCTTCTGTATGTAATGATTGACAATAATGTTAATTTATTCCCTTTTTTAACCTTTGACTGTCAGTATAGTTGGGATTAATAGGCACTGACAAAATGAGAAGAGAAATACACTTCTGATAGCCACTGAACGTTGCTAGTGTTGGAGTGTTTTCCCCTGAAACTTCTCCCTGAAGATGTATCAGATGTATGTCGTGTTATTTTTCACACTATTTTGTGCCATGTTTCGTGCCACGTTTCATGCCATTTTGATTATTGCTATTAGTTTACAGACATATGGCCAGGAATATTTTATGAATGAAGAGGTTTCTGGAATATACAATATTACTTCTTCACATTTATATGAGAATTGTAATTTGAAGATCTCAAAATGCTTTGCACATGTTATTGCAGAGTGTATTCAAAACCTAGCAAAAAAGACAGTGTTGCAGCTAATAACTTATGTTATCTGCTCTATCCATCAGACAGAGTTTCTTCCGTAGTGAATCCTCTATTCCCCCTTTGCAATGTTTTACTGGGTGCATCTGAAGTGAAGAGGGGACTTTCAGGCCCTCAGACTTACAGGTGCAGAGCTTCCAAAGCAGCTCTCCCTGTTAGGAGTGCAGGAAGGTTAGCTCAGCCCCCGCTCCCAGCTTTGCACCACCAAATTATGTCCCCATGTGCAAACAGGCACCTAAATAGATTCCAGTTAATCAGTCACTCCAGCTTCTGAAAGATCTTTCTGTAGCGATATTCACGTAGATGAGCAATAGTTGTCCTGAACAATACGTGAAGAGGACATTTTGCAGCTTTTTTTTTAAATACTGTGTAGTGTGTCATTCAAATAAGTGGAAGGCATGGTGTATGACATGCTTTTCATCTAGCTTGAATGGTGCATCAATGCACAAAATACTTAATTTCTGCTGTTAGAAATAATCTGGTTTTATTCAGGTGTGCTTCCTTCAGTATTTCCATAAAAGTGTTATGTATTTCAGAGATGAAAAAGCTTTGCGTGCGGATCTGTGTTTTAGTAACTGAGCCCCAAACTTCTGAGGCACAAATGCATAAATTTGGATTTCACAGGTTTTGTGGTTGGACTTCTGGATTGGGTTTTTTGTTGTTGTTTTTGTTTGTTTGTTTTTGTTCATTCTTTTCCTGAAATAGTGATTTAATTGCATATAGCTAGGTAATCCCCCAACTGGCTATATGGTTTCAGAGGTTCAAAAATGGAAATTTTTTCTTCTACTCAAAAATTATGTGCAATGTGTTTCCTTTGTATTTATTTTTAAAGAATGGAGACAGAGATGGTAATGATATTTGTTCTTACGCAAGTTTTCATATACTAAGAAAAACAAAGGAGCAATAGGTAAGAACAGTTAGTAAGGGCTGGAGGAACAATCAGTAACCACTACTGTGATTGCCTGAGTCTTAGAATCATAGCATCATTAGACCTTCAAAGGTCATCTAGTCCGACCCCCCTGCAAGGAACAGGGATATCTTCAACTAGATCAGGTTGCTCAGGGCCTCATCCAACCTGGCCTTGAACGTCTCCAGGGATGGAGCATCCACCACCTCTCTGGGCAACCTGTTCCAGTGTTCTGCTGTTCTTGACTCTGAGGATCTTCTCATCGCATACTCTTGGATGACTGGAGGCAAAGCTTTGGTTTAGTTTTTTAGGCTTTCTTTAAGGGTCTAAAATTTTACTCTTTGGGAAAACAATGAATTTTCTGACTCAGGTCATACTTAATGCTGTATATTCACTAAAAAGTATTCTAAACCAAGATTTCTTTTTCAATAAAAAGAATAGGAAAAATTGTTTAGAATTATTTTCTCCTCCTCACAGATTCACTTGAGACAAAAATGTAAGACTCTCAGTTGTGTTGTAAAATACAAAATAGTGGACATTACTGCAAAAATCCTTGAAAGCAATCTGCCTAAATTTTTCCTCTGCAACAGAATATCTCCTCTACACCTTTGCTGGGCTGAGCACAATCTTGCCCTTTGTGTATGACAGCTTTATGTTTATTAGCAGCTGTTTTCTCCTAGCTAAGCTTGACAAAGGATAGGGAATAAGATTAAAAGGACCATATTATTCTGCTTTCTGGTAGGAAAGAGGGAATTGCAAATATGAATCGTCCCATTGCTGATGTCCCATTCTGAGCATTCATGCTGGTGCTCTCTGGTCTTCCTGCTGCTGAAGGAAGATGATTCCTCCTAAGAGCACAGCTCTGCTCTAGCAGGTTGGCATCTGTGGTAGCTGACTGACACTGGCAGAACCTTTTGCGGGAATTTTCTTCTCACCGTGAATACTTTTTTAAATCAGATATGTTCTAGAAAATAAAGCACTTCTTGCTTACTGAAGAAATTACACTTACTTTAAGAAGAGAATGTTTTTTTTTTTTCGTTCTTAGTTGGGTATTACATTTTTAGCCTTTAATAATTAATATCAAATTTCAAATTAGAAATTTCCAAAAATGGTAAATTTTGAAATATGATGTTTGTAAAACAGTATTGTAAGAATTCTAATCAATCTCTGATTTTGCTGATGTATAACATCATTAAGATAAATTGTTGGATTTGTATGAATATGTTATACCAAAACACATTTGTATTTTTAGAATTCAGAAAATTAACTGCTCAAGGATGTAGAATATTTTGTAATCTCATGTCTAAATGTATTGACACTATATTGATAGGTAATTCTAGGTTAGAAGAAATTGTAGTTAGTTACCAGACTAAAAATTCTTCTAACAATAATGATCAAATTACAATATAAACAAATCTGAATTAGATTCTTTTTCAGCTCAGTACCTGAATATTTCCTTAAGCAAAAGAGATATTTTTGTTTTCCATGTTTCGTACTGATATATTGGTATCAATAATAGACTGAAAGGTTACTTAATGAAAAGTCTTTTATTTCCATTTTAAATTTTATAGACTTTCCTGTCTTAAATAGCATTTTCTAAGTATTTGAATCGTATTTTTCTTTGTATTTTACTGGGCAGTTTATGTACTCAAAGCATCACCTAAGTACCAATAACACATTCTTGACTGAATAATGATGTATGTTGAATGTTACTTTTTTTGTCTTATAAATGGATGGCAATTTACACAGCTGTGGATGTGGGATGTTTCAATCCCAGACCATGTTGTAAGAAAAATTGAATGACAGTGAGCAAAACAGCAGTAATTATAAAACTAATTACTAAATGCTGATGATGCCCATAGGCTTTGCATAACTAAAATTAGAAAAGGAAATTGCTTTCAGCTTCAGAGAGGCAACATGCTAGTTATTTCACTGTTTCAGTCAAAATGGAACATGGTGTATAAAGTTCAATCAAGAAAAAAACCACATTAGTTTATGCACATAATTTTTAATACAGAAATGTTAAAGAATTCCTCCTTTTTTGTCTTTTAATCCAAACATATCTGTAACATAAATCGAGAAAAGTGAAGTGAAACTACTTGTTGAACATCTTTCTATATAGCTTTACAAGGCTTAATTTACCATTGAGTTACTTTAGCTTTGCTGTTTATCAAAAAACCTACATGAATATAAAATAGGATGTGTTTCCTATCACCTAGGCCCATATGAAATAAATGTTTGGGATAAAAACCAGGAGACTGGATTTCAAAATTCCCTCAGCTGAGTTCCATCTCCTATTATATATATCCTGGGGACACATGTAAGTGTGTATATATATATATATATATGTACGGGGACCATATTAATTTGTTACACATATATGTGTTTTCCCAGGGATAGATCTGCTAGAATGAATCTTAATGACTACTTTGAATATAGTATAGTTTTATATTTTATCCAAATGCCTATATTACATATATATTAATGCATACCTGTGCTTAATGAGATACGCACATGCATAATACATAAAAGCTCCATTTAAGTATATTATAGACAAATTTAATGTGCCTTATATAGGAGTGTAATATATATTTCAGTGTGTGGCTTGTGGGGTTTTTTTTTTCATACTGCATTTATGCTTTTTCCTGCAAAAAATGAGAATCTCTTATGCATTCTTAGCACACTTCTTAAAAAATTTATTTTTTTAAAAAAAGGATTAAAACATTGATCAGATCCTGAGCTGCAAAAGTCTTAGTGACATGAAGACAAAGCAGTGACAATTCAGGAGACACACTAGGATTACTGCTTGTAAGACTCAGCTTAACATTTAGAATCTATGCGGTTGATTCATACAAAATTACATGGGCGTTATAGGATCTGTCCGCTGAATTTAGGGTTGGGATTTTGGTTGTTGTTTGTTTGTTTGTTTTTTTTATTCCCAATTTTTCTTTCACTTTTTTTAGCTGAGCTGGGAAATATTTATATTTGTCCTGTGTGAGTAACTGATAGATAACACCTCCTCAAAGGCTTTAAAGTAGTGCTCGTTGCATTCTCATCCGTCAGTATATGTAAAATGAATAAAAACGATCAAGTTTAAATATGTAGTTTTAACTTCCAAGCAGTTGAAATACATCTAGATTTAACAGCTGTTGATAATGGAATCTAAAAATGAAAAATACAAATTCTGTAAACTGAATTATTTTAAAGATTGTGTATCTGATTAAATTTTCTGGATTTCAGTAAGTACACTGTAAGCCTTAGGACGATCTTTATTTTCACATTCATAGCGAAGCATATCTTAAGTGTAGTGGAGTCATAAAGTACATTTGAATATATAAACATTAGAGCAAAGCTTTTTTTTGGGGGGAGGTGGGGGCACTAAGTTATTTTTCATTTTGTATGTCCCAGTAAATTTGTACTAAGGCAGATGATCTGAAATAAAGGCACCACATATTAAAATAGAGAATAAAAAGAGAGTGTTTGTTTGCCATGTCTGATTTTGTAGAATCAAACTCAGCAATCCTCACCTTGTCAAAGTCCCCCATTTGAAGGCAAATTTCTGCTTAGCTGTCCAGAGCAGATTGTAACTATTCTCATGTGGTGTTTTTATGTATAACATATACAGTTTCAATCCAGGTTTGTAAAAAAGACTCAAAATGATCTTGAAGATATAAAGAACTAAACCTTCTCTTCATTCTTATGGATTTTGGCATTAAAAGCAATAGTATTATTAGTAGCATTATTTCTAAGTTTCAGCTCTAATTTCATTAAAATCATTAAGTGATGCTAGTGAATAAGATTGTCTTTAAGAGACACTCAAAAAAGCAAATAAGGAATTCTTCCTATAAGGAGGACACCATTTTCTCAGAGGTTTCTGTCATGTTACACTTTAGCAATCTCTCTCTTCATTGTGTGAAAAGAAACAATTTATTTTCAGTACTTGAAGGATACAGAATGTCTGACTGACTGCCGTCATAGCCTGTTGTTTTTAACATAAACATTACAGCTGTGTTTGCTTTGAAATATTTGGCCATTTTCCAGTAAATCTGTGCTGGAACACTAAATTATCACCTTATGGCCTCCTCCATTGTAAGAAAGCGCTTTTGTCAATAAAACATTGCTGCTGTCTCTTTCTACATTCTATTTCTGCATATTCAGGAACTTTGTTTTGTTTATTGTCATTTAAAAGTTTCTACCTAGTTAATGTCCTGAACAGGTAATCTAACAGGCATACAGAAATACTGATGCAAGTCCATTCTTAGTAGATTAAATTAAGAAATTTATTTTTGACACTATTTCTTATGAATGTTTCCAAGGTCTTAAAGATTTTTTAGAATTTAAACTATCTAGCTATTCCACCATTTTCTTGACAGGTATGTAGAGGCTTATATCTTTGTCATCTTCTTCCTCTTTCACAGCTGTATCACATTGTATCATGTGAACTTTCAGGGTGTATCTACCTCGTGAAAACAAAAGGTAATTAAAGACTTTTTGCAGGGGCATGTAGTGATAGGACAAGGGGCAATGGCTTTAAACTGAAAGAGGGCAGATTTAGATTAGATACAAGGAAGAAATTTTTTACTCTGAGAGTGGTGGGGCGCTGGAACAGGTTGCCCAGAGAAGTTGTGAATGCCCCATCCCTGGAAATGTTCAAGGCCAGGTTGGATGAGGCTTTGAGCAACCTGAATCTAGTGGAGGGTTCCCCTGCCCATGGCAGGGAGGTTGGAACTGGATGATCTTGGAAGGTCTCTTCCAACCTAAACCATTCTATGATTCTATGAAAACAGCAAACTCTACATAATCTGTTTTTACAAGTGCTAATAAGTACAATACTGACCCTAAGCTATATCTTAAGTAACTTTTTTTCACTACTATTTTTAAATTTATCTCCTTAAGTCAGGATAGTCAGTGTTTTACACAGAAGAAATGAGGCTAGTATTTAATAATCATGTATCTTTCCTATTAATGCTGGTATCTGAAATTTAGCATTGCACAAGGTTGAGTGTTTTTCTTGTGTATATCTGTGAGGATGGAGGAATTACCATATGTGCTACCTTTCTTCCATTGTCATAGAAAGAGTTTTTTTTCCCATATGCTAACTATCTTTTTCTAAAGTTGAAGTGTTTTCCTAGTCAAGTTTTCAGAAACCTTTCTACTTCTCTGTGCCGTTTTTTGATTCTTTGAAATACTTTCCAGTATCATAAATAACAAATCTCCTCAATTAAGAAAAAGATTTAAACATGTGCTTAACTTTAAGCATGTAAGCAGTTCCATTGATTTAAACAAGATTATTCATTTACTTTGAGGTAGTAATCTATTTAAGAGTCTTGCTAAACTTGAGTCTTAACAGAAAGGCAAAGAGTGGATCTAACATTATGACAAGAATTACATTCCTTGGCTTATTATCTTTTCAGTCTTTCTTTGTGTTTGTAATCCTTTATCAATTTATCAGTCTGTATGACAGGCTTATATCTTAGACAATTTATATTCTCTTTTTCAAGTGTCTTTTTGTGAAATGCTAGATCTGTTGGTTTCCTGAAGTCTGTTCTGCATTACGTTTATAGCATTCTCTACATGGTGTTTTTAAGAACTTACAAGATTGATTTTAACCACATGCATTTAGATTGCAGAATTTGGTTTGAAATCATTGTGAAGACAACTGAAGCCCTTGTGAGTTAAACCTCGAAGACGTTACCATTGTATGATAAATTTAGCTGATTTCTGCCTGTTCTGTGGTATTGGCACAAGGGAGTGCATCAAAGGTGTTTAGCACAAATAAACTATGTAGTTATCTTAGAAAAGAAGCTTCTGTTTTTGCCCAACAAGATCAGGTCCACTTTCTCTATGATCAGAGTATTACAAAGCTAGCAAAGAATAATTTATATCAGAGGTTCTGTGATGGAATGAAATGGAGTTCTTTTGAAGTATGATCTCTGAAAGCACAGCATGAAGCTCAAATAAAGTGAAGGACATTCGCTATTACAAGTAATGTCCTTAATAATCTTGTTAGTCTAGTCTCCCTCTGTACGAGACAAATGGAACATTATTGGCTTATGGGCTGTAGTAAATAATTTAGTTTCCAATATTCAGGCTGCTTTGACAGTAAATTAAAATGACATGAAAGGGGCTTGTTGAATAAAGAAAGTATCCAATCAAATTTAATTGGCATGACTAAGGCAGTAGAAATATGTTTTATAATTAAACCATGTTGTCTTGGAGCTTTATAAGCATGTATGAATCAAAATGTCAAAAATTATTCTTTGATACTGTGCATTTAAAACTTTGCATGGTGAATAGTTTTCTTAAACAAGATTCTAGACACGCATATTGATTCAACGTGAAAATAGTTTTAAAGTTTTAAGTAAGTCTGGGTTTAGCATTTATCTACTGATCCAAGGATTTTCTGTAGAAGATTAAAATAATTTTACGGTCCTCCTATACTTAAAAATCTGGGTTTTGTATCAGTTTTGTATGATCCAGCCTTTTACTGGAGTATAAACTCTGCAGTTTTTCACCTGTTGTTATAATGCTAGATGACTGAAATTAGTGTTAATAGGTGAAAGCGTAAAACAAGGAGACTGACAGGAAGAAGCAAAAAAGGGAAGATAAAATAGTTGGCAAACTAACAAATAATTTTCTTTTACTAAAGCGTTTCTTTAAGTGCTTCTTATTTTAGTCACACAATTTTAGAGATCACATATATTAACCAAATATTACCAAATATTCATTGCTGAGTTCTTACTTATTCATCTCTCTGCCAGTGTAGTTTCAGAAAATGTATATTGAGTGTATATTTTCCTTAACTGCATAAAGAGAAAACATCTCTGTGGTTCTAAGGTCAGTACCTTTAGAAAGTTACACATTTCGAAACATTCTTTTGTTCTTATATGCAAAACCCCCTAGTATATAATGCTTAGTTGCTTGTACATTCTGATAATATTTTTTTCTCTAAAATGAGAAAACAGAGCTTGTCTGGCCATTTAAAAAAAAAAAATTGTAGAGAAGTTTACCTATGAAAGTCTTCTACATGATTTTTTTTCTTTTGGAAATTATGGATGGATGACTTATCTCCTATTTTAAGAACTAGATTTAAGTTACTACAGTCTACTGATGTACTCACATAAATGGATGCTAGGATTCTAAAACTGATTAAACTCTAAAGCACAAAAGGAAAGGACATAGTTACAGAAGTGGAAATGAATGGCAGAATTCAATTTTTGTTTATAACCTTGACTATGTGAATACATTGAACTCTAAGTGTGAGGTCCTGCAGTGCTAGATGCTCTGGTAACTGTTCAAGCCCGTAAAACCTATGTTACATATAGTGTGAAAAAGGTGGAAATCTCTTGTCAGCCTCAGCTAACCTCACCTTTTGCAGGAAAAAAAGGTTTTCTTTATCTTTGGTAGATGTAGTAACCGGATGTCCCATTGCTTGTCCTATATCCCATTCCATTCATAGATAAGTGGGTGAAAATTTCCAGCTTTTAGATGAATGAACTCCAGGTTAACAGAGAAGAAAAGGCTCTAACTGGTCTCGTTCAACAGCTGGAAGCCTCGTTCTCCCTGAAAGGAGAATTAAGAGTTGAATGAGGGGAAGTGTGCCTTAAATTTCTACTCCTGACAAATCTGCACTTGTCATCTCAGCATTGTGTTCCTTCATGCTTTTATTCTCTCACGTTAGAGCCTTGTAGAAATATTTTGAGAGTTAAGTGCAAAACCTTCTTAAATGCTTTTCAGCTTCCTCAGATTAGGCTACTTTCTGACTCATCAGCCTGCTAATTAAGCAATTTTACTAGCAATGACAGTTTAGTCATTGATGTTTTATATCATGCCAACCAGATTCAAGTGGGTAAGCCCTCTGCTGTAGTTGAATCTTGGTAAACTCCAGTTGGGGAGCTCCTGTTCATCTAGCTATGTCATATTTACGTCAGCATAAATATGGAATACCTTCACTGAAAATTATTATTGAATTGAACTTCTGTGAGAAGTTCATGGGCCTTGACTCTGTTACCTAATACTGTTCTGGATCTCGTATCTATGCCAAGTGTTCCGGTAGCCAAAGTTCTTCTCAATTTGTCTTCAGCTCAAAGCAGCCCAAAGAATTGGCTCTCAAGAATGGAATCCCATTGTAAATGATCAGACAGTAAAATCCAGGCACAGTGAAACTGATGGCAAAACTCAATGGCAAAATAGTGCCATCCCTTCCATTGCCAAAGAAAATAGCAAATTATTTTCAGCAGGTCAGTATTCCACTGCAGGATTTATTTATTTTTTTTTTTTTTTAATGCTGATATCTCAAGGTTGCCCAGCAAGCCAAACTCTGGTGCATTTTTCTGAAATACTTTTCTGTGTGGTGTCTGGTTCTTACAAGAATAAGGTTTCTGAATGATTGTTCAAAGTGAAGGACATATTTATGTATTTTGTTGCATCTGCTTTGTGTTAGCATAAATTCCACTGATTTTGCTTTAACCGACCTTGAAGAAAATATGGTAGAAAATAGTGAAAACTTCAATTTCATGATTACTGATTATATTTTTTTATTCTATTTGCATGATTCCTTTTTTCTATAGTTTTTCTAATTTACTATTTCAGATTTAGAGTTTCTTATTTTTTTCTTTATCCTCCCATGTTTGCTAGACCTAGACACCATCTTCGTGCATCTACCAGAATTTTAATATAATTTTTTTTCCATGAATCTTTTTGTCAAGGAAATTAATTGTTAGAATAAGGATCAGTTCAGGTAGACTCAAGATTTAGACCACATTAATTTTACAATATTTACAAATTGCACAACTCGGAAGAAAAAGAAAAAAAGAAAAAGGCAAATTCTGTTTTGATTGTTCATTGCCTTTCTTCAAGTGTATTGTTTTGATATGTCCTGAACTGTGTTGCTTCTTCGACACTGTAGAAGTGTACTTCGATTAGAATGCAAACAGGCTGTTTCTAAGAAGAAATAATACATACTTCAAAGATGTATGGTAAAAATCAGTGATGTGTTTAGATTTACTTTTTTGACATATTAGTGAGATCTAGTACAGGGAAGTCAGAGGTTTCCTTGCTGTATGTCATGGTGTGTTGGCTGTTTTTTTTAATTATTATTTATTGCATGGTCCATTTGTGCTGAAGTGGAAGTTGTAATGAATTCACAAATAAAATAGAACTTGGAGAAAAATAGATATCTCTCCATGTGTATAGTACTTCCCTGAATTAGTATTTCAGGGTCTACTTTACCAATTTAAAACCAAAACAAAACCAAAAAGGAGAACGCAAAATTGTATTTTTACATTGTGATTTAGTTAACTAGACAACCTCCGTAATGTCAAGAGTCTATTTTTTTTGTTGTTGTTATGAAGTCTAGATTGTATTCAGTCAATACAGAATAAGGCTTGGGAGCTATATTATCTGAAAAATGACCATATGTGATAGATTTTTACAGAATAAAATTCACAGTGATACAATTGCTTACCTTTTCACAGTGACACTTATTAGAACTTATGAGAATCATAAGAGGTAATCTCCTCCTAGAGGCAATATAACTTTGTATTTGTTTGTTAGAGCACTGTGTATTATTGAGGAGATATGTAGTCCATCTTGTTTAGCTAAGACAATGCTCTACTGTGTGCCACAGTACCATGCTCAAATTCTTATAAACATCTTACTTATAGATATTTTATGATTTTCTGGCTTCACGAACAAAGTCTTAGATCCTTTTAAAACTTCAACAAAATGTTTTGACTATTTTGTTGGGGTTTTTTCCTCTTTACTCTTTACTAACCTCGTGCAGCGTATGTGTATTTTTCTTCACTGAAATTCATCATCCACTATTTCATATTGGTGAAATATGAGAGTAAAAATAGTATAATTTTTAAGGCTTTTGTGTAGACTCAGGAGAGTCTTTCCTGCAATATCTAACTGAAAAGGTAATGAACTGTAAAATATGTTGAAATGATTGGGGATTAAAAATCTCTGGTGTGTAGTGACAGTACAATTATATTCCACAGTAAAGGTTTCTTGTATTAAGAGTAATAAATAAAACTTATTTTTTTCCACCTTGATTGGTTGTCACCATGTAATGATATCTTTGACCTTCTTCCTCTTCAAATGTCGTTAGCCTGTGACCAACTAGTCAGGACGCTATAGAATGAATTGGGATGGCTGTACATGAAGTCAACTATCAAAGAAAAGAAAAAAAAAAAAGGAATATTTAAGCAAAAAAGTCTGTGTTGTAACTTTTGATTGTTTTTGCTTTGCTGCTCCTGCACAACTACTTTACTCACATTTTCTGTCTTGCAACATGGTAATTTATCTTAAGATATCTTTAACTCTAGCCGCTATAGTTATCCATTTAGCTCTAACACATCTAGTTAGCGTTTTTAACGTTCAGATTTATATATGCTTGTAGCATGTTGCTCTCTATTGAAATAAAAGCAGCCCTGTTCATCAGTTTGCAGGGACCAACTAGAGGAGTGCAAAATACTTTCCAATTTCTTTTAAAAGGTGGAACGGTCAGATGGAGGAACACACAATTCCCTTATTAATAAGTTTGGGTCGTGCATTACCAGGTGCAGAATGTAAGCCGCTGTTTTAACATTTCTAAAGCTGGTCCAAAGTGTGAATACTATAGAAACATTGAAGCACTAGTAACTAGCTGTAGCTCTTCTTCAAAATTATGTCTTTTTTTTTTTTTTTTTTTTTTTTTTTTTTTCCCTTTCCCCTCTGCTTTTTCTTAGGCACTCTATATCTGGCTGGGACATCAGGCAAGTAGCTGTCTTGGTAGCTGACCTGTTCGGCTCTCCATTATGCTGTTCCTATATGCAATAACTGACTCCCTACTCTTCCTGGAGACTTGAAGGCATCATTCCTACAAAGTGTTTAGCTTCTCTTGGCTCAGGGAGCAAGGAGTACAGCTCATTTCAGTGTTGCAGCTCTGGGATCTGTACAACTTCCCTTATGGGCTGTTGTTTTTAGAGGTCGTTATTTGTCCTAAAGGAAACCCTACCAGGCAGCAAGGCATGTAATAGGTGCATTTGTACTAATATTTGGCAGTCTTTGTAAATATTATTGCTTTAACTATCCTGTGCAATTACACAGCAGTGTGTCATTCAGCATTAATGGTCTTGCGAACAACTGTATTAGTGTCTAAAGCTATCTAAATGATCATATTTCTACTCACTTAATCGGCATTCCTCATATGACCAGTTAAAAGAAATGAGAGCTCACTTGCTCTAAATTTCTCTGAACCTTGAGATGGGAGAAGTGAAAACTCCTTCACTTTATGAGAACTTTTGATTAGGGTTTGGGTAGGTGGATAATGAAAGAGTGAAACATTGAAATGTGCCTAAATAACATGCTGTTACAAGCCTTATGATAGATTTGTGTTTGACTTAACAGCTTTTGGAACCTAATAAAAAGAACTTAATTGACAATTTCTTGAAATTGCTAAGAAAACCTAGTGATGTTGGTAGGGTATAATAAGGAGTTTTCTCATCACTGTCTTCAAGATTGAGCCTATACAAAAAAAAGGATTTATCTCTGTGGTAACTCTAAGTAATTGATATACAGACAAGGTTTGGTTCCAATTTGCCAGCAATAAAGTTGTAATAGGGTTTTCTCTGCAATTTTAGCCTTAATGTGCTCATTCCAAAGAGCGGTATTTTTCCAAGCGAACAAATAACATCAGTAAAGCTTACGATCAGTAATAGCCCCACACTGATGCTCGCATTAAACTTGTTAAATCAATTCACTAGACACTTTCTAAAGTGGACTGTCTGTTTACTTTGACTTGCACCCTGTGAGGATTATCCATCAGTTACATTTATTTCAATCATCTTTATATTTGAAATTTGTAATTGTTCATGTCTGATTGTGGTTAAAAATCTGTCTTCTCGTTTTTTGCAGCTGTATTTTTGTGACTTCTGATTTTTCCACCTTAGTTGTATGAAGAATATGGGTATTTAGTGACACACAGTAGAATGTGCATTGTATCTTTAGTCTTATCCAAATCCTAAATGAGCACTTTGCTGCATAATTATGGTGGCTTCTCTTGGTAGTTATATATATCATATTGCTGTTTACTGAAGGTACCAATCCACTATGTGCAGTATTGTTCTTCTAGGATAAAAAAAATTAACATATAAATAATGTAGGATTACAGTATTTTGAAATAATTAGCGAAACGGGGTAAGTACTAAATGATTTATTAAGATGTAATTTAGTCAGATTTGCTGCATAAGATATTAGAGTGCAAAAAGCCATACTGTACTGTGCAAGAAATCATTTTGTAGATAGTTAATCTACCAACTAGGCTTCATTTTTCACTGAGAACAAACCTGGTGTGCCACTGCACACTGCCTTTTGTCGGTAAACACGGAGAAATCTGAAGTAATCAATCTTTCTTATCAGTAGCATTCAGTATGTTTACCTTTCTTTTATTTTATTCTTTGGCTCTGTAAAACTAGACTAATATAAAACAAAATATAAGATTTCAAAAGTTTGGAGTTGTTTCTCTGGTAGTGAAGTACACATCTTAAAAGCTAGCAAAACCCAAAATAATGGCATTACTTACTACATGCGTTAGAAGCCTGAAAATGCTTTGGAAAGATCTGAGATTGTGGAAAAAGAATGGGTTGTGGGTAATGAGAAATTCCTGGATAATGAAGCTCTGTCACATGTTTGTAGCTAAAATCTGCATGGATTGTTATGATTACCGTTTTGTCACACTCCCAAGGCTGAATCCACATATTTAGGACACTGAAGAAAAACCTACTGCCTATGAAATGTTACAGCTGTCCCTTACATGCATCGTTTCCCTTCCTGGTGAAAGGAATTCTTTACTTTTCCCTTCAGTATAAGTAAGTTTTTGTAATGGACATGTGGTATGTTTTTTAAAATATTAGCCAGCTTTATTATAAAAATATTTAGACAAGATGAATGGCAGAATACTTATCCTTTTTTATTTTTTTTTAAACCTTATTCCTCATGTGTCCTTATTTTATCTATCTGTCTATCTAATCTAACTCTATCTATTCTTACATATTTTCAAGGAGGTAATTTGGCATAACTGGAAGTGGTGATGTGGAGGGAAATATCTCTTCTTCTCCAGAATACACCAAAAGTCTGTAAATACATAATACTGCAGTATTGTTAAGAAACAGGAAGAATGAGAAATATTGTTTCCTGTACATATAAATTGTTCATCCAACTCAGTCATTTTCTTCTGTTTCATTTGTTACCATTTCATATTGGAAGAATGTCATCCCTTACACAGCCTCTCTCTCTCTTTTTCTTTTTTTTTTTTTCCCCCTTCTATATGGGAAGAAAATAACCACCTTCTGCCTCTTTCAGCCCCCACCCCCCTCACCTCACAAATAATCTGATATTCCTATTTTCTGCAGAACAGAAACTCTAGAAAACCAGTGCAAACCATAAGATAAAAATCTTAACACTTACTTTGATACTTCCAGTAGAAATTAAGAGGCGTATAGTCTTTGCCTTTTTAGACTTATTGAATGTTTTTGTTTCAAGAGTAGATTTGCAATTTTTATATATGGAAGATGGGGAAAAGCAAGGCAATATCTTGTCATTTTTTCTTCTGCCCCTTTCTAATGCACAGCTGCAACTGAAGTAAATTGCAGGTGATTAGAAAAGATGTTGAAGTTGTAAGAAGCTTAGCGATAGATAGAAGACTTGTATGTGACTCACAGTTTAATTAGGGTAGAATAATAACATAATTTACATAGATTCTGTCCTGTTAGGTCACAATTGATTGGCATTTACATTACGTTACTGCATCTTAAAAGCCAGTTAAATGTTGGAACATTTTGACACGAACTCTCTCTTTCCTTTTTGTGGTTTATTTGATGTGATGGTAGCATTGTCAGTTTGGGAAATGAACTCTAGAAGAACTGGGATGTGTAGTATCTCTGCCTTAACTAAGACCTCCACCCAGTCTTTGACACAGAAATACAGAGTGGTCAGGGATGGCTCCATCTCTGAGGGGACTGTAGGTGAATCCATGGCACTTGATGGCAAGCAGAAGGGGGGAGAGACCCATCCTTCCCTAGTCTGTGCCTGGGATTATGGTACAAATTAGTGTTCCAACAACAATTTCATGAGCAATACAAATGGCATTGCTGTTAATGTTTTATGCAGCTAATAAATCTGCGTGCTACTGCATCTTCAGTCTTCACAGTTTGTGGTTCTTCATTCCCACGATTCCTAGGTAGGAGAACTGTATATATTTGAAAGGGTTGGTAGTAGAATGGTTGAAGAGGAGACAATCACAAAGAACATTTACTGATAAGCAACTTTATATTACATGAAAAAAGGAGAATATTAGTATTATAAGCACTCTGGCAAAGGAAACTGCCCTTAATCTGGAAAACGCTCTTCATACTACAAGAGATGTTGCAGTGCTTACTGATGTTCTTGACTTATCTCCTTGTTTAGTTACGTATTCTGCAGTTATTTATGACTAGATCGCTGTTCAGAATAGAAATCCATCTGACTCTTGCCAGTATGTGTAGTACTCATATGCTATCAAGCAAAAATTTCAAGTGGGTTTTGGATAGTAATTTTAGGAAATCTTTCAGGAATTAAATGGAAAAAAAAAGTATCTTTTTGAGTATATGTTCTCTTGCTTATCTTTTTATATTGGAAATTGGGTAAATTTTCTCATGTTAATCCACATCACAAAAATGATTTTTCCCTACAAATTTAGTATTTCAACTAGGTCTAGTGAATGATGTCAAAGACATAAAAGCAGATGTTCTACTCTAAAAAATAATTATTATCTATCTGTAAAGAGAGAGGAGTTTTATGGGGTAACACATGATTAAAAAATCATGAGTAAGTTATGTGTTCTGTTACCAGCAGATAATTTTTGTTTTATTTCATCTTTCAATGGAAAGTTGTCAGCCCAGTCAAAGGTTCTTCCTGAGCAGAAGTGGTCAACAAGCTGGCAGTACTGAAGTGCACCAATTCCATTAGCCAACGACATATGGGAGAATGATATGGGAGAATGATGTAGTGATCGTCACAGCCAACAGCCCTTGACTCCCTTCCCTAGTACACTTGGATGGAGTGGAAACAACTTACTGCATGAATTTGGAACATGACTCAAACTGACATATCTGAGCCTTTTGTGAGATGCCCTAATTGTTTCATCACCTTGTCCACTCTGTTCAGTAAGGAATAAATAATTTAAAAGGCTTCTTCAATGTTTCTAATAATTCTAATCTTGATTTTAGGTAGAGTACAAAGAGTTTCAATGTTTTTATTTATTGGTAGTTTTTCCTCATTTCTGATTTTGTTCAGCTCTTTTGTAAGGATGGGGAAGAAGATAGGCTTAATCAAATACTTTTCCAACTGATTAAATGCATCTACCTAATTGACAAGTATATAAGCAGAAGTATTCCTTGCACAAAATGATTCAAGATTGAAAAATCATTATTTTTAAGAAACAGCCCCTTTGATTTCCTAATAAAAGCAGGCCATGTGAGTAATTACTTCTTACTAATTTCTGTTAAAACTCTTACTGCAAATATTGCCCTATCTGCTTTTTAAAAAGTTTATTAAAGGAGCAAAAAGTTTTGATGAGATTTGTTAACTTTGAAGTAAAAGGTATTGTAAAAGTGAAGTAAAAGTAAACCTCATTCTAAATGAGGTTTTACGTGATTGTTGATTACACAGTTAATATCTCCCCTAGGCCAGCCTGACTTACGCAGTGACCTGCTCAGAAGAATCTCTGGTTTGTTTCTTTAGGGTATTGTTTTATTTTATTTTGAATGGAAAGTTGTATTCAGAATCTTTTTTAGAAAACATTATTTATCTAGTGACTACGGTAATTTTGTTGATTGATACTTAAGATTTAGTGCGAAACCAAAGTGTAACATTTGGTAAGGACAGCATTTAATTAAAAGACTGCATTTGCTTTTCTCAATTTTACATTTTGTTTAAGAGGCAAAAGGCTGATGGCAAAGGTTCTTATGAATAATATTGTTACTATGTGCTTGGTTTATTGATTGCTAATAAAATATAAACAGTAACTATTCTTAATTTACCCCCTGAAGAAATACACAACTTTACTACAGTCATTACAGAACCCTTATATATAAACATTGGTTAGATTATTTCCAGTTCATTCTCTGACATTTCAGAGCTTGAAAGTATGGCCCCACCTACCTGTTCTTCTACTAGTGTCTGTACTGCAAACTTCTGGCAATTATATATTTGAAGATTATTATCAGAGACTTAATTGCTGCATGTAACCTTGATTGGCAAAGAAACATTAATTTTGCCCCTTAGTCACAATTAAAAGTAAAATATATCTAAAGACAAATGAATAACAGCGGCTGAATCATCCCTTCTGTCTTGCGTGTGTTCTGTCTTCATTAATCTGATCCTTTTTCCTTTTTCTTTTTTTCAGTCAAATTCTGTTAGGGCTTGTGCTGCCAATTTCTAAGATTCAGTAGCCGTGTTGTATACTAATGATTTCTTCAAAGAGAGCAAGGAGAGCTCAACCACTGCAAACCTGCGATCATATCCACAAGCCATTGATAATATGATGTTGACTGTACCCCTGCCAAAGCAGCCACATATGACTGTAAGAAGGCACTGGCACATCACATTTTATTATGTACATGGATATGGAGACCCATGACTAATAAAGAGATGTGCTTTCATGGTGTGAGGAGGTCATTGGTGAGCACAGATAGAGATGTTTTGATGGAGAAATTTGCTCGTGAGGATTTAAAAACCCAAAGAGAGGGAACTTATTTATAATATTGTAGTACTTTGTGATGGTGTTGAGAGTGCAAAGTGGAGGCGAGGTTGGATCTAGAATGGGAAGATCATAAACTGCTTGTAAAGTAATAGGAAGGGGCATGATGAGTATGAGAAGCATGCAGAGGGAGAGATGAGTAAGGATAGTAACAAGAGGCAGAGAAAAGGTCAGTGTGGCAAGTGGAGGGTTTGGAAAAGGAAAGTAGAAAAATATGTCAAAGAAGTTTTAGCAATAAGGAAGGACTGAAGGAGACTTGCAAAGGGGTTCTTGGAGGGAGGGAGGGAGGTCACATTGGTTTGGGTCAGTCTTCAGATGTAAGTCGATATTTACTTGTAAAGTATAAAAGTTAGTTGGGAAAACAGGCCAAGCAAATATTGATTTAAACCAAGAGCTGGTATGAGTGTTTAATATTGTTGTTCCCTTTGTTCACTATGGTATTAGAAGCTGAACTCTGCTTTATTTACTTACAGGTAGGTATGGTGCAGATAACTTTGATATAAGCTTTTAGGCTTGCTACCAGTGATCTGAAGCTTGACCTGTGAAAACTGTCCTTTCTGGGTGTCAAAAGTAATATAGTTTTAAAAAGCAGTACAGGACCTCTCCTAAGTGACCTGCCAGTCATGCTAAACTGAAATGTTATTTGCTGTGGTTTTGGAATGTGGTTTAATAATTCCCAGAGGACAGAATTCAGACCGTGAAATACGTTTCACTTTGGACCTGAG
Source organism: Tauraco erythrolophus (assembly GCF_009769465.1). NCBI lineage: Eukaryota > Metazoa > Chordata > Aves > Musophagiformes > Musophagidae > Tauraco > Tauraco erythrolophus. Next base: position 43,506,984 of record NC_141470.1, read on the forward strand.
GACAGACCTAAGGTGTGGTTCTGAAAGTGAAAGCTGGTATTTATATCCAGTAAGACTCATGGCCTAAAGCAATTAATGAACTTGCTGGAAAATGTTACTAAGGAGGTGAACCCTGCTTTGAGTGTTTTTTTTTTTTTTTTCTTTCCTATGTAGATTGTTGTACAGCTGTTGAAGACTGTTAAAGTGCATAGTAGAAATAGTTCCATTTCAGAAGTATTTAAAGAATGACAGAATGGATAAGCACCTGACAACAAACTTACAGTGAGGAATATTTAGTATTTCACTACTCTAGTTTTCTCACCAGACAGGTAGTTATTATGTATGTGCTATACAAGAACACAATGGGTTAGTTTTTAAATTTCTCTTATGGCTTAACACACTGATTCTTTGGCAGAGAGGTGCCTGACTGTAGGAAGTTCTAATAGTTAAATTTGATAGTGATTCATAACCACATTTCAGAATGTCTGACACTAAAAATAATTAAGTTTCCTGTACGCTCCAAATTAATAGCAATATGTTGCTAGAGAAGATTCTGTTGATATACCCTCCCTACTTGCTTTCAACTTTCTTTTATGTTTAGACAACTCAAAGATAAGAATTAGATATATTTTACTTGTCAGGTAGTTCCTTCGCTTTCATTTAAAAAAATAACTTTTACACAGATGAAATTTCTCTGCTTCACTTCCGGATCAGTAACTTGTACAGTATTTCTTTACATGTCTGAACTTGAGTTCATTAGGAGTAAAAGATAAAACTAAGAGATCAATTATTTCCACTCATTTTCTTATTTTCTTTGGATTAATTACACGTGCAGATGGGTTGAAGTGCAGTACATGATAAAGCTGATTGATAGAGTTGCATGCTATTATCTGAAAGGTCATATTTTCACCTGATTCCCTTGGAATTTGCTGGATACACAACTTAAGTGATTTCAGTCAAAACCCGAGGTTGTATATTTAAAGCACGTTGTTTATACATGTTATTTAATAATGCATATTATTAAATGGACATATGTGTGATACAATTAAGGGAAATAAAAGCTTTTTTATCACATTGCTTTAAACTTTGGTAGAAAAATGAGATTGTAAAAGTAAATTCTAGCGAGTCATAGGCTGCTTGTGGCTCTCATGCAGTTTGACTGCAGGCTCTGTCATGCAGCTACCTGAAATCCTTGGAAAGACGGTCATCAGAAAGAGCATGTGTTGGGTCAGCTGGGTACTTTCCTGAATGCCCACCTTACAATGACATGGAGAAGTCGCTGACTGCTAGCTGTTCCTTCAGATTGTCCCTCCCTCATCATACTGAGGTGGCTTTTAGACATATGAAGATTATGAAATAGAGCTGAAAAGCTCAGGGAGTTGGGCCACTGTAGTCTCAGGTAGTTTGTTAATTAAATATTCTCATAGATTTGTTGTCAGTAATCTATATTACTTTCTTTTTTATATTACAGAATATTACAGTTAAATATTAACTTCAAGGCATTTAAGTAATGTTTCATCTTGGAAATGAAGCTTTCTCTCTCATTTTATTTCTCACCATATAAACAGAGTAAACAGCTCATAATCCAGAATTGCCATAGGGTCTCCCCAAATAGCCAGAGTATCTCAACCAATTCTTTTGTAAATATTAAAGATTAAATACTTTGAAGATTAATTTAAAGACAAAAATGCTAACTGTATTTCATAACAATTATTTCATTCAAGGTTCGTATCACAAATATTATGATATTAGAAAGGAGCACTTTGCTGAAATTTATATTGGGTATCTTCACCAACGGCATATAGAGTATCCTTTCTAATTTCATGTATAAGAGGGTAAATATTCTAGGGGATGGCCACTTAGTCTTCATTGTGGTTTGGTCTCGAATTGTTACACACTTGTAAAATGATTGCAGAAATGCAGTTGGCAGCCTGGACGGTGTCCTCAGCTGCATGTCTGAAAAAAAAATAATGTGCAGTAATATAGTAGTGTAGATGTCATCTGAATGCTTAATATCGCCTCTTTGTAGAGCAATGTCCACATAAGTGTAAATAAGACAAGGTTTGCAAGTAATATCCTTTATTAGACTAGCTGAGATGGTGAAAAAATAGATGAGCCTACTGGCTCTTGTTCGGGTCTGTAAACACATGCCCTTTGGGTGAGTTTTTAAAAAGAAAACACGATATTTGTGTGCATTTGTTGCATGTATATAAATGTAAAGTACTGCTATATACATATAGTTTACCTGCGTAGTTGACATTCATAATTGTGTGTGTGTATAAAATGATTGCCAAAACTTTAAATGAGATGCTTGCAATGTAGTACCTGGGGTAATGCTAAAAAAAGACAATTGCCTCTCTATATATTTTTATCAAAATAAAAGGAAATTAATAGCTAAATGTAAGGACCTTATTTTGTGACCTTGAAGGTTTCTGAAAAACAGGCTATGCACTTTAACTAATTTAAATGTCATTAGTTTATGGCCTGAAATATTCAACAGTTTAAAGTTGCTAATTAGACTAATCATTACGAAAATGTATGTGAGAGGATGAACAGTTTTTATTAGGTTTTTATAATGTGGCAGCAGGTCAAAACAGAGATTATCTACCATACTTCTAAAGTTCAATATGGTCATTTAATTAATTGTGTGGAATGCTGGCTAAAGTGTCAGACCTGTGCAGCCAAGGAACTTTGTCTCCTGCACCAACTTTAGGCCTTTGTAAAACCTCAGTTGCTTATACCCATTACATGTATTCTGAAAGTAACATGCATAGTCTGGCATGAATTCCAGCCGTTGCATGTTTTTGCTGAAGAGCAGCATTGGGATCAGCTTATATTTCAGTAACCAGGGAAATGAGTTCTGTTTTGGGAATAGTCAGTAGGGAAAGTCAGAAGCAAGGTTACTCATAAGACCATGGGTGTTATATTTTTACTGATTGGTTGAAACACACCTGGAAAATAGGTATGCTGAGAACTACCGCTTTCTAGTATCGCCACAGTTGCTTACTGCTTTTGAACAAAAATATTTATTCAAAATTGCTTGATTAAAAAAATAATCCATTGTTCTTCATTCTGCCATCTGTTTTTGCACTTATGAGAGTACCATTAGCATAATTAAATTAGCACTTTTTTCACCCAGTCTTTCTTACATTGCCATGTACTCCAACTTATTTATACAATTTTAAGTGAGGACTCATTTTATAGTTAAATCACGAATTGAAATGATGATGTCTCTTGTTAAAATTCTATCTTAAAACATTGTCTTCAAGTTCTAAATGACTTTGGGGATACAATAGTGTTTAATTTAAAATCATATAAACCTATTTTTTTACAAGCTTTAAAATATTGATGGTGATATTAGGGAGAAGAGACCTAACTAGAGCAGTACGCAAATAATTTTGAAGAAGTACACATTGACTTCAGGTGCCTGTCACTTTTTAAATCTTACCGGATATGTTTATGCATTGGCAGGATCTGTTCTGTAGGTCTTGTCCCTATGTAGTTTAGATAATAATTAAAAAAAAAAAAAATCTTAAACTGCAGCAAGGATGGCTAACAAAGGCTAGTAGAAGGGACATTTTCACGCTTACTTGGATACAATACAATTCTTCACTTGCTTTTTCATACATTTCAGATCCAGAAATTGCAACAATCACCTCTCCCACTACAGAATGCCTCTCAAAGGAAACAGTAATTGTTGAACCACACATAAGTGATTTACAGCAAGAATTGAAGAAAATTATGCATTCATTTAACTGAATCCTAATTTTTCAGGAATCGTTGGATGTTCAATGTCTGTATGTCCAATGACTAACTCACAAAGACAAGCAGTATGTGCCATAGGTGATGGTAAATAACAAAGAGCAGTTTGCCTGTTTTAAAGCTTATGAAGGGTTCTTAAGCATATGATGTTTTGTGTGCGTGGTCTGTGCATACATGTGCATACATCTTTTGCACTGACCAGCCCATTTATAATTATGTATTTCGTTTTTTTTACCACTGAATTTCACTGGAAGCAGGCTGTTAAATTTCACATAGGTCCATGTTGTCTTTCAGACAAATTATTTAATAAATTAATTTAATTAATTTAAATAATTTCTTTCTGCCTTTGCTGCTTCTTCAGATTCCATTCTGCTCTGTTTTCAGATCATGCTGTCTTTTTTCATTGTCCTCAGCTTCCTCTTCAACACCTTCATCTGAGAGCATGTCTATACTGAACGAATGCTGAGTCAGTATAAGTACTAGAAATAATCTGTCCACCGCAGTATGAAGCTCTGAGACATGGTAATTAGACCACATGCATTCTTTACTATAGTGTGCAATATGGCCCCGTCCTTAATCCTCGTTCTTCAGAGCCTTCTGCTCCATTCATCTGCAGCTCGTACCTTCAGCTGCCTGAGCGCTTGGGTAAAGGAGCCTCTCTGTTCACTGTACTGCCTGGGTAAGCAGAGAGAGCCTGTTTCTTACGGCCTGGATGATGGAAGCCAGAAGAGGAAACCCAGGTGCTACCAAAGATTATCTGGTGTTTATGAAAACTGGCATATAACCAGATCTGTATAGCAGCTTGCCAGACACTTGATGTATTCCGATTTTTTTCCAGTGCTGGAATCATCTTACTACATGCTCTCTTACATAGCTTGCTGTTCTCTGCACAGGTTTTGTTTCATTTATTTTTGCTTAAATGAAGAACATATTTTCTGGCAGGAGATTCTTTCTTCCTGGGGTTTAATAGAGTTGGGGTTCCTCTAGAACCTCCATTACTTACCTCTTAACAGCTGCTGGAGCATGTATTCATAGCCACACATGACAGTGAATGAAAATTTGATATTCTGCTGAATTTGATATTCGAGAAAGCTCCTGTTAAGGAACAATTTTGCCATCATTGTTTCCCTTCAGACTTACCATGTTAATTTGTGGTATGTTTTGTGTGAAGATAATTTATTCACAGTAGACACATTACCTGGTGTTTAGGACACTGACAACGTATGAAACAATACCTATCAACTTTAATGGAGAAGACACCAATAGTAACTTGGGCAGTGAGCAAGTGATGGTGAAGGAGTAATATTGGTATATGTGTTAAAGCAGGGAATTCTAGCTCTGTCTGGCAATGTCTTCTTTCTCCTTCAGCATTCAATTTTGCATTGGCTTATTCCTCTGCCTAAAATTTTATAATTTTCTATTTGTGTAGGCATCAAAATACTATATAGCTGCTCATCTTAAACACTGAATATTTGAGGTACTCAAAATGGTCTCAAGTTTAAAGAAAAATTTCACATCAAGATTGAAAATCTAGACCAAGATAATGAATCTGGATGCAATTCTTAATGTAAAATTTCTCTTTAAATTATGTCTGATAAATAGTACTCCTTGCAGAATTGTAGTCTCCATTCTCTTGCATGCTCCCCCAGATTACAGTGAGTCACTCTTGAGACTATTTATAGTGGGAGTTCCTTTCTTTATGCAGGCACTCAGTGTCTAAGCATTGAAATACTTAGCTGGTTTAGCAGCCTAGTATAGGCGTGTTTTGAAATTCTTGCTTCTAAACAGTTTTACTTGCAGTATGATGGGTATTTCTTCTAGGTTTACTCTTTAAACGTTTATCAAGCTCTTCAGCCATCTAGGTTTTTGTATTCTTATGAAACCAAAGCCAAAGGTAGTGTTGATGTCTGACACTGTGTTGCACTTCTGGGTGGGAATTGGTGATAAGTGGAAATAATAATGCTGCAAATCTATTGAGAAATGTTAGTGTCTAACCTGATAGAATTGCAACAAAGCATAACAAGCAAACAAGTAAACCCATTCTAGGTTCAGGTAATAAACATTGCAGCCGAAGGAGTAAAAAAAAGTGGGATTAGATGGAAAAGACCATTATTGCTTCAAAATGATGCATCTGCGAGCTCCTTTCATGAGTGTTTTATGACTAGGCAAACACATTTTCATGTTGGCTTCTGCAGTAAATGTTTCTCCTTTATTACTTGATAGCCACTTAGAATTTAGCCTGATTTCTAACAGTGCTAACATACAGTACTAGGAAAATTTATTTGAATAAAATAAAGCTACATTCTTCTAAACTGGAGTCATAATATTAATACTTAAAATACACAGCAACATGCTGGGAAAATGGGATAGTTATTTAGATATATTATAAAATGTATCCCACTGCATTGATGTGATTCACTACTATTTCACCAAACCAATTTAACAGTCTCCTGTGGAGAGGGAATAGTGCAATTAAAATTAGTAACAGAGATTTTCACATTCATATATCTAATTCAGGGATGGATGATAATGAATTAAATACTTTTTCCTTCTTCTGAAGTCAAATCAGAATTAAATGAATCTGAGCTAGAATTCATATTTAAAGACTCTGCCTGTGTGCAGTTACAGTGTCTGGAGACAGATCTTCACATGAGAAATAGGTGTTGGAGCTCAGGTTTGCATGCTAGTTGTCTTTTTTGTTTGGTTGGTTTTTTTCCTATTAGATTCTTGAAAATTATGTGAATACAACAGCAATTACTAAAAAGTTAAATCACTTTGCGGTATGCTGTGCTCCCAAAAACTACAAACTTCCTGGGAAGAGAACTGCTGTCATTAAATTTGCCTTGGACAAAAATTAAGGAAGGTAGAGCAAAAGATTGATAGCCCTGGGAACAGTGGTCTCTAGGTACTTGTTAATCAGACATTGGAAAACCGAATGGATAATTCTCCAGGGTGGAGTGGCTAAATTTGTTTGTAGACATTATGAATAAGAAGTGGTTCTCAACTCATTACAAAGCAGCATAAAGAAATAACAAGGATATGCTGGTGTCTATGATATTACTCCAAAAAAAAAAAGCCAAAACACAAAACCTCCGGCCTCCTTCTGGTACTTTCCATAATTAGACAAGGAAATTAGATAATAGGTTAAATAATAGTTGTATATTGGTAGAGATCTACTGGTAAGATAATATCTTTGATGACTCCTGCAGCATCACCAAATTTGCAATATACGTGATCACTTTTTTTTCCTCAATAAAGCATTTTAAATAAGCACATGAACAAACCCATGCCCCTCTGCCGACTGCACTTGCAGATGGTATGTAAATACTGCAAAATGTAAATTACCCATTCTTTAGAGACCTGACCAGTAATGGGGCTGATGAAGAACAGGAATCAAAACAACTGTGATTTTTAAGGTAGATTTTTTTGTGCGGTGTTACCACGTTTATTTTGGAGGCATTTTGCACTAGTTCCTGCATGTTGCTGATCGCTTTGTGGCCGAACAGCAGTATCTTCCATGCACATTAGCTTTGTTACGTGTGTTAAGAAATCAACACTTCATAGGAGAAATAATTTATTGAGTTTTACTTTTAAAATATAAATTGTAAATATGTTACAGACTTGACAATGTACATGCCTATAAATGCCTTAAAGATGGAAGCTAGTATTGTACCCTATGAATTGATTGCTAACTTTTTTAAGGTAAAAAAAAAAAAATCTGGAACATACTTAATCTAAACGTGATGCAAGGCTTATGTCTTGCCAAGATAAAAAAAAAAAAAAAAAAAATCGCAAAGGTGGCTAATTTATTAAATCTTAGAATCATAGAATGGTTAGGATTGGAAGGGACCTTAAAGATCAACAAGTTCCAACCCCCCTGCCATGGGCAGGGAAACCCTCCACTACACCAGGTTGCCCAAAGCCTCATCCAACCTGGCCTTGAACACTTCCAGGGATGGGGCATCCACAACTTCTCTGGGCAACCTGTTCCAGTGCCTCACTACCTTCAATGTAAAAAATTTCTTCCTTATATCTAATCGAAATCTGCCCTCTTTCAGTTTAAATCCATTGCCCCTTGTCCTATCACTACACACTCTTGTAAAAAGTCCCTCTCCAGCTTTCCTGTAGGCCCCGTTTAGGTACTGGAAGGCTGCAATAAGATCACCCCGGAGCCTTCTCTTCTCCAGGCTGAACAGCCCCAACTCTCTCAGCCTGTCTTCATAGCAGAAGTGTTCCAGCCCTCAGATCATCTTCATGGCCCTCCTCTGGACCCGCTCCAGCAGTTCCAAGTCCTTCTTGTGTTGGGGACTCCAGAGCTGAACACAGTATTCTTGGGGTCTCACAAGAGCAGAGTAGAGGGGAAGAATCCCCTCCCTCGACCTGCTGGCCACACTCCTTTTGATGCAGCCCAGGATACGATTGGCTTTCTGAGCTGCCAGTGCACATTGCCGGCTCATGTTGAGCTTCTCATCCACCAGCACTCCCAAGTCCTTTTCCTCAGGGCTGCTCTCAATCCATTCTCCACCCAACCTGTACTTGTGCTTGGGATTGCCCTGACCCACATGCAGGACCTTGCACTTGGCCTTGTTGAACTTCATGAGGTTCTCTACTGGCCCACTTCTCCAGCCTGTCAAGGTCCCTCTGAATGGCATCCCTTCCCTCCAGCGTGTCCACAACACCACACAACTTGCTGTCATCTGCAAACGTGCTGAGGGTGCACTCGATTCCACTGTCCATGTCACCAGCAAAGATGTTAAATAGCACTGGCCCCAGTACTGACCCCTGAGGAACACCACTCGTCACTGGCCTCCACTTGGACATTGAACCGTTGACCACAACTCTTTGAGTGCGACCATCCAGCCAATTCCTTATCCACCAAGTGGTCCATCCCTCAAAAGCATGTCTTTCCAGTTTAGAGACAAGGATGTTGTGTGGGACAGTATTAAATGGTTTGGGTAAGTCCAGGTAGACGATGTCAGTTGCTCTTCCCCTATCCATCAATGCTGTAGCCTCATCATAAAAGGCCACCAAATTAGTCAGGCAGGATTTGCCCTTAGTGAAGCCATGTTGGCTGTCACCAATCACCTCCTTATTTTCTATGTGCTTTAGCATAGTCGCCAGGAGGATCTGCTCCATGATCTTGCCGGGCACAGATTAATCTAAAGTGATTATACTCATCTGAGTTCAAAAAGTATCTTATAACTTACTATTGACTTTATAACTGTGCCTTGCACTGTGCTGATTACTAAGTGAATATTTTAGTTACCAAACTGACTTCCATACTGATATTTGCAGAGGAGAAGTGAAAACCGAGGTGTCTGTACATTTCACTTGAGCACAGAACGCCACAGGATGCAAAAGGAGAAGTGATAGGAAAGTGGTTGCTGCAGTTCTGCGAAAACTTACTGTGAGACAGTATGTTGCAAAGCGAGTATGCGAGGCAGTGGATAAGTTTCATGGATATTTCTGCTTTTAAAACGGAGGGCCCAGGTTTCGCGTGTTCCCATAACTCAGATTTGGTTTATAGCACCAAGGAAAATCAGATGGTTGAGATTCCACCAAAAGAGTAAGTTAATTGAACAAAACAGTGTGTTTTAAACAGTGTAAATGAGGCGGCTAAGAAATGTGAGGACATCCAGTCTCACGTGTTTCCGTGTACGGCACTGGCACTGTGCAAGGCCTGAGCACTTTGTAACATTATTTCCCATTTACCTGCAATGTTGCCCTGAGGTTCTTCGAACTTTAAGTGCAGTAAGTTTTCTTTTCTCCATCCCTTCCTTTTCTTCCCATCACAAAGGTGATAAATCATAGCGACCCTCCTTGTAGTAAAGAAAAATTGGCAAGTCTTTATGCAGCTTCTGTCAATGCCATCCTTTCAGACTGCTGGAAGAGGTCACCAAGATCAAATATAGACATCTCCCACCAGAGTGGAGCATGTGACCTTGAACTCTTTCCCAGCACCTGCCAACCCATCAATAACCAGTTTTAGGATACAGCCAGGCTGAAGTTACTGCAAGCCTCACGTTGGAGGAGAGCTTTGAGCAAATGAGTGAACTGTTATGTCAGCTGGAAAGGGCTTTAAATCCAATTATACTTCTGTGATTTGCAGTCATACTCTTTGAGTCTTGGTGAAGCTCAGGTCTGTATGTGTTTTGTGAGAGCTGCTGGTGCTGACTGTTTGGAGCTTGTATAGTTTGACTTCCTTGTCTCTGCCTGCGCAGCAGAAACAGGGTTTTCCTGTTGTATTTTGACTGTTCTGTAGCCTTGCACAAAGGAGGAGGAAAGCATTTGCCCCAAATTCCTGTAGTCATTTGTCCCATTGACTGATCTACAGCCTTGCTTTCGGTTCTGTTAAAAGTGCTATTATTTAAAATGTCTGTTTTTTCCTACGCATGTGTTCACTTCAGTCAGACAGCCACAAGACCCTTTCATTGCACTCGTGTGTGCAGCAATGCACAGAAGTGGTGCAAGGAATGAACCAAAGTTTACGCACTGGTTCAGTAATTCATTAATTTAAGGCAGTCTGTGTATTGTCTAATTTGCTTACTTCAACTGTTTTCTAATCCAAGGTATCTTTCTGGTATTGTAATTTACTGACGGGAACATCAATTTTTACATGTCTGTGTTCCAGCAAAAGAATTATCGGGAAGCATAATTGCACTGTGTAAACAGTAATACTTATGGCAGTCCATTTGCCTGAATACATTAGAGTCCATTAAAAAAGGACTATTTAAAAATGTGACTTTCTCCTTATTTCCTACCTTTTGATTGTCATCATTTGCTCAGTTATAAAGTGGTCTGTTGACACCAAATATTTTAATAATTCCTTTCCGAGTCCTTGTGCCTATGCCTTTGAGATGCTGCTATAGTAATTAAACTGTCTTTTAGTTGAAATGCTTGCGAAGCGTCCAGTTCTGTGCCTGGCAGCTGGTGATGCATTATAGAGACATTGAGCTAATCGATTAAAACCGCAGAGACATGGGAGTTGTCTGACAGCACTGTACTAGGATGAAATTAGTTGGAATTGCATGGTGAAATTAAGGGGAATGCAGGTGATTGCAGCTCTTCTGGGAGAATCCTGGGTGAGAGGGACACTGTGCGCTGATCCCTGTGTAATTAGGACAGCCATGTTTTAACAGTATTTCTAAAGTATTAAAATGGACTGGGTAAATCAGCAGGGTTGTTTCCAGTGAACTTGGCATCCATCCACTGTGACTGAAATAACATGAAATTTTTCGGCTGCTAGGAAATGTGAAATCGGACTAATTGTCTTCTAACTAGTCTACTAGTGTGTTAGTCTGTAGCAGGTCAGGAGTATGAATACTGTACGCTTTCAGGTCTGTCGTTGGAGATTCAGACATGCTGCTATACTCGCAGGTTAAATTATGCAGAGTTTATGGTAGAATATTTATTGGAATAAAGACGATGCAAGTACAAACAGAAATTGAATCACAGTCTATAAAGGCAGTTGGGATATACTAGTTTCTAAAACTGCCTAATGTATCTGCTTTGAAATATTCCAAATGATACTCAAAGAGGCAGTCCTGATTCTAGGCAGTCTAAGTAGAGATGTTCCTTTTCTCTTGGAACTTGCTGTACACAAATGCTAAGGAACTCATAAAATTAATTTCCAGAAAAATCTTGATTAGCTTTTCTAGCTAAATCATTCAGACTTCCACTCTGTTTTGTATTATGCTGATAATTGTTCTAAGCAGTGCTGGGCGTAAAAGAATCCACTTTCAACTTTTAACTGTACATCTCTTCATTTAAATTTGGCAATACTGTTTGGCTAAACAGTTCTGCAGAGTGGGTAGCTGTGGAATGCCTCTTCTCAACACCAAAACCAATGTTACTGCTGTACATTTCACTCTAAAGCAAGATGACAAAAGACCCATTAGATGTAAGGAGAGAGACCTCCTATCTTCTGGAGGCGTAGAGGGCACTGATGACTGTTTTGAGGACTCGTGGAGATTGTACTGCAGGCCCAGCCATAGCACTGGTGTCCTCCAAAGGCTCTTTCCCTGGAACAATGGCAGCTCTCTCTCCCTTCCTCTCCCACAGTTCCTCTTCCCCAGAGCTGAGGGGCAGCAGAGGGTGATGCCTTCTCCGGAATTTGGGAGCCAGGCATGGCCGGTGGATTCCAGCTGCTGTACTTCATGGGTGTTAATGCAGAGGGAGCTGATTACGCTGGAGTTAAACTTCCATCAAAGCAGAGTAATGCATCACTATAAAGGAAGAGTTGCCCCTGCATCAGCAGCAGAGTGATCATTTGGCAGTCAAACCAATACTGTACACAAAGGCAGAAATAGCAGAGTTCAGCAGAGGCTTAATTCCATGTGAATGTGTCTCCTGAATAAAATAAAACCCAAACAGCAGGATCCCTTAGCAAGTACATGGAAGTGCTCTCTGGGCTGGGCCCGTAATCTGCCTCTCTGTCAGCCTTAGAGCGCTGGTTCCTGGTGAGTCTGGTACTTGCTTAAAGGCCAGACACTGTGTTCAGAATGGCTAGAATAACTTCTGGGAAATGCCTCTCTTACCACTCTGGATCTGGGAGTTTGTGGCTATGGTTTTTGCCCTGTGCTTGCCTTGTATTCAGCCTAACTAGTCATGTCAAATCTTTACTGAACTCAGTTTCTCTTGTAACTAATTGCATGCTGAACAAAACACGGTGGCTTTTTAGAAACTATCTTCTTAATTTTGGTTTGAAACAAATTTGTTTGTTTTCTTTCTCATGGTGTCTTACCTTTAAGCTACAATATATAACATGTTGTATTTTCTTTTCTGTTTTAATTCAAGCAGTCAAAATGTTTATTTTGGAAAGAATTGCAGCCCTGAAATAACGTGTTTCACTCTAAATAACCAGTAAGTGTTCTTGGTCCTACTACAATGAACGTTTGCTTTTTGTTGTGGTTTTGGTCTGGGTATGTTGAGAGGGGAGGGGGTGTTTGTTTGTATAGTTATTTTAAATTTCTTATGTTGAAGAATAAACAGAGAAAGCATTTATTATGAGGAACATACCTTATATTGCTTATGATATAAAGATATGTTTTATTTCTACAGCTGTATTGACCATATCTGTTTTAAAAGCAAAAGCTACAGCGTATTTAGGAGAACATTTATGTAAGCAATGGAAATATATAGACTGCGCTTCTGAATTTTTTTCGCTTTTAATCTCCACGTTCTGCTGTACACATATGCACAGAGCACACCTCTCTATTCTCCCATCACAATGAAATAACAATTTAATTCACCCTGAGTATATCTTTGTCTTCCATGATGAGAAGTACCAGTAACTGGAATAGTAATTTGGCACTGAATTTTCATAGAATTTCATAGAATTTCTAGGTTGGAAAAGACCTTAGATATCATTCAGTCCAACCATCCCTTATCCCCCATTAAACCATATTCTTAAGCAGTTCATCCACCCTTTTCTTAAACACATCCAGGGATGGGGACTCAACCACCTCCCTGGGCAGCCTATTCCAGTGGCTGACAACCCTTTCAGAGAAGAAATTCTTTCTAACATCCAACCTGAATCTCCCTGACTAAGCTTATACCCATTTCCTCTTGTTCTATCACCCATCACTAATGTAAAGAGCCCTTCCCCCACCTCCCCACCATCCCTTCTCAAGTATTTGTAGGCTGTAATCAGGTCTCCCCTTAGCCTCCTCTTCTCCAGGCTAAACAGCCCCAACTCCCTCAGCCACTCCTCATAAGTTTTATTTTCCAGCCCGTTGACCAGTTTAGTTGCCCTTCTTTGGACCCGCTCCAGGAGCTCAATATCTCCCTTAAAGCGAGGGGCCCAAAACTGGACACAATATTCCAGGTGCGGCCTCACCAGTGCCGAGTACAGGGGCAGGATCACTTCCCTGGTCCTGCTGGTCACACTATTCTTGATACACACCAGTATCCCATTGGCCTTTTTGGCCACCTGGGCACACTGCTGGCTCATATCAAGCCGGTAGTCAACCAACACCCCCAGGTCCTTCTCCGCCAGGCAGCTCTCCAGCCACTCTTCCCCGAGCCTATAGCGATGCTTGGGGTTTTTACACCCCAAGTGAAGGACTCTGCACTTGGCCTTATTAAAGCTCATGCCATTGGCCTCAGCCCAACGATCCAGTCTGTTCAAATCCCTCTGAAGGGCCTCCCTACCCTCGAGCAGATCGACACAGCCTCCCAGCTTGGTGTCGTCCGCAAACTTACTGAGGGTACATTCAATCCCCTGAATGTACAATGAAAAGGAGGAATCCTACATTCAATGAAAGGAGGATTCAGTATCGTCAAACAGTATGTCATACGTTTTTATTAAGCTTTATCTGAGACTCCAACACCCTCCTTATCTACTGAAATTTCTTTGGCTACAAAATAAATTACAAAGAAAGCCATTGGATTATTTTGCAAATCTACTGTTTGTACTTTTTTGTTCTTTCTTCACTTGAATATTTGCCTGTAAACCAGGAGTGACACATAAATTATTAAAGAAATCCACTATGGAGTAACATTTCCAGTTATTGTTAATAGGCCTAGTTATGTGTCAGTTCAAGAAGTTATGTTTTGTATTGTTTAATACCTAAAGACTGTCTTAAAAGGTGCAACAGGTAGAAGTGTTTTGATAAATGTGTGGCTGGAGACTTTGTAAGTTTGACTTAGAAAACTTAGCACAGCTGCAATAATGAAGTCATAACTAGTGCCTGTAGATTTAATTTGATTTTTTATGCTTTCAGACTTAGCTAGATTTTGATTTTTATTTCTTTCATCATCAGATTATAGTTTTATTTGGCATACTTGTTGTGCATTTTTTACATCTTAAAACTACATAGTTTGAGGGATTTTTTCTTTATCTTCTATTCCTGTTGAAAACCATTCGGAAACTTTCTTAAAAGATACTCGTAGAAGAACATACTTAAATATTCCTGTGTGGTAAAATTTTTACCAAGCGGGTAAAAAAAACAGTGGGAAACTGTTTTGGATGAGATCCTTGTCTATGATCTTGCCAAAAGCAGAAATCTGATTGTTCGTGTTTTCAACTGTTGTAAGTGTGATGGTGAAGAGGGAAACTCCACATATCAATAAATCATCTGGAAATGCCAGAGAATGGGAAATGCCCCAGATTTTTTAGGGCAATGATTATCCAGTCATTATTTTAACTGGTTATTTCTTAATAACAAGTTTCAAATGCAAAACAATTTTTGATTGCTTGGAAACATGGTAGTTTTAATAGAAGCCAGTAGAGGCCTAATCAAAACCAGACTGTAAGTTTTAAACAGGGAAACCTGAAAAATATCCCTCAAACGGGAATAGTCTGAGTTATACTCTGAACATTCATGAAAGGCTTAACTGTAAATGGACCCAAATATGTGTGATAGAGTAATGAAATGCTTGAATTTAGACCTTTCTAGAACTTTTTAAAGGGTATTACATAAAACCTCTGAACTATTGTATTGAAACCCTGATGAACACGTCTTAATATATCCAAGCCAGCTTTAAAAGGGAAAATGTCATGCACTTTCTCAGTGAAACTACTGTTTCATGCATGTAAGGTGCATTGTAAATACTTTGATATAATCCAAACATTTGGAATATTTTTAAAATAAAGCTGGAAAAGATTATTGACGTTTCATTGACTATTGTCCTCACTTTATTTCCCTTAGGTATGTTTTAATGTGAGGTTTAAATGTTGTGTTTTACACCTCTCCATTCTAGCATGTAAGTTTCCATTCATATCTTTTATGATAATAAATTGTTGCATGTAGTACGTGTCCCTTGCACTCTTCAGATCTCCATTTCCATACACTTCCCAAACCCATCAGCAAACGATCAGGGACCCCTACAGCCAGCACCATTCCAGCCTTTGAATTAGTAGCTCACTAATTTCAGCTTGTGTGCAAAACCAAGCTGGGGAGCCTTCTCTGAAGCTGCACTGTCAGTGGTCCCATCCCCACAGCCAGTCTTGTAGTTCTGGAGTTGGATTCTCTTACCTGCTGAGCTTTACGGGCTGCTTTTAAGTCATATACTTAAACATGCAATTCCAGACGGTTGTGGTCTAATGGCAGAGCATTTGGAGGTTTGTGTGTGCTGCATGCCAGGTCACATCTCACACCTGCCAAACACAGCACCTGGAGGATGTGCCGGAATGGGATGCTTTGCTTTTGCCTTTTTTGTTTTGTTTTGTTTTGTTTTGTTTTCTTCTACCTTTCCACTTGCAAACTCCTTTGGTTCAGTTCTATGTCACAGGGCAGGTTGATTTCACACAAATAAGCTGAGATGCATGCCATGAAAATAAGATAGGTGTTCACTTTGTTCTCCACACCATGGAACAACAGTCATCACAGTTGTTTAACACCTTTTTTTTTCACGCAAAATAGACCAAATTTACTTTTATTGATTGTTTTCTGAATTTAATTCCAGGCATGTTCAATTGTTGTTATTTTTAGATACCTTCACGTTCATGGAAATGACAGATGATAGACACTACGTTTCCAAATACATTAGAGTTGGTGAGATTTTTTTGAGGCAAGACACATTTCTAGTTGTATTTTATCATCACTGCTGTCCTTTTCCTCGGTTATCTTCCATCCAAATAGAGCCAAAGTTAGAGCTGTATATACTTTTTTCTAGGCAGAGTTTTCAGTGCAAAAGGAAATCCAAAATCTATGTATGTCTCGCCAGGGAAGAATGCTTTTAAAGATTTCATTGCAAGATAAGGATGTGCGTCCAAAAGGGCTTTATAGCTGAAGGAATATCAGCTCCCAGTGGTCTACAGGCTTATTCAACCAGGACGGTTGTCTCCTCTTGAGTGGAAAGAGTGATTGACTGTACCAGACTTCCCTCTGGAATCAATTCATGTTCCTATCTACCATTATAACATGAATGTGAGATACTCCAGCATAAGCTAATTAGGATACTTAGATGTGCCTTAGAATCATAATTTTCTTTCATCTTAATTTTCTGTGCAGCGAATTTTGAGCTCAGCTTTTTAAAACCTTCTGACTATGTTTGTAGGACTAAGAAAACGAAAGAGACTATTACTAAGATATCAGCTGTTGTCACTTTAGAATGATTGCACATCCATTGAGAAATGAAGTAAATACAGAAAGAAGATTGCAATGAAAATACACTTTATATTTCTGCCAGAACATCAGTAATACTTCCTTTGATGCAAAATTATATCTAAGCATGGATTATATGTTGAACTAAGGGATAGAGGTAAGCCTGTAAATTTTGTTGGCTAATTGTGTAAAAATACAAGTGTAATGATAGAATGTTGCCTTAAGGCAACTGCACTCAAATATGTAACTTTTTATTTAAAGTCTATCTGTATTAATAGGTCAAATTATTGTGCTAACTATATGAGTAATGCAGGTTAAAAGACAGGAATGGTGCAACACAAACTCTGTACTTGAAAAATTGCCTATTGTCATTTTTTCATAGAAACAGTATAGATTTTTTTAAAAAATCAATTCTGATAGGTTAAGTAATTAATCAGTTCACTAGCAGTAGATTTTGAAGAAACATTTTTCATCAAATAAAATTTGCTGCTGCCAATCCCAGGCATCAGTCTCACTTGAGTTAACAATATTACCAAACATTGCTGTGAGAGAATAAGCCTTTCTATTCTTTGTTTATTTTCATCATTTTTTTTCCCTTGAAGCAATTCCTGTAGGCCTATGGATGGAGAGACATTTATGTCGAAACATTGCATGAAATGATTTGCCCTTCCAACATGACTGAGCTCAAGATGTTATTACGAAGGCCAAAAGGGTTCGTCTATATGGACCTAATTAATTAAAAATGGAAGTTAGAAAGGTTAGGTAGTCATTTATTAGAAAATATAAAAATATAAAACCAGACTCTATTAGGTCATGTTTTATTTTTTTTCTCCGGGATGAAGAATTATGAAATTAAATGTGAATAAAAAACAAGAATAGAAAAGGCAGACTAAGCAAAATTAGCCTGATATCTTTCTAAACAGATAATTGAATTTTTTTGGGGGGGAAAAAGATGCTAACTACTAATAGTCTTTCTGGAACTTAATTTGCTATAGTGCTGTATGAGAAATTATTTATTCAACCAAAAAAAGTATAGGTGTCAGCATAAGAATTGCTAGTTTGTGGAGTGGGTAAGAAACTAAGCTCAGTGAGATGGCAGTTAAAGGGAGCTTCCTAAGAGGAGAGAAGATTTTGAGGAACTTCTCAAGATCCGAAAAATGTTTACCAGTGACACAAAACTAAGAGAAAGAAGCAGTCAGGGTTGAATAATTTTGAGGAGTAGAATAACAGAAATGGAATGAAATTGCGTAGTGGAAAGTGCAAAATGATGCACCAGGGGGACTAATAGTAATAAATTCTCTCAAAGCAAGGAATTCCACCAGATAGAAATTACTGAAATAGAGAAATTGATCTTAAAGAGTCTAAAAGGCAGCACTGTCATGCAATGTGAAAAAGTCAAATGTAATCCTAAGGCTGGAGTGTTGTTTCCGGTGGAGACTGGATGGTGCTAGTAGAGCTGTAGAAAGGAATGATTTATATGGAATTATATGAAGTACTGGAAAGCAGTGGCTGGTACCAGCGATGCCCCCAGCTAAGGGCTATTGTGCTTCTTGCTGCAGGGTTTCCTTCTGCCTCTAGGGTATGTACCCTGTCTCAAGGTGGTGTATTGGCAAGCTTGGTGCAAGAATATGTGCTGTTTATGCTCAGCACAGGAGGGAAATGAAACATGGAAATGTTTTAGTGGGGGTTATAGAGTTCTGGTGTGGAGGTACCACACTGTTCCCAAGGAGGAGTTGTCCCCGTTGAGCTGGGAGTGGAGTCTTCTGTGATGAGGAAAGGGGAATTCAAAGTGTGAAAGATGGATGGAGATAAAGGCTTTGAGGATCAGTAGAATGGCTTACTTATCTGGAGATGGGGAGGATGGAAAAGCTGGAAATCTGGATAAATTAGGATGGAAATTAGATGTAACTAGCAAAAAGAAGGCTAGGAGGTGCTATGATTGCTCTCCACAGAGTGCTTAGAATGCCAGGGACCCAGGAAAACATTTTAATTTGGAGGATCATGAAGTTTGGTATTAACTGGCTACAAATAAATTTAAGCTGGAAATATAATGGAAGACATTCAGCTGCTAAAGTAATCAGGACTTGAAAGAGCTACAGCAAAACATAAAGTCCTTTTCAGAGGGCAGTCAATACACTTATGAAAAGATATATGATGATTTATGCAAATTAATTGCCAAACTTAGTGAACAAGGAGGTCCTTCCTACTCTTTATCCCTTGATTTCTAAGACATTTGATTAATAAAGTTTTTTTAAATCCTATTAGATTATTTCAAGGAATTTTTTGTGCATAAGAGAGGCCAAGTTCCCACCACACTTCTTCCTAAATTCCCCTGTTTCTGTACAAGTATAGAGCAGTTTCTGGAAATGGTGTCTCGTCGTGTCTTGTAACAGACAGCGACTTTGTGATATGAATTCATGTAATCTACAGGGTGAGTGGAGAACCTCCAATTGCATCTCGTGTTGAAGTGTAGGCTAAGCTTGAACCCCAAAGTCAGAGGGGGAGCACACGGCTTCTACGCTTAATTCTCTAGACATCCTAGCCTCCACTTTTGTAGTCTGAAAGAATCTCAACTGCTGTTTAGATAACAGATGAGGATGCTGTAGGAGAGAAGCATTATTATGATATGATAGCTCAGATGCAGTCACTGCGTGTGCTGAGATTTTTAAATTTAGTCCCTCAGCCACAGTAGTACATATATATAGGAACAGCATGTCTACAGAATGAAAGATCTCAGTTTTTTCTGACTTGTTATGTTTGTCAGTGTGCATTTAAAAAGTTTGTCGAACATGGAGTGTCTTAAGTGAGAAAAAATATAAATGATCAATATGGTAATAACACCTTGATTATTTTAATGGTATATGTAGTCGTATTAGTACTTCCTCTGTTGTTATGTATTTCTTGTTACTTGTAGTTACCTGTATATTTATACTAATGAAGGAGGCAACACACTATTCACTGCTCTTATATTCCTGAGATATTTAACTTTCTGTGCAGGTGCTAGCTGTCAATCAAGGCTAATCAAACTGGCACAGTTAACATAATACATCGTAAAATTTCGCAGTAATGTCAACCTGTAATTCTGTCAATCTGGTTAAAGGAAATGGGCTAAAAACAATATTGTCATTTCGTAATAACACAGGGAAACAGAATTTTAGAATAATATTTTTACTGTCTGCTATAAATATATTGTGTACCGGTTTCAAGAGCAGCAGTGGTTTTCTTTAGGACCGAATTGGTCAAATATCCAGAGTTTTGAATCCTTATTTTTTCACTTTTCTCATTATCAGATGTTTTCAGTGTATCCTGAAAAGGAATGGGGTGTTGCGTTTCTCCCTGTACTGTGACACTGGACATGGCCGGGAGAAAGAGAGAAGGGGAGGCATGAATTTCTTCTGTCCTTGTGTCACTGCAAGGCAGCGTTTTATGATGGAGTTGGCCAAGATTGGTTGGACAGAAACATCTAGGAAAGAGAGTTCCCAGCTCTGCTGTGGGCTACGTTTCTGTCACTTGCTTGCTAACCATAGAGGAAGCAAAAAACCAAACCAAAACAGATATAACACTATTCCGATTTATACACATGGGAATGGAAAAGTGCAGTCTGGCTGTTTGCATGGCACAACACAAACGTAGGCAGAAAATGTAAGGCTTCAAAATCCAGTGTCTTTCCACTTAGGAGATTCTGATTTGCAGACCTTTGCTATTTTTTGGTAAGCATGCAAGCCCTTATCTGACAAGGTTAAGTCTGTTGACGATAGCTTGCTTTTCAAAGTTGCCTTTGGCAAAGCGCTTACAAATAATTGAATACTACTGAGTTGTCAGCAAGATATATCCATTTACTTTTATTAAAATGTAACAAAATACACAAGTAACCCTATTAAAATGAATGGGGTTTCTCATGAAGTACAGTATTAATTGGGTCAAACACGTGTTACAGAAGTCTATGCGAGTGTAGCTTGTTCAAGACTGTTTGTAGCATATCCCTCTGTGATGATCTTTATTTGCCTGTAGTAATTGATCAAAAGATGTTTCACGTTCTGAGGAAGGAATATCTTTGGAAGCACCAGGCAGATTTCTCTCTCCTCCTAGAAATTGATTTTCTTCGAAACACAGAGCATTGTATAATGAATCACCTAGGTTAGGTGGTCTTTGTCAGGTGATGACATGTACGTTTGTAAACCAGGGAAAGCTTAAAGGGAAGTTTGTGTGAGATGGATGTTTAATGATCAAGAATCTTAGGTTATAGGTACAGAAGCTAGAGGAGAAAGGATGATAAATGAATCCGAGAGATCTATAAATGAAACATGGCTAGGTCTTGATGCAGAAAGTAATAAAGCCAATGAAGGCTGGGAAAATAAGGTGAGAATATGGTCTTTGGAAGAGGCAGTATTAACAATTAGATGTTAATTAAAAAAGAGGTAAAAGCAGACGCAAATAATTGTTTAGGTACATGCCTGGGTACACCATCCATGAGAATACATGAGACTAAACAGAGATTGCAGTAAGGGAAGGGACACAGAATGGAGACTGAATTCACTTTGGTTTAATATGTGAAAATCCATCAGTCTTTAGCAAAGCAGCATAGAGAATCTGAGACAATGACTTCTCATGGCAGATAGACAGGACTAACTTAAAAAAATCAGACAAAGAACTTACAGTGATGCAATACTTTGAAGGTGAAGTTTACAAATTATATCTGGAGGGAAAAGACAGTAACATTCAAGCTTACTTTAGTTGCAAGCGTAAATGGATTTGTTAGATAACATTATGCAGGGACCAGACTGCTTGGGAAAATGATAGCTAAGTTCAGGAGCTGTTAGCAGAGTGGTCTTGCAACAAGGAGTTTCCTCTGAATACATAATAAGAGCTTGGAAGTGAATGTGCAGTAGATGCAGACATGGAAACAGCGAGAGCCCCGTCCAGCGTCATGGACTTTCCTTGCTGTGACACCTAGGGGCAGTAGAAGATGATGCCATAGACCTAACTGCTTGGAAGTCATGTACAATAGCCTCCCCCACACATCCATAAACCCATCAGCCAAAAAGAGGAAGAATCATTTCCCTTCCCAGTATCTATGCGTGAGAAGATGAATCAACAAGAGGATTGTTATTGCACAAGTGCCCAAGCTGTTGCCAACTTTAAGTCCCCCTGTTTTGTTTCTCCTGTAGAAGGGTGATTGCTCTGGACTCATTGCATTCAACCAAGAGGAGTAAGCACTGCTTTGAATATCTACCAAGAGGCCACACAGGAAGGACTGTAGTTAGTGCAGAGAGAGAGAGAATACCTTAAAGGATAGTGCTGGTTTGCTTGTTCCAATAAAATGCCTGCCTCAAAGTTACATGAAAGTTGTTTTCTATTAGTCTTTACTGCTGTCACACAACAGTGTTGGGAGTTTACTTCTTTTGAAACAGCAAAAGAAAGTTGGAAAGAAATATGAGTTAACCTGCCTCAAGACTTTCCATCCGATAAGCCCAGAGAGTGACCTGAGAAAAAGGAGCCCTTTGCCAGATCCCAAACCACAGTGAGGCTGAGCAGGCAAAGCATTTAAGTACAGGTCAGTCCAGTGATTTATGCAATGTCTAGTGAAGTAGAAAATATGAATAAATCACTTGCCTTCTCTCAGAAAGGATATAGGAATAACAATGCCATCCCTCTTAAAATGTGAGAAGAGCGTTTGGGTGCAAACATGAATGTGTTGCAAAGAGGCATGTTTTAGATCAAAACATTCACAAACTAAGAGAAAAAATGCAGTACTTATATAAAGAGGCTTTCTGGAAAGCAATGAGCTGCAACGCTCTGCATCATTAAAAAAGAAAAATTGTTTCCTTGCAACTCTAAACACCAGTTTTAAGTAAAATGTATATTCTAAGTTACTGTTGGTGTGGTAGTGCTAACTGGTGTAGAGTCATGAGCAAGCCATTGAGAGTAGGAAAAGCGTAGCACAAGAAGTAGGAATCCCTCCCCCAGCTTCCAATCTGTTCCTGTAGGAGAAATTACAGTCACCAAGCCCCAAAATTTCTGAGGCAGAAATGTGTTGGAGTGTAGATGAGAGCAAAGAGCAACTGGAATTTGTCTGAGTGTTTTGGGTTTTTGAACATGTGAAGACAAAAATAATGCTAGGAGATGAATTTGAAGCTGAGAGGTGGAGGAGGTAGCCTGAATATGCATGGAGAATGTTGTTTTTTTTTCTTGGAATCTGTATCCCATTGCAATATTCCAGAAGAGGTTCAGACTGTTAAGCCGGAAATCTGCAGTGTTGTTACTCAGTTGAAAATTGGTGGGAGTTGTCAGTTTCTCAGGATTACAATTTGTAAAGAAATTTTGAATGAGTTGGATTTTATTCCTATACTGAAGCTCCTTGTAGCAGAACTGAAGGTGACAAAGAAATCACTTTTAACAATTCGGTGCCGATGTTAGTTATACATGCCGGTGACATGTTCCAAGCCTTTGTCACCACTTGTAACCTCCTGCAGCTGAGTCACATCTGTTCAAGTGAAACCCTGAGGAGGCATAATAAGAGGAGGACAGGATTCCACTGAAAGCATCATTGTGAAGGTAGCAGTTCTACTATTCCCGGCTTCAAAAAAGAGCCAGTTTAGATGAGCAGCATATCAGGGCATGTTGCTGGTCCAGTCAAATAGCATGCTCTTAATGAGGCTTAACAAATTAGTAAAGAAGGAATGTTATTTTCCCCTGTGCAGAAGAGATTATCTGCATGGTAACTAGCACTAAAGTATTTCTCTTGCTAAAAGCAGTGTTGGCAATGCAGTACTGCTTTCTGGCAAATGGTGAGCCAAACAGGCAACCGTGACTATGCCATTCAGTTAGATCATGTTTTCATGAATTCCTGGTTTGGCCTGAGAGACATCTGAGAAATTTTACGAGGGTGAGTTGGAAACTCACTTAGAAAGTACATGCTGTGAAAAAAACTAACTGTAGCTGTTAGGGAATGTTGTTTGATAAAGTTTATGTAAGATAACACAAAAATAAAGACTATACTTTGTGAAACACCTTATCCTCAAAAGACATGTGATTCTTCACTATGGTGAACATATAGAAGAGATTTATACCTAAATTGTCCTGAAAAGGCCACAATTATTAATTGCATTTTCTGTCATCTGAGTTTACTGTTTTAAAAAAAAAAAAAACCTCAGTTGTAACGCCTCTCACCATTGAAAAGGAGAATGAAACCTCCTCAGAGGCTTCATAAAAGTTGAATGGCTTATCTGACCGAGCCAGGTAAAAAGACAAAATGGAAAAGGTAATTTTATTAAGCAGCAAACAGATTACCTTTCCTCTGAACACTACTGGAAAATACACTAATCATTAGTATCATCTGAGCTGCCCCTTCCCACCCTGCTCCCCACCGTTGCTGGGAGGCCACCACTTTTTTATTTTCCTATTATTAAGAAAATCTTGGTGAGATTGATAGCCTTCAAAGAAGAAAGCAAAACCCTTTGGTGTTCCTACCGTACGTGTTGTGCTCACCAGCCACTGTCTATTGAGTCCCAGTAGACTGCATGTCATTAAGCTTTGATTCACCTCTAAGGTTTTTAACAGGAAGACAAAAAGGAAGAGGGAGTAGAGAGATTAAATCACACTTTTAAAAATTACAGTGAGAAATTTATTTTAAGTCTCAAAAAGGAAAAGGTGCATATGAATGATATGAATGCTTCAATAAAATGACATGTAGCCTGGCAAGTAATCTGGCACTCTGCTCCCTCTTTGTCACGATCAGTACAGCTACAAAAGTAGACAATTTTTAAGCTTTGGTGGGAGCCATATGTTAGGAGTTTTTGAATTAAAGAAAGAGAGAAGTCATGCACACCTCTAGGGAAAAACGAGAAGGCAGATCTGGAAGAATTTACACAGCCAAGAAATAACTGTAATAAGAATGGAGCATCAATCACAAATGACTTCAATTATTTTGTCATTGAGTGGAATGAGAGGATACAAAGGAGTAGAAAGATGACACGTTTCTTAAGCACGATAGGAATGTTTTTAGACACCAAATCAACATGAAATATTGGATGTCTATTTTCCATCACAACCAAATCTGTTTCAAGAAATTACACACTAAAAATTTTAATTCAAGTGTTATGACCATAATGAATTCCAACTCTTATCTCCCTCGTTAAGGGAGAATTGATATTTTAATTGATTAATTAGTTGTTGTTATGATAATGTTATTAATTGTAATAATTATAGTTCTGATTCTGCGAGCTATGTTGCGCTCCTGGGCCTCTGTGATTGCAGAGGTCCCACTATGTTGCAGATACTTTGTGCGTAGGTGCAGGAGCCATCGTACAGGTAGGCAGGAGTACAGAGACTAGAATCAATACAACACAGCACTGCAAACCCTGACATTGTGGTAGATTATTGAAGTGGACTCCAAAATACCACAGAAGCAAGCCGATCCCTCCTTGTCACTTCACAATCTAAACTCTCTGGCTGTGTTTGTCTTCTCACAAAAAGTCTAAATACATGTGTGTATCTCCTAGGCCCAGGGGCAGGAGTAGAAGCACGTTTGGATGCTGATTCTAATTGCTGTATGAGATTTTCAAATGTTTCCTGTATTACTCTTACGACTGGCTGAACATTCTTGAATGATGTGGAGAACAGCTGACTGGTGGTTAAAAGATAGGTGAAAATATTTGTATCTGATTTTTCAAGGGAAGAACTGAAAGGGAAGTAGGGAAAATAGAGCGATTTTGTGATCAAATAGAGTAACAGACCTGGGCTACCTGATGGGAACATATATACACACACCCTATTATAGATTAGGACACTTATAAACCAGCATATTCTGTATTGGAGGGTTTTCCCCTAAAAAATAAGTATCTTAAGCATGCAGAAATAAGAAATGGCAGCTTAAGCATTAGCAGCCTTACATCATGGTAAATTGTCAAATGTTGGCAATTTATCTAATCTAACATCAAACCTGCAATAGTTTTGTAAATCAAGATTAACAGATCAAGTTTTCTCTTGAGAACACTCAACTTTTACCTTCAGCACACTGTGATGCCAATACATCAAACTGAAACATTGCTAGTGTATTAAGTGTTGGTGATAAAGTTCTTAATTGCTGTTATGAGGAACCTGTGACTTCACATTTGTATACTACCCACTAACAGACCTAACAGACATCCAGAATTTATTCTTTCTTTTCAAACATTCTAAGATTTGTCTCACAGGAAAGCAGTCCATTCTTCATATCAGTTACTCAGGTGAGGGCCAAAAATGCATGCTATTTGATAGGATAAAATTATTGTATCTCAAAGCAAGAAATTATGGTACAACCGAGAAGAAAACTCAGCTTTCTGCAATAATTCAGGGTAGCTCTGGAAAGTCTTGAAACCTTTGACTTCAAATATATTCTGTTTTTAGAAAATAAATGTGACTCTGGTAGCTTTCAGGTAAGTTTAAATGTTTTTTCTGCTTTTTTTCTTTTTCTGAGGTTTGTGTGTTCAACGTGCTGAGATTTTACAGTTTAAAGGGTATGCAATACAGTTACTATAAAATGTTTTAAAGCTCTCTAAGAGACTAATATATTTAAAAATAGTATTTCTGTTTAAATGTGTCATAGAAGGAATACACGAAAAATGATGTGATCTATGAGTTTTATTAGATCTCACTTGTGATGGCCTGCTTTTTCATTTATGTGTAATGCATCTATCCAAACTTCTGCCAATAATATCTTATATACCAAAGCTTACACTATCACATACTGCACTGTCAGACTTGCACCATTATTCTCATGTCTCTCTCTCAGCAAATGAAATGAATAGTAATTTATTTTCTTGAACTGGGTGGAGGACAAGCATGTGCACAGAGATAAATTAAACCATCTCAATCATAAGTCCCAGTTGTAAGCAGCTGTGACCTCTCAGGGTTGGAAACTGTGGGCATAGAATGACCAGAAACTTAACAAAAAATAGTAAACCCAGATATTTTTACAACTAGACTCTAAAATGAAAAAAAAAAAATTGCCATGGGGGATATGTATGAATATTTTGGGGAAATTCTGGAAATATTACAATATTTTGATTTTTTTCCTCTAATATCAGGAACGTGACATTTCACTATAAGCAACCCATAGCGTGCTTCACACTTGAAAAGAGTTTTAAAGTTCTCAGATACAGTAGCCAATTGCACAGAGGATCATAGAATACACCATATTTGACACCTAATATTTTAGCCTCAGCAGCTAGATGCTAATGACTGAACATTGACAATTTGCAAATTCAGGGAACCGCCACCTCATTGGTATGATGAGTTCATATTTTCAGAATATCCATGTCCAATAATAACCACCAGTAACTACCTTTTAGAAGGAAGAAAAAATGTCATTCCATAAAACAAGGTATCAGCCTAAAACATAGACTGGCTGAAGTTCAAACTTGGAAATAGAAAAGCTAATGGAAGGTACTAGTGATATAAGGGTAGCTGTTGTTTTCTTTGTGAGAGTGCTGGTGATTTAGGAAATATGCATTTCCTAAAACAAAGAAATGTCTTTCTTTTGTTCTAAACGAGACACTTATATGGTATATTTTTTTAAGTATTGCTGTCTGTACTTGCGGGTGACTTTCCCCGAAGTATTCCTCATGCAATAGTTCAACTAAAAGAAACTTTTGTGAGACTAATACAAGAGAATTCAATCAAGAGTCTGGCAGCCATCATAATTATGGAGTTTTAAATTACTATTGGTCTTTATAAACCTTGTAATGGGTAAATCAGCCTCCCTTGTGTTTGCTATAGAATTTTGTTATTTTTTTTTTTATTTTCTACAATAAAACTATTAAAAGACTGTGAAAATTCATGGGAGCATGTGCAGTTTGGTTAGATTGTAAGGTGGTGAGATCTCTTGGGATCTGATCCTGCACTCTAGTGCAAAGGGACAAACCTCCAAGCTTCTGTAACTGCTGAAAACTGTGGTTCAGCAGAAACCGGTACCTACCTGCATGATGCTGCAAGACCAAAGATATATTTTAGCAACTCAAGATACTCAGCATCTACTGTTAAACTGAAGAAAACGGGAAGAATGTCTTTTCAGATCTCTATCAAAACATGGAGGTATTTTTAGGATCACAGCCACATCCTCTTGAGTGTTTTCATATTCATATTCTGAATTGGAGTCATACGAGGCCACTACATGTGTGAGTTGCCTTAAAATGAAGCCACAGCAAGGTAAAAGAGAATATCCTGTTAGTTTAGCTGGATGTCTGTCCATCACAAAGCGGAGTTTTAGCAGATGTAGGGGTAATACCAGATTTCATGGAAGTGCTCCTGTTAGCTCTGGGAAGACACAAGATCTGATTTTAATATTTTGTCATCAATGAAGCTCTGTTACCTGTTCTGTATGATCAGAGATTTTCTGAAAGAAAAACCTAACTCTGAACAACAGCAAAGGAAATAGAGGAACTTCAGTGCAGGCATGAAGAGAGCAGAACTGGCTTTGGTTTGTGTAATGAGCTTTCACTATACTTGGCAAGAAGATCTCCTGTGATTTTATTGGACGTTCCTGCAGCCTCTAGCTACTGATGTTATTGGCTCTCTACTAAATATCTAGGAAGCAAAGGCAGCAAAATGTTTAACCAGCTTTAACAACTCAATTGTTTAAGTAGTTTTTGGTACTATGCAAACCCAGGGCTGAAGCCCTAGAGCACATTCAGCTTCTGTGAAGCCATCATGCAGATGTCAACCTTTGTAACTGGTGTGTGCAATAACGCATGTATTATGTATATATCTTAGCTGCTTCTGGCTTTTCTTTACTATTTGTTAATTACTATGAGATATATATTTTACAGGTAAAGGAAACTGTAAAAGTCCAGATTCTGTGTTCGTAATGCTCTAACACTGATAGAAGGCTCCAGGGTCATTTTATAGCAGCCTTCCAGTACCTAAAGGGAACCTACAGGAAAGCTGGAGAGGGACTTTTTGCAAGGGTGTCTAGTGATAGGGCAAGGGGCAATGGCTTTAAACTGAAAGAGGGTAGATTTAGATTAGATATAAGGAAGAAATTTTTTACCACAAGGACGGTGAAACCCTGCAACAGGTTGCCCAGAGAAGTTGTGGATGCCCCATCCCTGGAAGTGTTCAAGGCCAGGTTGGATGAGGCTTTGAGGAACCTGGTATAGTGGAGGGTGTCCCTGCCTGTGGCAGGGGGATTGGAACTAGATGATCTTTAAGGTCTCTTCCAAACAAACCATTCTATGATTCTATGAACTGTCATGATAGCTGTGTGAGTGTTCAGCATATCAGGATATAAGGGGGGAACGGGATAAAACCAGGCTCACTAGAGATAAGCCTGAGGCTGGCACGCCATTCTTTGAGGGATGGTGTGCTAGCAACATCCTCTGATCTGCCATGTCAATGGAGGTAGGGGATGGAGATCCATGCAGCAATAAAGATGTAAGAGATATTGATGTGATCGAAACCACAGAAGTGCCTGAGAACAGTCATGTAGGAATTAGGGCTTCTCCCCTCAAAAAGGTGGCAGCATCAATAACCCACTGAAGTGCATTTATGCCAATGCATGCAGCATGGGTGACAAACAGGAGGAACAGGAAGCCATCGTGCTGCAGGAAAACTGTGATAGAGTTGCCATGATGGAAACATGGTGGGATGACTCGCACACTGGACTGGTGCAATGGGTGGTTATAAAGTCTTCTGAAGGGATAGGCAAGGAAGGAGAGGCGTTGGGGTGGTCCTGTATGTTAGGGAATATTTTGATTTTCTAGAGCTTAATAAAAGTGGCGATAGGGTTGAGTGTTTATGGGTAAGAATCAGGGGGAAGGCCAGCAAGGCAGATCTTGTGGTGGGAGTCTGTTATAGAGCACCCAACAAGGATGAAGACAGATGAAATATTCTGTAAGCAGTTGGGAGAAGTCTCACAATCACTAGCCTTGTTCTCATAGGGTACTTCAACTTATCAGATGTCTGCTGGAAATACAATACAGCAGAGAGGAAACAGTCCAGGAGGTTCCTGGAATGTGTGGAATATAACTTTCTGACACAGCTAGTGAATGAGCAACTAGGGAAGGCACCCCGTTGGACCTGTTATTTGTGAACAGAGAAGGACTTGTGGGTGATGTGATGGTTGGAGGCTGTCTTGGGCCTAGTGATCACAAAATTATTTCAGTTCTTGGAGAATTAAGGAAGGGGGCCAGCTGAACTCACACCTCGGACTTCAAAGGGCAGACATTGGCCTGCTTAGGAGCCTGGTTGACAGAGTCCCTGAAGAGGCAAACCTGAAGGGCGGAGGAGTCCAGGAAGGCTGGACATTCTTCAAGAAGGAAATCTTAAAGACGCAAGAGCAGGCTGTCCCCATGTGCTGAAAGACGAGCTGGTGGGGAAGACGACCAGCCTGGCTGAACAAAGAGCTTTGGCTGGAAGTCAGGGGAAAAAAGGAGTTTGTGACCTTTGGAAGGAGGGGCAGGCAACTCGGGAGGACTACAAGGATGTTGTGAGGTTATGCAGGGAGAAAATTAGAAGGGCCAAAGCCCAGCTGCTACTTAACTTGGATACTACTGTAAAAGACAATAAAAAATGTTTCTATAAATAGATTAACAGCAAAAGAAAGGCTAAGGAGAATCTCCATCCTTTATTGCATATGTGAGGAAACATGGTGACAAAGGATGAAGAAAAGGCTGAGAAACTTAATGCCTTTTATGCCTCAGGCTTTAATAGTAAGACCATTTGTTTTCTGGGTACCTAGCCCCCTGAGCTGGAAGACAGGGACAGGGAGCAGAATGAAGCCCCTATGATCCAAAGAAAAATGGTTAGTGACCTGTTATACCACTTAGACACACACAAGTCTATGGGGCTGGATGAGATCCACGCAAGGGTACTCGGGGAGCTGACGGAAGTGCTCAACAAGCCACTTTCCGTCATTTATCAGCAGTCCTGGCTAATCAGGGAATATGAGCCAGCAGTGTGCCTGGATGGCCAAGAAGGCCAATAACATCCTGGCTTGTATCCGAAATAGTGTGGCCAACTAGGGAAGCGATTGTTCCCTTGTACTCAGCACTGGTGAGGCCACACCTTGAATACTGTGTTCAGTTTTCGGTCCCACACTATAAGGAAGACGTTGAGGTGCTGGAGTGTGTCCAAAGGGCAACGCAGCTGGTGAAGGTTCTAGAGCACAAGTCTTACGAGGAGCAGCTGAGGGAACTGGGGTTGTTTAGCCTGGAGAAAAGGAGACTGAGGGGAGACTTTATCACTCTCTACAACTACCTGAAAGGAAGTTGTAGTGAGGTGGGTGTTGGTCTCTTCTCCCAAGTAACAAGCAAAGGACAAGAGGAAACAGCCTCAAATTGCACCAGGGGAGGATTAGATTGGATATTAGGAAAAAGTTCTTCACCAAAAGGGTTATCGAGCATTGGAACAGGCTGCCCATGGAAGTGGTTGAGTCACTGTCCCTGGAAGTATTTAAAAGATGTGTAGTTGTGGTGCTTAGTGGTGGACTTGGCAGTGTTATGTTAATGGTTGGACTTGATGAACTTAAAGGTCTTTTCTAACCTAAACTATTCTATGATTTTATGATATCTTAAATCAGAGAGATTATAACAGGTATCTTTGTAGATCTCATAACAGTGTTATGAAGAATATTGTCACTGGAACACAAGGCATTAGATATTATGAGGAAATATTATTATGAACATAAACACATGAAAATGTGCTTATTTAAAAATGGATATAAGAATTCTATAAAAAAAATAAGCATCAAAGGGAATCAAGGAACCTACCAAGCTTGAGCAGTTAGCCAATGGTGGCATTCCTACTCAAATTCACCCAGCATCTCTGTCTAAAAAACTCAAAATTTGATGGGAGTAGTAGTAGAGGTTCAAACTCGCCTATTTCATGTCCTTGGAGATGCTCTGCTGCTTGTTTCCTATGGCCATGCCTGTATGGTAGGTGAGATAGGTTTTAAAAAAGTAGTTTAGCCTAGAAAGTTGTGATAAACAGGTTATCTTTTCTTTGTAGACCAGAAATCATCCGTTATAAATTTTTTGTCTCATATATATTGAAAGCATCATGTAAAGGAACTTGCTAAGTTACACTGAAACAAGAGGTGAACCTTCTACTCAGCTCTTTGAAGGGGGCTTCAAAGTAGTTTTTAGTCAAATTAAGGTCCAAATAAGAAATACAAGTTTATGGTGCATCTCTCTCATTTTTGGATCCCACTCTTCCAAGAGGAACACACCTGGTTATCATTAAATGTGTAAGTAAGCGTGTTACAGGCATGAGGATATTTGCATATTTTAAACTATTTGTCTTTGTAATACTTTTAAAGACTGCGAATTTTGATCTTTTCATAAAAGTGCTTGCTTTTTCCTACTTTCTATGCTATTTTATTTGCCTCCAAGTCAACCACTGGGTTGGTTGTAGCTTTCCCAGTGTGGAGGCTTGAATAGATTTTCAACCATTGCAGATTTGTATCTTTACATATGCACTGGACTTTAACTATAAAAATAACATAATTATAAAAGTCTGAATAATTTCTTCTGTTTTAACAAACCTAGACTGATACCCTTATTATATATAAAAGAATAACAGTTCTCGTACTTGAACTATTCTACCTGTACTTGATTTTATTTTAAATAGAATACCTCACAGTAAGCAATATTTGTATCACTTAAAAATCAAATCCCATTGATTTAATTTGGTTATGTGTAGTAAGATTTTCAGGAACAAAAGGGAGACTCGAAATAAGAGTTGCACAGCTATGGAATCAGTACTTGTCTTGTACAGTTGTATTCATGTTTTAACAGCTTGAATGTAGCAGGGAGTGCTTTCTTAGATTTCTCAGTGGAGTGACAAGTAGAAGTAGTAGTAACATCCTAGCATTTTTATAAAAATGCCACAGAAAATGGTAAATTTTTATTATGAAATTCAGATGCAAAGTTGTGATTGAGTAACCTAAAATGAAAATGAGCTGTTATAGCAGTGTAATAGACAAGAAATAGGTCAAAGGCCTTCACCTGCAAACCTTCATTTGAAGGCCTTTTCCTGTAAATGTTCATTTGACTGGCTGTAATTTACATAGTAATCCCATTAGGAACCATTGAGCTCGCTTGTATGAGTACTGACAACCTACCTGAGAATGCTTTTTAAGATGTATAGTAAAAAGCAGGGGAAATAAATAATTCCAGCAGTTCAAGGGCAGAAACATTTTCCTTAGTCTGAATTTAATCTGAATTGTTGGTAGCCTTCATGTTCTGCATTTGGCTGCAAACCCGAGCAGATCCAGGTGTAAAAGCTGCCCTGGTATGTCGCAAATTGCCACTCGCTGAGAGCTAGAAAAAATACATCTTCCAACTTTAGGAAAAGATGTATTCAGTAGGACTAAGCACACCCATGGACTGGAAAGAAAGCAGGAGTAATGGCTTCTTTTGGGAAGTATAAGGTGATGGTGTAGACTGCTGGTTGAGAAGGAATGTCTGGACAGATGTTTCTGAAATATAATTTGTCATAGTGCTAGGAATGGAAGACAACATACTGAATCAGTTGTGTGGGATATAAGATAGTCTTCTGGACAGTTGAAATAGAAGAAAGTTACTTTTGACAGTTGTTATTTCTTAGGATTGTAATTTTGGGGCAGGGTCCAGAAGACTACAAATGTTTTACTTTATAACACAGACTTCAATGAAAGGAGATGGGTTTTTTCTTGTCCTATGAAGTGTTTCACCTTTCACATGAGCATTGTTTTCTCTTCTTTCCTTTTACCAGAGTAATTTCTTTGTTCTCTCAATAGCGTTGTGTTTCTATCCAGAGGCTGACCTTTGTTGTGCGATGGGCAAATAGGACAGTGTGGTGTTTGTGTGCAGCGTAGTAAATAATCAGAAATGAGTGTTTGCGTTTTCTTAGACTAATTATTTCTCTTTTAATGGTACAACATTTCTGTTGCTTAGATTGGTGAACCTTCAGGGGGACTCATGAGCACGAGCTATGAGAGCGAATTGTTCTTAACATGCCATTTTCCACACAAATTATTCCAGCACAAATTTCAGAATAACTGTTTGGAGCTCATCAGTCGGCTTTGACAGGCTAGATCCTTAGAGCGTGACATTTCTTTCTGACTGATGTTCCTGAAGGTTGCCAAGAGGTGTAAGAGCATGTGATGCTATAGTGGGAACAGTCAGGAGTGGTAGCTCCTCTGAGGTAGGTGGAGTTATTGTAAAAGTCTCATACATAATGGTCTGAAAATAAAGGGAAGATCTATATGCTCAAAGCCTACCTGAGCAGGAGCTGTGGTAGAAAGCCAGGTACCTGGTGAGTCAAGCTGCTAAAACCATGAAGTCTCCTGGCTGTATCTGTTCAGCTTTTAAGAGGTGTCCTTGAGCTGTCTTGAGTTCACAGAGCCAAGTGGTTTGAGCCAATTGTAATCACAGTGCCTATAAGGACAAGGTTCAGGTGTAAGCCCATTTCTAGTTTGGTCCAAGTTTGCTGGCCTGAAGCATTGGTGACTTTTCAGACTAGGACCACAGCATGAACCACTGTGGAGGTAGTTTGGGTACTACTGTGAATTGCAAACTAATGTGACAGGATAATATACGATACAGCCTTTGAGACCATATCCCTAGGATGTTGTAATCGGAAGGTTATTCAGTGTTGTGTATGTTATGTATCAAAGAAAATTATGCTGGAGAAATAGGGAAAAGGAGATTGAGTTCTTGGTAGCTAAAAGTCAAACAGTAACAAAGACAAGAAAAGGTGATGATCTTGTACAAATGGGCAAGGAAGGATGTGAGGAAGCTAGAGAAAGGGTATATTATGCTCTTCAGATGGAAAGAAAAGAAAAGATGCTGTTGAGATGAATATAAAGAAAAAAATGGAGGATAGAATTGTTTTAGAAAGAATAGTAGCTTAAGGTTCTAAGTATTAGACTGGCATTGAAGAGATATAACTTAGTTGCTAGTTCTTGAATTACATTGGACAAATCCGTTAGTCTGTCCTTGTCTTATTCTCTGTCTGTGAATGTGGATGATAATATTTCTGTATCTTGCAGTAAAATTATGAGAATAAATTCATCTGTAGCTGAGGTACTGAGCTACTTTTACCGTAGGGTCATGTAAGTGCTGAAGTGGATAGGTTAACCAATCACAGAGAGAGAAATTAAACCTGCGGACTAGGAAGAAAGAGATAAAAGACTTGGAGTAGAAACTTATTGTGAGCGTTAAGAAGTTTTTGTTTTGAAACAACAGAACAACTCTTCTTTTAATCTTCTATTCAGCCTGGAAATTGCCTGCAATAAGGAAATCTTGTAACTGTGCACATCAAGGGTGATTTAAGAAGAATTTATGAAATTTTTCTTTAACTCAAAAAGCTTTGTTTCCTAGCTTACCTCAGGATACTGTGTGAAACTATTACTGTTCAGTGGTTTGTAGGATTTATTGACAATGTTATGACTAGTCAGCTTTCTCTGAATTCAGTGCTGATCCTGTTTGGAGCAGGAAATTGTTCTAGTTGACCTCCAGAGGTCCCTTCCAACCTGAATGCTTCTTGTGGTTCCATCTAGAAATGGAGTGCATCTAGTATCTAAGTACAGTTGTCACCTGCAACCATCCTGATTCACGTATCATTTGCTCTAATACATGTGTATAAGAGTCTTGATTTTCCTGGAAATAGTCTAAATTTTCATCACTGTATGTGAGGCCAATATCATGTCCTATGCTCTATTGTTCTAGTGCATCTACTTTTATGTGAACATTGCACTTCTTCATATTGGACAGATAGTATGACTTTGTTTTAAAGCTCTGCATTTCACATGAATTCTCATCCTGAAGATTTAAATAGCATCCCTAGCGCCAATGGTAGCCCCAGGATGAAACTAACTTCTGAGGTAAAGGCTGAATGGATCACTGGTGTCATGTTAGCCACTGCTGAGTAGGGACATCTTGTATAGTACTAGAAGTTACATGATTTTGTTAACATGATTTTCCAATATTTTCTTTCCTGAATGCTATTCCCCGTAGTCGTTATTAACATCGGCAATGCATTGTATTTTCTGTTCCCATATAGAATTACCTCTCTTGAGTGATAATCTCTGCTGGATACTATTGTCTCTTGTATTTTTCCTGGATATCCCTCTGAGCAGTCCATGGGATATTTACAGTGTTGGGAAAGGGAAATAGTGGTCTCCTCCAGTGTATCAGTCTCCCTCAAATGGAAATTCTTTTCTCTTCACAATATAGAAAAGTTATTGAGTTGTACTGTTCCTGAAAGGAAGTAGGCTAGCTCCGCAACACCAAATTTTATGTAGGATTAGTAGGGAAGTGTAATGCATACATTTTAAAACCAGAAAGATCTTTTGGGTTAGATGGTGAATGAGGCCTTTCTGGTGTAGAATTATTGCAAATTTTAATCAAATAAAATTAGTAACATTATTTAACCCGTTTGCTAAACACAAGCCACCTGGAATCCTAGCAACAGAACAAAATTATTGCTTCATCCTTTTCTGTTTGTTAGCTCAGCATGTCCCATTATGAAATACTGGTTTTAAGCTATCTTGTGAGTAGGCCAACATACATATGTGTGTGGGAATAATATCAACAGTCTTCTGCTGAAAGGAGAATAATCCTGTAAAACATACCAGAATAGCCCTGACACAGTGAGTGGCTTTAGGCCATGCTCAGAACATATTCAGAAAGGTCTTAGTTTAAATGTGTTTAGGCAGATGCATGAGCTAAGTAAGCATTGTAGACCTCAACTTATACCTACAGAATGGTTAACAAGACCTGTTACTTCCTCATTTTAAAAATATTTTTAGACTTTTTATGTTTACTTCCAACACTTTGGGTTATTTTTTTTATTTAGTTTTATGAACCAACCAAAATAGTTTCATATAGATGCTCACAAAATGCAAGAAACAAGTATTTCTATAGAAGATTAAAAAAATCAGCCCCACAGAATGCCACGTAAAAGCATGTGCATTAGTATACCTAAGAATAAAAAAGTAATACTGTACATCTTGCAGCATTTTCAAAAACTGTGTTATTTTAATGAGCCTGAAATTTACCCTCTTCTGCTGTGAGCAACTATTGCAACTAACTCTGGTCCTCAATATCCAGTAAAGCTACAACTGTTTCAAACTCATTTGTTATTCTTGCAGAACTACCTCTGAAATACTTTTGTTTAAGCATACAGTCTCTGTAGAGTTTACTCAAATCTTAGGCAAAGGTTAAAATACTATTATTCTGGTGAGAAACTTCTCACTGATTTGGAGATGAGCTCCGACTGCTTCTAGTAGTGGAGTGAGGAAAATTCTGTGCCATGTCTAATCTCAGGACTACAGAATTTCAGAAGTAGGGCATTTTTTGAGAACATCTTGGTCTTTAGAAAGCTAGGCTGGTTTTGAGTGTGTGTGCTTGTACTGTTTATCAGGAAATGCAAACTTATTAAGCCTAGGGTAAGGTTGTTTTAGGAAAGACTGAATGTTAAGCAAAGTTAATCAATAATATCTAAGATGATGTTTCTCAGCCTTTCAAAGAGAGGTAAGGATGATGAAGTTTAGAGGGAAGGAAGATAATTTTTATTTGTAAATAAGAACTGCTGAAAATGGGACTGATTTGAAGGCAGAGTAAACTTCAGTATGGTGCTGGAATTTGACAGAAGCCAGTGCATAAAAAGGATTGAGTTTTAGATTCAGAGTACAATGGAAGTAGAAATTCAGTAGTATACTGAAAACAGCAAATGAAAATGGGATTTAGGAAAGGCCAGAGAATTGACCTTGGACCACTTTCTTAAGAGCTGGTAAGAAGCAGTGACCGAGATGAGGCAAATATTAAAGTAATTTGTGTTTTAATTTTGCAGTGAAAAAAACGTTAAAAATACCTTTATTAATGTTTGTGTGAAACTCGGAATAACATTCTGTGATGACAATGAACAATGCATTCATTAACATGCACATCGCTGAACACACGGCTATTCAGAGTGAGCTCATGCTCTCACAAAGACCTTGTTCTGAATGGGAACCTCATGGTTTCAACAGCTTCCTGGGCAGCCAAGCTTGGCAGAGTTCGACTTTTTCCACCTGTTTAGTTGCTTAGTTATTTTGAAATGAAGAATCTAATGGCAAAAAGCAGTAAGCTTGAGAGAGTGAAAGGGGATTGTCTTTGAAGATCTGGACAACAGCTCATTGTATCTCTATTTTATTCACTCTACTAGATCTGGAGTGTTCTCTTACTTCCTCCATAGCGTTGCTATGCATTCATCTTGCAGAGTTAGAGGCATCTCACCGGTGAATGTTGTAATCTTCTTCTCTCTCTTTTCCCCTTGTACTTACTTTACAGTGTATTCTATCATCAGTGATAGACACCACGCTTCTAGACTTTGAGTTACAAACCTTGTGGTGAAAAAGACTAGACCCTGTCCCCAGATAGTGCCGTTAGTGTTTGTTAACCTAGCCTGGTGGGGGTTGTTTGTGTTGTGCAGAAAGGTAATTTGTGTTTTCCCTTCCTCTTGGGGAATTGGAGTTAGTCTGTCCTGCTGAAAGAAGCCAAATGTGTTACTGCAAATTTCAACATACACAGTCCGAAGGAGCCCTGCGAATGTAGATCTTGTAGCGGTTTTGCTGTGACCTTCTAAACCTTTTATTTTAAACCTGGTCTTTGCTAACATACAGGAATATACCAGATAATTGAAAGGGTAAAGAGGAGTGTGTGGTGTGGATCTGTTCTGTATTTTAGATGATGTATTCAGACTAAATATTCTCAGCTTGGCTTTACTAACAAGTTGATGCCCAATATGCTGAAGTGAATGGAGAAAACCCCAATAATGTCAGTGGACTCTGATCAGCCTTCGGCATCTCGTGTTTTTAAAGTTATGTGTGATAAAGGTTCAGAAATAAAACTCTGAATACTAGTTAGGGATTCAGGATGGTGTATATAAAAGTATGAAAATTGCAAGATAAACCATCAGAACTAACATTTTCAGAGCTTTCCCAGTTATTCTAGGGGCTGAGGTGCTAGATGCACGTCAACTTTGTTTTCATGAGTAAAGTTTGTGGCTTGTTTCTTTGCCCCATAGAGTGATGCCACAGTGTGGTGGCTTTGAGTAAGAGTTTTTGTGCTCTTTCCAGCTATGAGTGGGTGTCATTTTTAAGTGTCTCTCTTTCTTCTTATATGTTGCTGTCAGAAACCCACATCATGAAAAGGATCCTATTGGGTGTCTGTAAATGTATCATACCTCATCAGCTGTAGAAAAACTGTATGTCAGTGAAAAGTAGAACAGTGCAACAAGCTCAGTGGGGAAATAGTTGTTGTTTGTGTTCAGTGAACTTAATCATCGCTCTGATTTTTGAAACTATCAAGATATATCATAAATTTTATTTCATAGAAGTTTTACTCTCTTCAAAGTATAACTGTTTACGAATCCACAAGCATACAAAGCATTTTAATAATATCTGCAGAACGTAACAGCTTTCTACTTTTCTTGAAATTCAACAATCTCATTCTAATGCCCTTAAATTATGAAGTTCAATTGCCAAAATAACATTCATCCAGCTTGATGGCCAGATATTTCATTAAACTCCCACTGCACAGAGGTTATCTACTAATATCCAGAAGTCAGTACATTAGTGTCTAGGGATAGAGGTAGACAAGCAAAAGACAATAAATGGATTGAAGCAAACACACGCAGTTCCCCGGAGGGCTGGAGTAGTTAACAGCTGGAGGAGGGCCTGGATGTAGAGGTGGATATTGAAACATTTGATATTCAGGCAGATAAAATTAAGTTGAATCAAGTGTGTAGAAGATGAAGGTGTGAGTTTCAGCATTCGTGCCTAAATTAAATAATGTCAGAAAAGAAAGCTGTGATTTAATAAAGATTTATTTTTTAAAGTTACCTTGACCCCCTCAACTGCATGCGATACATTCAGCTCTTCAGTGTAGCATGAACATTTATAAGCAATTATTATGAGATTAATGGCTGAATTTCACCAACCGTGTCGTTGCTTTTCTGTTTAATGATAGAACAGAAGTTAATGAAAAATGCTTAGTTTTGACATATTGTGTATAAAATATGTCATTTTGGGAGACGGGAATTAAGCATATTTTTCCTTTGAATCGATTGTGGGTAATATTGGCGGGAAGAATTTAGTAGTTATGGGATGATGCTAAAAAACACAGCTAGCAGTGAGATTCAGAAGTTGTGAATTTGGGAAAACTGCTTTTAGTTCTGAGGGATATGCTCATATATCTCGCTGTACATTGCTAAATGCACTTTTTGCAATATATGATATACACTATAAAATTTCTGTTTCTTCTGATTTTGAAGCAATTATGCCTTCTCAATGCTTATAGGTATATTGAACTTGTTCTGTAAGTGTACAGAACAAGTTAGACTGCATAAATTCTGCATCATGGTTGCTAGGAGGCACGTTTGTGAGACTTCTTCAGGAACACATAAAAAGTTGAAGTTGTAACTTGAAGTCAGAAATCATAACGTTTCCCACAGCTGCTGCTTGAATGCTGGGATTGTACTGAATTCAGCAAGTGACAACAAAAAGAAGGTCTAAGTTGGCTTTCGTGAAGTTTCCTTTATCAGGTCTACAATATGCTTTATGCAGATATCTCTGGTGTGGTTTGTGAGTGTCTACCCACAATTGGTTGGAAACATCGCAAAACACATAATGATTTTTCATTTGAAGCAGTTATGTACCAACTCTGTCTTCTGCAGAAACCTGTGTTGTATTCTGAGCACAAGGAGAATGTGCAGAATTTTATTATTATTTTAAGTGGACCAAAAGCTCATTGTTTCGAAGCATTTAGAGAGAATACATTTTTTTCAATTAATGTGGATTGGTAAGTCTCCAGAATCTCTGAGGATTATTTCAGAAACATTTTATGCTGACCTTCTGCTATTAACTTGGAGCAAAGCTTAAAATCAGTATTTAACGTTTAATGGAAGGAACAAACTGATTCTGCAGTTTAACTCAACGTTTGCAGTAAGATGACTTGTACCCTAATGGCTTGTAATTAATTTTTCTGAAAATCATATTTATGATAGTCTGCAGATTCAAGGCTTTATCTAATACATAATGTTCATTTTGAGCCTTTAATTGCATTTAAATTAAAATTGGCTTAGCAGGAAGATGAATTGTGGGAATGCATCAAACCACCCAGCATGTCCTGAAGATGTGAGCCTGAAAATGCAATTTGGTGGAGATGTGCAGAGTCATTTGGAGTTCATTAATTTTTATTGCACAGGTAGTTTTACTAAAGTAGGTTATTTTCTTTGAAATTTATATTTATGTTTATGTCAATAGCAGAATATTGTATTAAGCTATACATCTATTAGAGTTTATTAAGCCAGTCTAATGGGGGTCGTTCATATTGTGCACAGAGGTAATTTGCGTTTGCCCTTCCTTTTAATTTGGGGAGCTGCGTTGAGATCAGCTGAACTACAAGTGTCCACCCTGCCAAAAGAAGTCGAACAGGTGTCACGGCAGGTTTCGGTGTATGCAGTCTTAAAGAATCCTGGGAATTTTGATCTTGTAAGCGGTTTTGCTTCTGACCTTCTAAACCTTTTTACTCTGAATAATCTATTTTTTTTTTCATGTTGCTGAGGTTCTGACCCAGCCACTGGAATGAAGGGTTATTGATGTGTAACTCAGTTTTGTGGCTTAATGTGGTGCACTTTGTCCAGCCAGCTTGTAAGTGATCCTTTAAATTGCAGATGCTGCTGAGGTTATACAATTTAATTATAATGTCACTTTACAATTATAAAGAAAAAAAGGCATTTTGCGTTGCTTAATGAATACAAATTGTGCTCAGGTTGGAAATACAAAAGAATAAAAATTAACATTTGTCCTTCTTGCCAAAGTATTTACATTTTTACAACCGATAAGTAGCACAATAATTCCATTACCTATATCCATTAAACATTTGTGCTTTTCATTTAGTGATTTGTATACAGTAGTTATTAATAAAATGAAACTGTCAGCATTTGCTGCTTTTGCCCATCCTCTTCTTACCCTTTTTATTCCGTTGCAGACAGAGTAATTAGAGGTTGAAAATGCTATGTGCAAATGCCTGTTACAAGGATTAAATTATATAATCATGGTAATGATTTTCCTTAAAACTCTTACTGCCAAGTGTAACATTTTTCACTTCACCAGGTTTTTTTGTGCTGTCGTATTTTATGAGAAAGTGGAAATATTTCTCCGTTCTGACAATCTGCTGCAAGTTACTAGTTTGTGGTCAAATATGATAGAAGCCCATATTCATTTAATACTCGCCAATCAGAACTTGACAGAGGTATTGCTTATTTTCTCATTTCATCACTGATGCATGCCGGTGTAGTTTAGTCCCTAATTACTCTCAGACTGAGACGTTCCAAATATTCCCATGGTGGTAATATTTTTCTGCCTGGATGAGTCATTACGTTGTTTGGCAGACTGAAACACCAGCCTTTCCTTGTTGGAACACTACCCCTCATGTAGCACCACATCTTTTCCTCACTGCTGTCTGTTCCACGACTTTCATCCTGCTGTGACATTTCAAGCTGTACGTACGAAAGCACATTTGCCTTCCTTCTATCTGACTGATTGGACTGGTGCCAACTCTTTCTTCAGGGCCAAGGACAGGAGACTGGGATAGTCTGAATAGAACTGCTTAATGATCTAATGGAGCAGTGGCTCTCTCCTGCTGAGAGATAGGGCTTATTTGTTTGCTGGTTAGAGAAAAGGTCAGGGAAATCCTTTTCAACAAAGGCTGTGACAGTGAGAATGTGCAATACCACACATTCCTGGGGCTTGAATAACTTCATACATCAGGTGTTCCCCTCATGTTAAAAATCCTTGTCTGTTTTCATTTCATTTTCAATATCCTGCAGATGGCAGAGAGATGAAAGTGATGAATTCTACAACTTGGTAATATAAAGCCAAATGTTTCTCCCGATAGAAGGAGACTTCATACTAGGAGTTTAGCACCAGGGAAGGTAATGTGGAGAGCTAGTGGTATTTCATAAACATGGCTGGTTTTCCTTGTCATTGTTGTGAAGCCTGTTGGGTATATGGCTTTTAATGGCTTTATGCTTAACAAGGCTGTAAACATAGTTTGCATATTTTCCCACTGAGTTTGACAAGGACCGCGATTCCAATTTGGTCAGTCAAGTTAATTTAGTCTAGACTTTCCACAGCAGCTGAGAAACAACACACTTCTGGGGCTGGGAGATGTATGTGCATGGCGATGCTGCCGTGGCTCTTGAAATTGCCCAGAGTGTTGCGTCAGGCGAGGATTTGGGGTTATTTGGGGCGGACCTGTCCAAGTTTCCTCAAAGGAGGCTGATTGCGGGGGGGGACGCGGGGGCAATACAACAGGATCAGCCGAGGCTGGCTCGGAGCCACCGGAAGATCACCGTGCACGGGAGTGACCTCCCTTGGCCGGTGACGCTGGCTTCGTGCCCAGAATGTGTGCACGGTGCAATTCAAAGCAGCCACAACGTACCCCAAGATCTGGGCCTCAGGGGGGTTTATTCCACACTTTAAAGCTGATGTCTGTTTAAAGAGGCACAGTAGACCTCTGAACTGTATTTTTCCCCATAAATGGTTTTTTGTTTTGTTTTGTTTTTCCAGTGGAGTTTTACGTAATTCCAGAGAGCACTCTAAGTGAAATAGATTAAGAAATAAGCCAATTTTTTTTCCTTTTATGTTGTCTCCCTAGTTTCTTTGCTTTTCTCCTAGGCACTTTTGAAAGCTATTTCTGCTCAGATAGATTCCACTGTGCCTCGCTTTTTGTTTGTTTCTGCGAGGCTTTTGCACAGAGACAGGAAAGAGAGAAGCCATTCTTAAAATAGGAGCATATGGTTTTAGAACCACAGAAATTGGCAAGTGGGGCTCAGGGGCTGATTTAGCACCTGACAGTGCTTTTTTCGTTTGTTTTTGTTTTGCTTTTTGTTTTGTTTTTAATTTACTGGATTTCAAGTTGACAGTAGCTATTTTAACAAAATAACTGTAGGTTGTTGTTTCTAATGTAGCTGAAGTTTAGCAGGAAACACTGGAGTTGGCAGTGCCATAAAAGAACACACAGAATGTTCCGATTATAAAAACAATATTCATAATCCACGCTGAAGTTTTCAAATACATGCTTCTGCTGCCATTGATGTGATCCCAGGAGATGGGAACCTGAGCCCCTGAGGTTATTTCCTGAGTAAAGAAGATTTAAAGATAAACAAATCCACATAAAATGATTCTGATAACATCTTCATACATTAGAAGTAAGATACTTACTGTAGTCTTAGACTGTCAACTTGTCAGAATTTTTATTTCTAAATAGAAAGACTAGGTGAATTTAAGTTAAACTGTGGCAAAATATTAAAAGTACTAAAAAAACCAACAAGCAACAACAAGAATTAATTAATAAAATATTTATGAGACAGTAAATAAAAGTGTGTGTGGGGAGAGAAGTAAAAGAGAAGGCAGGTCCCTCCACGTCACGGTTGAACTGCACTGGAGGTGGAATGTGGGATGCTTGCAGTCTGCTCACTCAACTGTATTTGACTAGGGCCGTCATCCCCTCAGCTTTCACAAGCACTGAATGTGTCAAAAATCTTTCAGAGAAAGTGTAAATTTTAACCAGCCTGCTTCTGGTTCATATTTAATGTGGTTTTAAAATGCTTAAATCATATCCATTGGAGGTATTTCTTCATCAGGTTTCATGGAGGTTAGCATAAATCAACAAGATAGTTCAGTGTGCGAGTATGTGTTAATTACGATAGGGGTACAGCGCTGATTTGTTAGAATTTGTCTCATTTAGCCCTACTTGCATTAAGGGTTTATGCCATTCATTTTTATATGGTGATGGCTGTGTTTTGAGGACAGATTTTCACCTAACTTCCAGTGCTACCAGAGTAATCTGGAGGTATCTGTGCCTATCCCAAACTTGTTCGAAAACAAACAAGAGTTTCACCCATTCAGCCACTAAAAAATGGATTATAGTTTTTGTATTATTCTGGTTTCTTGTGTTACAAGCTCTGCTTTGAAGGAACTAATGAAGCTATAATATTTTAATTTGGGGTTTCCTGTCATGCTAACACACAGGTTTGTGCATGTAGAATACTAGCTTCTTAGCTAAAATTTCATCCTAAATTGTAATACCAGAATTCAGTGTAATCTCTTCCTGAA
This sequence comes from Tauraco erythrolophus, assembly GCF_009769465.1. Taxonomy (NCBI): domain Eukaryota; kingdom Metazoa; phylum Chordata; class Aves; order Musophagiformes; family Musophagidae; genus Tauraco; species Tauraco erythrolophus. Next base: position 43,551,900 of record NC_141470.1, read on the forward strand.
ATGAGTCATCCCTTTCTTATCACTTTGCTATCACTACCTATTAGTGAAAACTGAGCAGGAAGAAGTTTGATCTTAAGTATCCAGATTAAACTTTTACATGGAAGAAAACTGACAGAGAAAGGCCACGTATCTGTCCTAGAATCACCTGTGCAGTGCAGATGCAGCAGGTGTCCTCAAACAGCAGACAGCCAGTCGTCTTGCAGACAATAGTCTCACCGTGTGGCATGCCCTAAATTTTGAATCTTCTTATTTTCAGAACTTCATGTTAGACTTCTAAGGTGACTTTTGAAAAGTTCTTTTTTTTTTTTTTTTTTTTTCCCTCCCCTATTTTAATCTAGGATAAGACTCTGACTTATTAAAGAGGCTGGTAAAACTGCACATATTGAAGAACAGATTCTGTAGTAGTAGTAGTAGCTGGCAGAAATGTTAAGTGCTTTTCACAGTCAACATTCAAACAGATTATCAGATGGCATATTTCACCCTGTTGTTACTTTAAATGAAGTGACCATGAAATCAACAAATCTGCTGTCAGGTGCCTGTCACAAAGATAGTTCTCCCTGTCACACAATGCCTCACATAACAGGTAATGTGTTTTTAAGAATCAGTCCTGTGTCACCTCATCAAGTCCTTGTTAAAAGATGAAATAAGACGGATGGTGTTGTCTCCCATGGAGTTGACTGAAATTCAGTAAAAAGCAATGCATGTTATACAAAAAAAATGCGAAAAGCAAAGTAATGCGAGTGCCAGTAAGATGCCTCTGACTGTGCCATTACTGCCTTTTCCCTTTGTCTTGAGAACGATTATTCACTTTTTCCTCCTAATTCCTTTCTAGGCTGAAAATTAATTGGGTCAAGTTTAAATTCTATGATAAGGACAGGAAGAATAATCCTCAGTCATCAAACAAATGAGAACTCAGAGTGATGTTGTGCCAATAGCCACACGTTCACTTGGAACGGTTAAGACCTGCTTCCGTGCCTAACAGAGATGACACTCATAATTAATTAAGTTATGAGGTGTTGCTAGCAATAATTTTGTTCAGGATTCTTAAATTTAATCATTAAATTCAGGGCCAGGGATAAACTAGAATTACCATATTCAGTTTTTCTCTGTATACTTTCATAACAGTTCTCCCAAACAAAATAGATTTTTGTCTTGTTCATGAAATTTTAATTATAGCATCATTCTCAGCTTCTCAGTGTAAGGAACTGTCAGCCAGCTTGAACTCTGCTGAGACAGATGCTGCAGGGTTTTTTTTTTTAATTTTGTTTTGACTTTTCAGACTCACCATTTTTGATAAAAAATAAAAATAGGGAGGGAAGTCACCTTAGTGATATATGGACATCTGTTACTGTAATTTGTTCTTTCATGGCTAGGTTGTGACTAGCATTACTATGTTCAGGCCAGTATGAAAAAAATAACCTTTCCTTTCACCACAGCTAAATGTAGTTTAAAGATTTTATTTTTTTTTTTTTATAAGTAAAGGACTGGTTTAGACATGTTGCTTGCAGAAGCAAGAAGTGGGCAGAAGGTATAAAGATTAACCTACTTCCTCTGTGCTGGCCAGCCAAGCTAGTTGACTATGAAGATCTTGTAGCACCCGCTAGAAATTGTTTCAAACTTCTCCCAGCAGTGTGAAAAGGGAAGGGAAAGGACCATGCTTCCGAGAGGTGACTGAGGAACTCAAGACTATGTTTTAGGTGTAGTGTAGATCATGATTTCAGGATGATTTAAATTGGATGCATAACAGTACAGCACCACCGCTTTAAGAAAATTGATACTGAAGCCAGTGAAATGAATCAGTCAGTGAGACACACAGGCAACCAAGATGGCACTGCTTAAAACTTGTGTCTTGTAAGACAAGAATTTACCTGGTTTGCATTAAGCCAGTTCTTTTGGGGTGTCCCTGCTGTTGGTCTAATTCATGACTCTGTTGTAAAGTCTGTATTTGATCAGATGTTTGAACCAACCACGTGATTACCATTTTTACTTTCCTACAAATTACCTGGATATGTTTGAAATGCATTTTGAGTGTTAGGTTATTTCCTGTTTTCAAATGCATTTGCTTTGAGACATTGGAGATACTGAGATGACTTTTCAGAGAGACTTCGAACAGTCATGGGCTGGGATTACATGGAGAAACTGCAGATGGGTTACAGGAAAGCAAAGATTAGGAGAAACATGCTAAACCTTTAGTTGGGTTGATACTAGGCAACACTTTTAGTGCATTTCTCTTCTCTGCCTACTTAAGCTTTTGTCATGATGTAGGAATGGAAAAGTGATGTCTTTTGGATTAGAAGCAGAGATGGTGCAGAAAGAGCAAGAAGCGTTAACGATGTTTTATGTACTGGCTTCTCTTATGCTCCATATGGGCAAATGCTACCACTTTGCTATATTAAAATTGGAGGCAAAGCCCAGCCAAGTCTTGCATCATGATTATTAATTTTGCTTATTGTCAAAGCCAAAAGGAGGTTAGAACTGTTAGATACCTTTTCAGTAGTGCCACAAATGATTTACCCAAATAGTTTTTTGTTGCCGTTCTTTTTTTGGCAGAGAAATAACCACAGTTCCATTTGGAAATGAGCATACATTTGAACAAAAAGAATAAGTCTGAGATCAGTCTGATCCTAGTCCTTGGCCAAACTTCTGTTTTCCAAATGCATAAGAGGAAATGAGTAGAGGACAGTTTCACGGATGCTTAGAGAGTGAATTCTACAGACTACTCTGAGCACAAACCTCTGCGAAAATGGATGGAGTGAAACCCTTAGCTTCCCCATCTCACCTGAGAATAAGTTAGATGCCTGTAGACGTTGCACAGATTTCAAACAGTTCTGTGTATTTTAGAAATCACGGTAGGATTTTATAGCTCTTCCCCATATAACTGTCACTGAGACCAGATATAGAGCTGTACATGGATATAGGATATATAGGACATGAAAAAGCAGATAAGATTGTGGTGAGACTGAAAAAGTCTTCCACTCATCTAAATATGACAAATCAGGAGATTCGGTATAAAGTTTAAGCAGCAGGAATATGGAATCTTATTCTAGTAAAAGTCACGTAACTTGGAGAGAAATTGCTTCTGGATGTGATTCAGTAGGCTCTTCACGTGTCTCTAAAATGTGGAGCTAAACATAATGAAAACCATTCCAAGGTCCTCTGTTTTGCCAGCCACAGAGAAATACTGGAATATTTAACTATCTTCCTATTTCTGATGAGAGGACTTCTAAGATCTCGAGACGGTTCCCGAACAGTGACACTGGGATCTCTTAGATAAAGACCCGAATCCTACTGACTGCGGCTGTAGTTAGAGAGAGTGATCTCATTCTCCACTTTGTTCCTGGTTACATGTTTCTTTGTTGTGCCAGTGTGAGTGTGTGATGGCGTGGTTATCAGATCAGTTAACCAGTCCAGCTGAAGACTGACCCAGACGAGTAGTTCCTGCCCCCTTAAAATTCCCCAGCATGGATCACTGCATAGATGTGCACGTGCTGGTGCTTGCAAAAGGTAGGAGATAGAAGCAGATCCCAGACATGGGCAGGATAGTGAGGCCTCCTTTTTCAGCAGTTTTAAAGTGATGACAGCTGTATATGTTTAGGGGAAAGAAGACAGCGCTGAGGAACACTGGATCTTATTGTCTAGTGCCTTTGTTTTCTCCATTATTTTTCCAAATATATCGTGTGCTTAGCCCTCTGAATGATGATCACTCCATAGGAAAAAACTGAGAAATGCATTTAGTAAGATTTTCATTTAGTTCAAGCATTCAACAAGCATGCTAAGTAACACAGCCATGGATTTTTTTTTTTTTTTTTTGCAATTCTATCTTAGCATGGGAAACTTTTAATACATTTAAAATCCTACTGCTAAGAACCAATACACAAGTATCACTAATTCTTTCTAAAACTGCAGAGCAGGAATTTTAATGTAGGTGATTTAAAGCCCAAGCCAATGTGCCACTTTTGGAATCTAGGATAACGTGGAGTATTGTGTCTGGAGGATTACTCGCCATTCCTTGCTCTGGAAATTTTATATCTGAATGATCTCTAGTTGCCTAAGGACAGGATTCAGGATACTGAGGTAGATGTTCTGTTCTACTGTGGCAGTCCCAAGGTTGCCACAAACACAAGACAGGTTTTCAGAGAACCTGCATGCATGAAGTTCAGTTTCTTAGATACTATTATGTAGGTTTTCATGTTAATTTGGGCACTGTACTTCCTACCAGGAGAACCAGAAATCTTTAAAGAAAGTACACATTGAAATATCTAATTAAATTTAACTAGATATTTCACACAGGGGTTGTGAGCATATTCTTACTGTATCTTAGCATACTTTGTGATGACTACCACTGTGAAGCTTCTACCAGGCCAAAGTTTTATTGTTTGAAGAGTTATTGGGTTTGAACCTCCATAGGTGTCTCAAGAGAGCTCCCATCAGGTTTCTTTCAGCTGCTTTTTCCTTTGTGCACCTCCACAGACTCCAGGGAAAGAGGCAGAGTTTGTGTCCACGTTGAACTTTCAACTTGCTTCTGGACATGAGTGTACAGTGAGCTCCTCGACAGTCCTTGGTTAGACTGCTCTCAAAGCTCAGAAACTAGCTTGGGTAACTCCTCAGTACAGAACTGCCATATAAATATGCTGTCTGGATTAGGATTGTTTGGCACTAGTTGGTAATATAAACAATGTGATCCTGAGATAACAATTGCTGTAGAACTTCTGTTTCCAAAGTGACATTATATTACATTTGAAGTCTCACAATGCCTGCAGTTTCCTCACCCTTAACTGACATTTCTGTATGTGGAAGTTCATATCATTCCACAGTGGCTGAAATGCGTTTCAGTACAGTGAATTGTTTTCTTACAAAGGCTGGTCCTGATGCAGCAGTAAAGTCTTGTAATGCATGGAGATCAGATTAAATACATATGAATTATTATCTCTATCAGATTTCTCTCTCAAAGTGCTCGTTCTCGTCGTCTGCAAAATATTATTGACGAAGAAGCTCAGATCCAGAAACAATTTATCATTTGAATCCCCTGATTATAATATGGATTGATATTCAACTTCTTGCACTGTTCAAGCTAATGCCTTAGCACACTGGTTTATTGAATCACAGCGCTGGCTAAACTGATGTTCTGAGAGTAAAATTCAGTTGGAATAATATCATAGATACAAAACTATTTATTAACCTTTTTTTTTCATCTAGTTTTAATTAACTGCTTGGAATTGCTTATGCTTCATAGGCTGTTTATGAAGGTTAGGATTTACAGAGGACTAGAAAAATGTTTCTTTTTTTAAAAAAACTATTCAACTTTTTTTCTCTTTCTAATAAGAAGGCCTTCTGCATTTGGATATTTTTCAGCTCTTGCAAACTGAAATAGCTATCATAGATTTCAGTCTGGAACTCAGTATCTCTATAATCTGTGATCTAATAATATTTTATTTACTTGAGTATTTCTTTAGGTCACACTTGATGCTTCTTGTGTAGTACTGCATCCTTTCTCCCTCAACTATCACATGTAATTTTCTGAACTCTTATTCAAAATCTGTAGAGGTAATAAAGTTTCCAATGTATAGCCCTAGGAGCAGCTGGTTTATTTTGGTGATTTAAGATACTTTATTTTTTCCTGTTTTTTCTCTCACGCACTTTCAAGTTCAAAAGAAGTATACATGCTATCAGACTGAAATGAAGTGTCATGCCAAAAGAGTTAGATTCACACAAAAGCACTAGCAGAAAGGTAAATAGTGTAACAATAATAATATTAGATAGAGATGACTTTCTATGGAGGAAAGTCACATCTGTGCAGATATTTTCACACATGAGAGTGTCAAAAGTTAGTGCGTGTTAGGATTTTCAAAGCGTCCATGTGTGTTTGAAGCTTTGTTGGAATCCTGTTCTCTATTTTTAGTCCTAATTTTACTCTAAAAATCTGGTCTAATTGTGTGCTCTTGTGACATTATGCAAAGTGGTTTAAATAGTGGAAGCAGTCTACCTTATGACTGTCAAATGCTTCCTGATTTTCTTGATGTACATACATTGGAACCAGTTAGAGATCTGTCTTTTCCTAGATATGGCTGCAATAACACAAGTAAAGGATTTAAGTCGGTCCCAGTGATTTCATGGAGCACTGGATGAAGTCCACAGTCTTAGATATTTAGAAGAGCTTTATAAACAGTTTTGGCTTGATTTAGGGCTAATCCTTAAAAGCTTTAGAAGTCAAGTTCAGTTCAAATAGTTGGTTTATACCAAAGTATGGAATTCCTCCTTCTTATTTCAACATAGCAATGTTTCACTCTCGGTAGTCTTGTGCTCCAGACCACTTTCTTCATTCACACTTCTCATCATATGGATGAAAAAAGCAGAATTGTGAATACTAAATTGAGTGCTTTTTACCATGTCTGTTGAAGGCATTGTAAGAATTATTTCTTAATTCTAAAAAGAGTTATCCACATTCTAAAATGTGACAGAACAATTTAATTGCATTACTACCCGGATACATTACATCCTTCACAAAGTGCATGGTTAGCCTTGGGAACTTGTGGTGACACGATAATATTGAGTTCAAGGCTACAACTGTCTTACGTAAAAAGTATAAGTATTCGGATTCCTAATGCTATGATAATAATACCTACATCAAATGAGCTTAACAGGCAAAAAATTTGATCACTTCACATACAGGTTTTCACTTAAGAACTTAATTATTTTAAATAGAAAACTATAGCTGATGTTATCTACCACATAATTACTTAATCTTGGATTTCTTCTCTATCTCTGGAGCATCTCCTGCTGGCCCTTGATGTCCACAGACGGATTATAAAACACATTCATCTTATCCAATCTGAGCTTTCTTCGCTGCTATTGTGCCATGAATTTCATTCATTTTTGCTAACAGGAGTCACACAAGACACTGAAAGGACAATTTTCTGTATTTTATTTTCTACTTCCATTTTCTTTGCTTTAAAATGGTCAGATCAATTCAAACTTGATTTAAGTGAAACACTCTGCAGCTCACACTCGGCAAGTATTCAACCCAAAAGCAAACATTTACAGATGCACTGATGTAACATCTCCCCCCCGCCCCAAAGTGCATAATGGGAGCACTGTTCAAGCGCTATCCTGCAGGCACCAGTGTACTGCACAGTACATGTATTCACTGTAGGGGCTCTGATCTGCATATGCAATAGTTTCTGTATGCTGTTTCCATCAGCACAGGAAAAAAACTCAAGGAAAAAAGAGTGAGGGAAAGCCTTCAAATGTGAAGTTATTTAGCTTCTCTCTTCTACAGAAGAGGCTCATAACCCGATTTTATTTCTGAAGAGACTTTAAAAAAATTCCTAAATGAAGTGGCTGGACATGTCTGAGGGAGAGAGGAAGGAGAGCAAGGCCTGTGGAGATGAAACCGATCTGTTGATGCAGAGTCCTGCCACAGGGGGTTTTCCCCTGAAAGGTATTAACACAGACACAGTGGTTTGGTAAGAACCGAGAGCATAAAGGACGGCAGCCGAGGGAGGTAGGTCATCACAAACCGTACTGAATTAAGAAAAACTGAATAGCTACCTCTGAAAACAGGCTAGACATCGGGCTTTGATCCACCCGCCTCCTTGTATATACATGTAATCTTGGATCTTGATTTGAATATTCCCACTCTGATTTTGTAATTAAAACATCATTTATACTGAGAATAATTAAGACAACTGTACATTTGATTTTAAAATCAGTTTTGAGTATTGTGCCTTGTCAAGCTACAAGAATGGTTCCTGCAGCTTTACAACTTAGCATTAAGAGGCAGGCAGTGACCGCAGGCACCTGAGTGGAAGGTTTGACAGTTTGATAAATTAGGAATGACACTTGCCAAAATGGCTGTCCTTCCCTCAGCCTGCCAGTGGAGCATTTACACACTGTTAATTGAATTGGCAATTTGTGTAACAGTACCTGCCCCTGAGCTTTTGTAATGCTGGAGCTGCCATTTAGCTCTGATAATCCAGGACTTGGGAATAAGGACGAAAAGCTTCACATGATATTATTGCAGATTTAAAATGACAGTTGGGGACCTTGTTGCCAATTTCCCATTAAATGAGAAATAATTAACAATAGCAATAACAAAGTCTTATAAAGCTGGAAAGTTAAATTGACTTTTCAGCAGTAGTATGGTTTGAAATTGCTTCTAGTGTGATTATCAGATTGCCCTTTCGGTATTATATACCCTAAATAGTATAATCTGATGGTCCGAATAGGCAATGTTTTCAAAGCTACCCTGTTTTATTAGTGTGAGACTCTTCTGATTTATCTGTGGGGTTTTCGTATTTTCTTCTTGCCATGTAAAAATTGAGTTATATTATAATATTTCATACAGATAAAGAACTTAATGAAATATTAGAGATTCTGATTTCCATGGCTATCAGTAATTGAGTGACAGCAGAAACAAAATTTTCAGTCATAGATGAATATTGTTAATTGCGACGTTCTTTTTATAGTTGTACTTGCAGTTGATAGCTTTGCTGTCTTTCCCTACATTTATATGGTGTCCCTAATGCCATCATCTGAAATGACAATTTATCAGCAAACTATTATTTTTCTCTCAGACTTCTTATGTTTTGATAATCTCTGTGAATACTTGTTAATGATTTGATGTGCAAATGCCATAGTAACCTAAAGCTATGTAAGAATTAGCCATCAAAGACCAAAGTCTTTGCTAGCTTAGGGATTAAAAAAAAAAAAAAATCTAATATTTAAAAGCTGGCACAGTTGCTGCATGTCAGAAGGCTAACTTCTCTATGCAGACTTGCGGCTCTTATTCTTTCCCCAAGATTTAGAGTCATGAACTTCAAGTGATGTATTGAAGAGCAGGTGGAGCTACTTTCCCAAGATGGGTCATTTCCACCATAAGAATACTTACACATTCATAAGATGCCACAAGTGCTAGATGAAGCACAGAGCAGTGTGATCAGTTTCCTACATTATAAATAGTCTCAGACAGTACAGGTTTAATAATTTGCATGTTGAAAAGATCTTTTCATCCGATTACTATGATCTTAGGACAGAGTACAGCTATGTACTGGACAAGGACTGAAATATGCACGTTCCCTACACACACACGTGCGTGCACGCGCACACATACACCCCTTGCGCCCCACTCCCCCAAAAGACAACTCACAAATCAGAGAGGATTGCAGAACAGAATGATCCCAGTCAATAGGGCTACACTAGCAACAAGTCATATATGTGTTTTATTATGCTACAGTGTTATATTAGTTGTAGAAACTGTAGTGGTTGTACAATTGCATAGGGGATGAATAATAGAAATGTGAAAGAGGGTGAAGAAAAGGAGAGGTGGGCAAAGACGAACTAATGTGGAGTAAAGGAGCAGAAGGACTCATGATGAAGCTTACAGTTCAAACATTTGTGCAGGAGGTGATATTTTTCTTTCTTCTGTAATTGGTGAAACGCGATTGATGATCTGGGAGAATTCCATTTTGGAGAAAGAATTCAGTGAGAGGTAAGCTCTTGTAAAATTTTGGATGGTGTCCAGCTTAAAAGGAAAGTGTACAAGTCAGGCAGTGGAAGTACAGAGGACATGCAGAAAGGCTGGTTACCTTGTGGCTGGGAGCACGGTGCTGCACAGCCCGCTACCCTACATAGTGTGAAGTCAAAGAGGAACGGCCAACACTTCCAGCCCCTGTGGCAAACTCGCGCCGTGCATGGCACGCTCTGTAATGGAGATGCAGGCTTGGCAGGGAACAGGGAATGAAGAAAACAAGAAAATGACAGGGAACAGGAGTTAGAGCACGCTATTGTATGTGCTGTTGAAAGTGGAAAGGAGAAATTAGTTTCTGTTGAATTGAAGGCAAAGTTGAAACAGGAATTTATGACAGAGGAATGTACGTAGAAAATAGGTTTCTGGATTTCTTACCAAGAAATAATTAAAAGCTTACTCAGCTTTAACTGATCACTCTTTTTCCTCTACCGAGCCCTTCCACCTTGGCACAAAGAAGGAAGGGAAGAAGGAAAAACTGTGACTGGATTGTAAGGTGTGATTTTTATTTTTTTTTCCAGGGTCTACACTGGAAAATTCTCACTGTATTTGTGGGAAACTGCTTCCAACAATGTGAGGTTTCATAGAATACTAGTTCAGGCAGTCCAGAAATTCTGAATCTATCATTTTAAAAAATTATTTATTGCATTACTAAATATAGTACTGTTTTGGAGGGGGGAAGAAAGATCATCTTGAGGTTTGGTCTGAGGCATGATACTGGAAGGCTTTACTGTTCTGACAAGTTCCTTGTGTGATTCGGTTGGATTACACCTCAGGTTTCATGTATGTACTACACGACAATGAAAATTATCTCTTTGAAAGCCTTCTGATGTTTAATTCTTTCAGAGTCTTAAAAAACATAGTTGTTGGTTTACAAATTATTTTTTTTTATATATTAGGGCATTGTATTTTTACATAGATCGTAATCCAAACTAAAAGAAGTTTGCGATACAATTTAGACCTGTTCAAACGTTACTTGATTAAATATTGTCAATTTACAGATTTAGAAATGAGTGTAATAAGATACCAATGTAGAGGGCCCTTAATGGCATGTAGAACTCTGTTGCAGATTTTACACAAGTAGTGGAGAAGGAAATGCGGGTACACTGGACAAAACTGAGTCACTTGTCTGTAGTTTTGAAAGTTAGCATGTTGCTGTTGGCAAACTAAAACATGAATATAAAGTGTCTATCTCTACCATCTTTTTTTCATGTATAAAAGAGAGAGAAACAAGAGGGAACCCTACAGTAACACACATCATGTTCCAGAAACAGGGTATAAACTTAGTAATACCTTTAAGCATATTCCCAGAATAACCAGGTTACTATGCTGCTTATGTACCTGTTTGTCATAGAGGATTTTAAGTCCTTTCTGGGCTTCCTTTAGGTCTGCTTCTGGAATTTCTTTCCTTATTACATACTGGTTTTCAATTTATACTATACATCTATTATCCTTAGGATAATTATACTAAATAAAGGCGTGGTTGAAAAAGCAATATAAGTGTTGATGAGGAATTTTCTTTCATTGAAAGATCAAAATTGCCTCTTATCTCAGGGGAAAGCTTAGTAGATAAAGAAGTTGTAGAAGGCAACCAAAAGGTCAGCAAATTAGGCTGTGTTGGTCCATGCTGGAGGGAACCGATTTGGGGAGTGGTTATCTCCTGGATTCTCTTTCTTGCATTAGCTGTCAGTTGAGTGTTCTGTGCATTCCTCTAACTGCAAGGTAAGAGTCTGAGAGAAGTATACTCAACCAAGTAGTCAAAGCACATACTATAAAGAACTGCCTATGTAAAAAATAAAGTATATTGCATAGCATTGAAAGCTGATGCAGAGTGGGATTGTTCTCTGCCTGCAGAAAAGCCTCCTAAGCAACTGCTAGCTGTGTTCCATGATAACTTCAATTTTCTGCTTCTCTTCCAGGGTATATGAAATTTTTTAAGTGTTCACTGTTATTAGACATTAGAAAGTCTGAACACCATGGCTCTGCTTGGTCTCTTTTTTTTTCTAGAAGCTGGTCTCTTCATTCCTCTTCAGTGGCCTCTGTCCTGCAACTTCAGTCTAAAATTCCTCACCCACTTAAAAGCAAGAGCACACAAGACCAAAGTTGCAGCTATTCCCCCTCCTCCAGATGCGTCCTTGGTTCTTTCATTATTTAGTTTATCTTTGTCCCTTCCTCCTGGCTTTTCAGAGTTTGGTGGAAAGCAGGTTCACTTTGAGTTGTCTTCATATCTTTCTAAAACTTGCCTCAGAGTCTTTCCTCTTTACTTTTATTATAGGATTTCACAAACACCAGGAGCAGCCTGTTGATTTCTTTTGCTGCTGGTTCACTTTCACTTAGAACTCAGCAAAACACAAAACAATTATCTCTAATAGTCAATATGGAATAATTTAATACTTGGAGAGACAGTTTCATGTTTGCCAAGTGCTAACTGAAAAAGACAGAAAATCTCCCCCTGCCCCATTATTACTGTGCTTGTTTGTGCCTCCCTTGGAACAGGTTGGAGGCTCCCTGGGGACGCTAGCTTCACAGTTTGAGCTACATAGTCTTATGACTGGCTCTTACCCTATGAAATGTGGTGTAAAACATGAAGGACTCCATATATACATTATTTATTGTGTAAGAATAATTGGTGAAAATGTATGCAAGAGAAAGAGGATTGCAGAAGTTCTGAACAGATTTGAATCCACGGATTTAAGTATGGGATTTTTGTGAACGGTCTAACGAGTGTTATCGTTAGTGAAAACATTAAATACGTCTGTTAAGGACTCACTGTTCTCTTGTACTTATTTTCATTTTTATATCAGTTAATGAGGGAAACCGCTAGTCTTGCTAACTAAAGAGCAATTAAAAGTATCTAACTGCTCTTCAGTCCTACCACATAACTGTTATTGATGTTCAGTGTCTAGTGAAATCTTCCACAGCGTGTTTGCAGGAGCTTATAAGGGAATTTATAACACCAATTGTTATTTTATGCCTACTTTTCTTGCAGAATTGTGTATGTGATAAGAAAGAGCTGAGAACATCTTTGTAAGAATATTTTTTTATTTGTCCTCTGAAAAGGTCTGGTTTAATACCCCCAATGCATTTTGCAAATAAATGGTTTTACAACAGGCAGCCAGTGAATTTGCAGGTCAGATTCTGCTCCTCTCAGATGACTGGCCTGCATATAAACTTAAAGGGATTTCCACTTGGAATCCTTGTTTTGGAGATGTTTTGTTTCGTATGATATAGTTTCAGAGTCATTTGGACACCAAGCAAGGATATGAATGGGGTTTTTTATCTTGAGAGTGAAGGCAACCTGTCAGGATATGGGAATCCTTGCTCCCTGTGTTAAGTTATTTATGCACAGTCCAATCGTGCCAGCGGGAGAAGTAGATACTACCTGAACTCAGAATAGTTCATAGGCTGAGTTAAGATTCTCCCAAGAGAGAAGTGAGAAGTCCTTTTCTGTCTGAACTGGAATATCTTCTTATTTTTGTGTGATAAGGGGTTGTGGCAATTGGAGACTGAAGCAAGAAAATTATTCGTATAACTTTGTGCATAAATTCTGATGAAATTTTACTTACCCTTGCAATGGAGGCACATTTAGAAGGTGTGAATCTTTACTGTAGCCATATATCTGAACCAACATTGATGTCCAATTTTGAACATAATCTGAAATGTACAGTTTTAGCCTACACTAAAATATGATCACAATTCTTCCAAGAATCACAAGTGATTGAGTTTTCTATAAATGCCATCAATCTAAATTGTACAGAGTTTCTGCTCTGCACCAGTCTGTCTTACCCCTTGAACAGGCATCAGAACAGTTGGATGCTCCCCAGTCCAGTCTTGGGAAATTTTGGTTCTTAATCCAAACTTCGGATCTCATGTTTGATGATTTCAACATATGCTGCTAATTTTTGATTAGGAAGTACTTCCAGAATAAGGTATTTACTGTGACTTTTCATGGCTAAAGTTTGAAGAAAATTGAACTTTGGTTGTGTTTTGTTATTTTAATTGTGCTTCTAGGAAAAGATAAAGAGAGATTGTGCTCACTTCATGAAGTGAAATTAGTTGTATTTGCTACAGAAAGAAAAAGGTGGTTTTGCTGAATATGTATTTTTAAAGGGCATATGGTGAGAAAACAAAAATTCCATTTACATGTAAATGATTTAACAGACCATAGTAAGAACTATAATACTACCAGTTCCTCAAAATGATGTGATGGTAAAGGTGGTTGGCTCTGTACTGAAAAGTGTGTGAGTTTGGTGTTGGGTTTTTTTTTGTACTGCATGATAATAATCCAAATTCAAGCCTGTATAATAATCACATTGAGATCTTGTTTTTAAACAGACGTATAAATTATTGCTCTATATCATACTGATAATTTTCAGGCTTTAAAGGTTCTAAGAGTTTGTATCGGGCAGCCTTACATCTACTGTTTTGTATTTCTGTGGCTCTGTTTCCTAGTGGAACATGAAAGCTGTTTACACTATTAGTGACTGCCTCAATTTCAGGTAGGGAAAGTCTTGAAAGAAGTTGCATGTAAACTCACTTTTTTCTATAATGAAGACTGTATATCCTTTCCCCCTTGGCACAAGACTTGTCGGAGTTTTAAGATGAAATATCTAAGGGTCGAGACAAGATCAGGGAGGGATCACGCACCAACCATGGCGCTGGGCAAAACAGATTCTGCTTGGGGACAGATCAATTTAATTCGTCATCAGTTACTTCAGAGAGGATAACAAGAAACAAGGCCAGATCTTAAAAACACCTTCCCTCACCCCTCCCTTCTTCCCATCTCTGCCTCCTCCCCCAGCAGCACAGGGGGACGGGGAATGGGAGTTGCAGGTCAGTTCATCACACACTGTTGTTCCTGCTCCTCTTCCCCCCTTGGGGATAACTCCTTACGCTCTTCCCCTGCACCGACATGGGGCTTCTCCTCATGGGACAAGTTCTCCATGAACTTCTCCAACATGAGTCCTTCCCACAGGATGCAATCCTTACCCATCAGATTGCTCCAGCACAGGCTTTTCCTACAAAGTCACGGCTTCTTCAGGTGCAGCCACCTGCTCCAGTGTGCAGTCCCTTCCCATGGACTGCAGAGGCATCTCTGCTTTGTCATCAGTCTCCAGCAGTGTGGGAGTCCTTTCCCACAGAGATAGTCCTCTATGAGCTCTTTTGAGCACAGTCATCTCTGCTCCAGTGTGGGATCCTCCAGTCTGTGGGTGGATCTCTGCTCCACCATTTCTCTTATGGGCAGCAGTGGGGCCGCCGCTGTCTCACCACGGGCTGCAGGGGAATCTCAGCTCCGGCACACCTCCTCCCGCTCCATCTTCACTGACCTTGGTGTCTGCGTCGTTCTTTCCCTCAGATCTCAGTCCTCTCTCTGCTGCAGCCACACCGGGCTTGACCGGCCCGATGAACCTCAGCAGTCCCGGCAGGATGAACACTGCCTAGCGGGCACCCTGGGAGTGGGGTGCTTTGGAGCTCTCCAAGCTGCCCCACTGCAGCTATTTCCTGTCAAGTGGCGGTAGCCCTGTGCAGACAGGTGCCCACGTGAAGGCCAGGAGCCAGCCCCCCTGCCTCCCCTCTCTTCACTGCAGATCCTAAGTGGCTCACGTTCCTTTGTCCCCTTCTTGGGGAAGGCATTCAAAGGGGCACTAATGGCTTGGTGCTGCCCAGAGGTGGGTCCAACCGGTTGAGAAGCTGAGAAAGCTTCTCACAGCTCCTTACAGGGGCTATCCCTGCAGTCCCTCCTCTGCTACCAAAACCCCACCACAAAATCCCAGCACAGATCCCTGTAACCTACTGATTCCAGTGAGAGAAAGTACTTTTTGTGAATCTGCACTTAATTGTCGATTTACTCAGGAAAATTGGATTCAGGCTACTGAATTATTTAATCACTTTTGAACATTTTACTGCTTGTTATCAACAGTAAACATAATACACTTTTGAAGATGTTGCTCTTTGCTATAAACAATAAAAGTAATCTCTTTGTGCATCTATAATCACTGAGTATCGCAAAGCAGTATTAAAACGTGAAGAAATTTCCAACATACAGAATTTCATAAGGTCAATTCAGTAACAGTGTACATTTCAGTAGCATTTATGTTAAATCGTTTTATTGATTGTTAAATAGTTTGTAAACTGGAATGATTTTTTGTCTAATTTGTACAACGAGTTGCTTTTCCAGTTTAAAAAGTTAATGCTTCAGAGTCTGATGGGAAAATAGGGCTATAAGTGTGATTTTGGTAATACTTTAGCCCTGATAAAGAAATTACTCCCCTTAGTAATATGGAATTAAAATACCTTTCTGGATGTAACATTTGAATATATAAAAGAAATTACTTAACTCTCTCAAAAGAATGTCCTGTATTCCTTTAACACTGTATGCAGATAAAGCAGTGGAAGAGCATTGGATATTTCACAATATAGTTTAATTCTAAAACATCCAGCAGGAATTCACCTGGAATATTGTTTTGAAGATATTTGTATACAGCTAGGACCCAAAATGCATTTTGTGCCAAGAAAGCTAATTTTTGTATTTTAAAATTAATCTAGCCAAAATCTGGATTAGCTATGTCACATTCCCTTAACCACAGGCATGTAAACCTCAGGATAGACAGCTGTTTGGATGTTTCAGGCTGGGACTCCTGCCCTCAGCAAACATATTTGATTCTCCTACATGGTCACTTGGCTGCATGTACTCATGGCCATATGCTTGGATGGCATTGTGCCTGCTCACTAGTTGGTCAAACTGTTCCATTAGGGCTTAGGCGCCAAGATAACAGGTTGAGTGGGGCACCATCTATAACAGCATGCGTTCTATTGCTTCTGAAGGAAATCTTTCCTCAGGGACAAGATGCCATGCTGCATAACTGGCCTCTTTGCATTCATCTTTCTTGCCACTTAGATGTTCCAAACACCCCAAAAAGAATAAAGGAGAAAAAGACTGAGGAGAAATTTTTGGCTTTCAAAGAAGTAATTGTCATCGTAGCTGTGGCATAAACTTATGAAGTTCACAGGGGATTTAGATATGCATACAAAATGAATAGTGTAAAAGCCCTCAGGCAATCCGCATTAATTCAAGCTTATATCAGACAACAACACAAGTGGGCAAAGTGTAAAAGAAGTAGAAGAGTCACTGAAACGTTTTGCAGTTTGCCTTAGATAGCTGGAAAAGGCCATTGTAATAGTCTAAGTGTTGCTTTATGTTTACAACAGCTGAGAAAGTCAGGGGATAAAAAGTTAGCATGCTTTCAGTGTCAGTGTCATCTTCCTACAAACTTTGCTTTCCTTTTATTCTAAGACTATTGTAGCTACATAAACACACACTTAACTATCTGAAGATGAGTGTAGTATTATTAAGCATAAAAACAGTAAAGACAGAACAGTTTTAGGAAGAGTCATCAAAAGTCAAGAAAATTCATTGCTTCTCATACATCAGCAGAAACTAAGTTAGTAGAAATTATCATGCTCAACTGGTGATACCTCCACAGTGAGCTAGGGAAGAGGCAGCAGTGTCTTAGACAAAGCAGTCGTTCAGTGAGCCTGCTCTCCTTAAACACTGAGTAAATGAAATAATGTATGTACTGATTCAGAACAGGGAACCATCTCCAATGATGTATCCTGTATCTCAGAGGTAAAAGTATGGCATATATAATATCACATAGCAACCTTATCAAGACCTTGAAGAAGTGGCTCTAGAACAGCATTGTTTTTGTAACATTTACACTATAGTAGCTGTTCGAAGTTGTTTGATAAGAGTAAAAATCTTAACATTTGCTTTTTGCTGGCAAGCACCAAAATGATTGACTGTGATATATAGAAAGCAAAGATAAAAATGATCAGAAGTGTATTTTTTTACTATCAAACATATTAATTATGTTTCTTTCTTCCCTATTTTCCTTCCACGAGTCCTGCTGCATTGCACTTCAGGATACTTTCTTGGCTGCCCCGTGGCTACGAATGTTGTTTGATTTCAAAGAATTTTGGAGAACTCTCATTGCATGAAAGAAAAGAAAAAGTTGTCAGGATTCCAGAATCATATACTGCTGTAAATGTGTTATAAAACCTTAATGCTGTGTCAGTTCTAATTAATATAGATTTATTAAAACTGGCATGACTTTTAGACCATTTTCATTGAAGCAACTAAGAATAAATCAGACAGAAAAGCAACAGAGGAAGGAGTTTTAAGCAGCTTAGTGACCTAAGTCACTTGTTAGTCCCTGTCTCTTGGTTAGATTACACAGTTCACATTTTTTTCTACTGAAAATTAATTATTTGGATAATGAGAGAAAGAAAAAAATTAAAATCAGACAATTACTTTGAATTAACTTATAAGACTGACTGTTATGTTTTTGTTACTGAGTGCCTAGACAGGACAGATACTGACCTCTCAAAGTTACAAGTTCCATTTCAGATTACTTTGCTACTTGGTACCTGTGTTATACTTACCATTAAGTAAGTTTTCCCACTTATGTCTTAATACTTTAGTTGCTTAACATCATCTCAATTACTTGATATGTTGTTAATATAATTCTAATGTGAAGTAAGCATGTTTCAGTTTAACTCATCTGTATGTACTTAAAGTAGTTGATATTAATTAAGAAACAAACTTGTTTGCTTTCTTTCATTCCTCCTTCACTGTTAAACAAGTCATTCATATCTTTACTACTTTCTCGATGCTGATCTAGTACAGATTGTAAGAACGGAGCCTGTTTTTTTGTTTGTTTGGTTTGGTTTTTTTTTGGTTTTTTATCTTCTTCTTTGAGTAAAATCAGTATAACATGATTATTTTATATAAAGGCTCAGGAGGCGTCTTGGACTCAAATGGCCGTCTTTAGCTGTTGTGGGATTTTGTTGGATATCACTAGACACTGAATAACATAGACTGGGAGCTTTGACAAACCGTGAGTATAAGAGCCAGGAACGGAAGAGCTCTGATCTTGGCACTGCTGCTGTCTTTCGGCAAGACTTTCTCTAACCCCAGACATGGGAAATTTCAGGGACTTGTGATCTTTCAGAATTAGCCTTAGACCTCTCTCTGTACCTTAGTTTATTCATGTGTGAAATACATTAATTATGCACAACTAGTTTTGTAGTGATCTTTGAAATTCCTGGATGAAAAACCCTGCAAGAATGCAGGGTTGTGTTCTGTGTAATAACACCATCTGCTTTGCAGCAACTGTGGAAGTCATTAGAGAAGAAAGAGGAGAAAATAGTTCATCATTTCAGAGTAAGCTGTCCTTTCTTTGTGTTTTGAGGTTTGTGTGCTTTAGCAGTGCACAGGTAAGTTCTCGTGGTTAGCAGCATTTAGGGGTTAGTCTCAGTAAAATTTCCAGAGCCTGCTAATTCAAGCTTACTCTATGGTAAACTGTATGAGCTGAACCACTGTGAGCTATGAGTTCTTTATGGACTTATGGAAAAGTATTACTGAATGATTTCTTGTGTGATCTGATCTAGGTGGTCCTGCTCCGGCAGGGGGATTGGACTAGATGATCCTTTGAGGTCCCTTCCAATCCCTAACATTCTGTGATTCTGTGTGATTATTACTAATGGGGATACAGGACATAAGTAATAACAGATCAATGTGTGCTTTTTGACATGTAGAGCACATTTGAGGATAGTCTCTGTGTTGGTTTTGTGGGTGAAATTTGTTTTGTTTTGTTTTTCCCAATAGACTTACAATGCGTATGGATATTTTGTAGTCTTAATTGTTGCAGCTTTTTGAATTAGTACCTTGTTGTGATTGCAAGAGTAGTGAGCACAATAGGTCAGGCAATTCTTGGTAGAAAAAAAAAAAATTTAATATTTGTTAGATAAGTGAGTTAAAAAAAATACAACTCCTATTCTAATATAAACTAGAAGCTTTATAAAACAATTTTCGCTCTTTTGCTGTCAAGAGCTATCCTTTATCTCTTGCAGATACGTAACTTGGTTTAAAGCTTGTCTTATCTGTGACTAGTAAGTTAAAAATAATGATATTAACTCAGGTTAAATCATAAGCCAATCTATAAAAGCTCTACCAAGCAGAGCAGGCTAAATCTCTGTGTTAAAGATGTGGAAACTGAGGCACAGGGAGATGAAAAATATTATTGGAGGCCTCCCACTAGGCCACTAGCATATTTAACATTTAAATAAAATGAATCCTTATTACCAGGCTAGTGCGCTGTCCTTTAATTTTGCATGTAAGTATATGTTTCTGCTTCTCAATAAGTGAGAGAGAAATGGAAAATTAAACAACTTTTTTTAGAACAAAAAATAAGATCTAAGGATGCAGGGGGCTAATGTTATTTATTTATTGCCAGCAAAATGAAGTAGCTGCTTTACAGAGAAAATATGTTTAGACTGTGGTTCTACAAATACTGATACTTAATTATTAATATTAATATCAGCAGAGAACCATAGATTTGAATTAATTTAGGCATGGATGCACAATCACATTTTTTTTGGATTAGTCAAAGGCTGTTCAGAGGGTTAATGCCAGCTTTATCCTTTTATCCAAACTTCATGCTGGCTGGAGGAAGATGGGACATTCCTGAGTAAAATCTGAGGGTTTAAAGTTAAGTCTTCAAAAGATTTGTCAACGGAGGTGACTCTGCAGAGGGAGTCTGTACCAGTGCAGTATTTTCTGTCATGTGGCCACAGCATGTTGGTAGAACAGCTAAACTTGGGCTTACCTTACCACCAACCCCCACTGTCATAGCTGCAGATGCTAGTGTGGTCCTGATTCAGCACAGCAGTGAACGCTTAATCCACTCCTGTTTAGCAAAATATTTTGCTTGTGCTTGGCTATTGTGCAGTACCTTATAGCTAGCTCCTTTCAAGTGAAGTAAGCTAAAGTGAATACCTAAAGGTAAACACATGTTTAAGCACTAAAGAGGAGCACTTAAGCTTTTTAAGAACTGAATGATTCAGACTAATGATGGTTTTGAGCTGACAAATCGTAACTCTGGAGGAATACTTAAAATTTACCATTGGTCAAAAACCATATTATTGTGTATACTAACGATTTTATTATATTCTGAAGCACTTTTGTGTTCCTTTAAATAGCAATCTCATTGATAAAAGATTTAGTATTTTGTGATTATTCTTCCCATAATATTTGTGCCTAAAATCACTGTCGGCAGCTTGTAACTTATGCATGTACTTAAAGGAAATGGAATTAATAAAAAAGAAATGGCATATTTTAGATGAAAATGAACATATGATAATGTTTAGCTAGCAGATTCTCCTAGCCTACATACTTCTACCCTAATCTTCAGGCTCTGCATTAAGCCGAAGGCTACTTTTTCTCAAAATCCCCAGTGGCAATCTCTCTCTCTCTCTCTCTCTTCAGCCTTCCCATGGCACATCAAAGACAAACTCAGGGAGAGAAAGGTAATAGGAAGGACTTTATTAACCTATCCATTTTATGTAGGCTACCACTCTTTCTGTATTAACATGTTCATTACGTGACCTAGCTGGATTTGTCTGAACAAAGACAATAATCTTTACGCTCAAGTCGATGGTGTTTTTTCCAGGATACTGAGCACATCTGAAGATGAGGGTGCAGGATGAGCCTCCACAGCTCACGTTACATTAATGAGAGTGCTGCTAATGCCTGTGCCCGTGTGAAAGTGTAGGTTTCCAGCAGTCCCTTTTCTTCCTGTTGCACAGACAACTGAGCACATCCTGCAGAAAGCTGCAGCTTCTATCCTGACACTTGCAAACTAAAATTTTGCCAGTACCTAGTCCAGAAGACACAACCTCAGCGTTCCTACTGAGTGCCACGATTCTAGCAGGAAGCCACAGGCTTTGCGTGAAGTGGGCACTGAGCTGCACCAGTGATGCGGAAACGTGTAAAACCAAAAAGTGAGGTATGTGGATACTTCAGGTGGTTCAATGGCAGCTAATAAAGCTCTCGAGGATCAACAGTCTTGAATTTAGCTGCCCCAGATACCTTTTTGAACCTGCTCCAAATCTCTTTAAAATATGTTGCAATTTTACTAATGTACTAATCTAGAGGCCACTGAAACACTTAAGTTCTAAATTCATAGGTAGTTCCATCTAAAGCCTGCTCTATTTCAAGAAAAGCTTGTACTTAGGGGCTTTGCTAGGCTGGAGCCTAAATTGACCATGTCAACCAATGTATGCAAAAAATTGAATGCAAAGTTAGTTCATTTGCACATGCAAGTTTTCAGGCAAATATTTTCATTTGCAATAATGGTCATTTGCATATGAACTGTCACTGCGTCTATAACTGGAAGTTGCAAGCAGAAAACTATATGCAAACTTTTTAAAAATCAGACCTTGATATCAGTGTGTTGTTTAATATAATTAACATAGATATATTCTTTTATTTGTTCTGAATCCAGTTATAGAGTTTCTCAATTCAGTCAAGCAAACGTATCAGAATTAAGTATACAATGTAGTAGTAAAGCTACACTATGGTATGGACAGGTGCACAGAAGTTACTTTGAAATAAAGGAGGCTGTAAACTTGTATAGCACCAGAGGCTTCTCAGAAACAGTCCAGGTGTACACTTTTAGCCCTGGTAAATTTCATGTAGCTAGGAATATCTTTCATTTAAGAAGAAACTGATGTGTTGTTTTGCAGTAAGTGTGCACATGTAAGCTACCAAATAGCAAGTGAAGTTCATACTTAGTTAACTCTAAAGGCACTGATTCATATATCAGAATCTTTGTTCAGGGTTATTAATTTCTATTTATTATTTTTTGTTTGTTTTGCTTCTCAAATGTATCAGGTATGAAGGCATCAAAACTGTTTCATTGTCCAGACAGCAGAGTTTACTGCAATTTAACAAATCCACTTTGCATTCTTACATTTAGTTAATTCGGATTACTTTTATTGATCACTTTCAAATATTTAAACTCTCAAGCCTGAAGGATTAAGAACACATATGTTTAGCTAAAGAATACAAGTATTTTGGTCACCTTTTGAAATAATACTTGCATTGTTGTTTTAAAACAACTTGAGTGAATCTTGAAATTATTATGGAACTGATTGTTCTAACAGAGTGCATTAAAGCACCACACACACACACCACTGAGGGTGTTTAACCAGCTTTCTCTGGCAAGGATTTCATTTTCTGATCACCATTCATAGAATTTCTAAAGGAAGTGTTTTCTTATCTTAGACAAATCGTAAATATATTTGTTGAATAATTTTATAAACTATAAAATACGTACATATGTGTTCATTTCGAACTACTTCTGGCTTATAAGCATTTAGGTGGAATTGTAATATCCATAATAAGTTAAAATCAGAAAAAAAAAGCTCACTTTGACTAGAATCTACTTTTGAAACTAAGGAAATCATATAAAAACACGAACTGTATATTACTATGGCACCTGCTGTTCTTCAGGTGTTTATAACATAGCCATAAAAATTCACTCCAGGCTGAAACTTGGTATTTAAAAGTCTCAGCTCAGCAGGATTTTTAAATCAGATTTGGTTTAAATTAGTTTGATTCTCTTTTGGTTATAAAAAGGAGGGTGGAGGAAAGAAATTTTGATGTGTCAAATATAATTTTATTCATTCCCCTAGCTGAAAAACAGTTTTGCTTTATAAAGATATAATTTGCAGGTCATTAGCCCATAACATGGAGAAGGGAGACAGGGTGTCAAAGGGGGAAAAGAGGGAGAGAAGGAATTACCATCCAAGAATTTGGCATTTGCAAATGCTTAATGTCTTCTGTGAGAACATTTACCATGGATCCTTACTGAGCTTTCATAAAACTGTATTGAGATATACGGTATTTTTTAAATTGAAAAAACATGTTTTCATTCAGTAAAGTCAATAACTCATAGTTTAAGGTCTGTTTTATCATATGTCAATGGCTGGTGGTTGAATTATGTCCAGACATAATTGATTTAATACTTTCAAACGGTGACATTAAAGAATCTGAAACAACCTGGGACCTCAGCTTCCACTGTATTTTACTGGAAGCTGGGCACCTACAATCCCTCCGGCTCATCTGAAAAAAATCCATCCTCCTTCTGTTGTATTCCATATATGCGAAACACAAAACCATTTTTAATTAACTGAGGATCAAATAGAAAGATTGACGTCATTTACATTTACAATGCACCACCATTTGTACATTGCTTATATGTATACACATATGCATGTACTGGCATCTCTGCTTATAAAGACATTCAGATGCGGCAGAACCTGGTACATGACTGGGCTGAAATTTTCCAAAGTTGCCAGTGGCTTTGGGTGACTCTTTGCCCAAACACTTTGGGCCACATTTTCAGCTGTTGAGAAAACGCTACTCCAGATGAACCCTGTATAAGCTGTGGCTGCCAAACACTATTGTAAATCAGGCTTTTGGGGTACAGAAAAACTGAGGAAGGCAAAACTGGAGGGTGATTTTTTTTTAAACTTAGCTAGCAAAGACTCAAACAGGCTAGTATTAATTTCTTTGAACAGAATACACTGTGTGGTATTGCTCCTTATTTTTAATGCTATTATACAATGGAATGCATTACCATCGTGTTCCCTTCTCCCATCTGTTCCTCAAAAAGAAAAAAAAAAGAGGTATGTAGCATTACAAAAGGGCTCTTGGAAATGTTTATGCAAAGTACTACTTTTCGTCACTAAATCAAACCTGCAGACAAGCTAGCAGAGAAAGTGTTCTTTCTTTCCCATATAGGGGCCATGCATACTTTTGCTTTAACAATCAATCCTGAAATGTGGACGTTTTCACTTTCAGTTCATCTTGCGGTACATAACTCTGAAGAGATGTGCCTGATGCTCCATGAATGATTAGCATTTAGTGATGTTGCTCTCATTGTGAGGTACTGCCAAACCACAATTTGCAAGTACTCAATGTCCTGAACTGCAATAGGATAATTTTCATGCTTCAAGCTTGGCATTAACTCCATATCTTGGGTTGTGCTTTAAATTTAATTCTCGTGTCTGCCCTAACGTGGCTATTTTACAATAAACCAGACATGTTTATTGTTCCTTTCTTCCCCCTCCCCCCCACATTGTTCATGCTTTGACAGTTCCATAAAGTTTATTTCTCCCTGCTGCTTAGTGTCTTTTTATTCTGTTTGTTTTTCTCTACTTCCAGCTGGGATATAGTTTAATGAATTATTTTTCAATGTGTGTGATATGGCTTTTATGGCCTGCCTTTGGAGATTGTGATTAATACAATTTTCTTTTATTCTTTGCCCTGACCTGGTTCCCAGTGCTCAGTGTAGTGATCATCATTGTATTAAGAATATTGAGATGATATTATCCATGTTAAGCTTGGAACATATTTTCATTCACTCTGATTTTTATTCTTCTGCCTGAATTTTTATTTTTAGTTTCAGTCCTGAAATTTTTGTTTCCTTGCCAATATCTGTACATTTATTTTGTGTTGCAGTTGGATCACTGCTGCTAGTGAGCTATCCCACACAGTCATCAAATCCATACCTTCCCTGAATAAGCTTTTTAAGTGATTTGGTATCCAAGTTTGTCTTTTTTTTGTGTGTGTGTGTGCGTGAGCTTACATGGAAATTTACAGAAATCATTCAGCGTGTCAACAAAGTTTGGATCCAGCTGTTCTTTGAACAGGCAGGAACCTCCTCAGCCATGGCCAGGAACACGTAAACTTTGCAAAACAATCCTAATGGGGGGAGGTAAAGGCATGAGAGAAGTGAAAAGACCACATTCTACTTCTGGTAACTCTACACCTACTGACATAGATTTTCAATTTGCATCTTAGCCCCTTCACAGCTTTTCCTTCACCTAGTCTGAAAGTATTTTCTTCTTATCTCAGGTTATTTTGTTTTACTTCTTATGAAAGAATATTAGGTCAACTGTTTCTCATGGCTAGCTACCTTTTATAAGGAAAAAAAGAATATGCAGAGTCAGCTTAGACAATTCTAGCATGCTATTTCCTTCGTTGTTTCATAGATATGTTCAAACCTGACGATGAGATATCAGCAGGTTCAAGAGTTTGGCTTCTAATACTGTCCATTTTTCTTGCCTAGTTGCAGGAGGAACTGAAAAGCATGCTTTTGTTGATATACGCTTGTCCGCTGAGCGCTGGTCTTAGACTACCAACTTGTGTCATAGTTCTCAAGTAGAAGCATGAGCTCAACTCAGACTCCGACTTGGTGGAAAAAGACTCTGCCACATGTCACCAATCCCTAGTTCCTTTCAACTTCTAGTTTCTTTCAGCTTATGGATGTGTTATTTAAGTGATTCCCTTTCAAGGCATGGGAATCCTCCCTTCTTACTTACAATAACGGTTAGCTCTTTCCCTTTCTCAGAAAAACTGAAGTTCCATCTTTCGTATTTTATGTTTCTAAATACCTATTTAGTTTTCCTTGGTAAATTAGTCATACTGTTCTCCCTGCAAGTGCTCTGTAACTTTTAGCTGATCAGGTTTCCCAAAAGATTAGGGAAACTGGATTATTTGGCCTTCTTGCTAGCTTTCAAGGCTGTAGTTTTGTCACTGCCTGTAATGCTCTTCAAATTCTACGCCTTCCGTCTTGAGACTTCTTTTGGTCTCCCAAATGCACCATGGCATCTCCAAAGTAGAATGACATTATTGAGGGATTACTTTATTTGGATTTTTGGATATTCTGCAGTAGTTTGCTAATACAAAATCACTTGCCAGAGAATCACTTCTGTTGGTTGTTATGACGTTCCTGGCAACAGCAAGATGTGATCTTTTGAGATATATTTAGTCAAGCTAAACCAGTGTTTCTTGGTTTAATGATGAAGGTAGTAATTCCTTCCCTTAGTTTCTAGTGCCATTGTCTCAGTTTTAGCAATTAGTCTTTACTGAAATTTGTACCACTAACACTTAAATTTCTTGGACTTTATTATTATTATTTCAGCACTGTCCACATCACTGTGGTTATTTCAGCAGTAATTGTAGCGTTTTACTAAGCAGTAGTTAACATTTTTCGAAATTACATCATAGAGTACATTAATACAATATAAAATGATACATTATCTGCTGTGTGGTCTTAAAGAGTAATAGGAGACATGAATGCCAATTAAATAATCTACTGAAATAACATGATGATCTTTTCACTGTGCAGTCTGCTTAAGCCTATATAAACAACATTACTTTTTTGCGATATTGAAGTGATGGCTGAAGAATAATGTTACTGTGAAAAATGATAGATGCATCAGAATGCTGTAAATAAATAGATCTGAAGTCAGTGGCAAAACAATCTTGGTAGAGGCACAGCCCCTGTGTGTGAGGTTCAGCAAACAGAGGAAATGGGCAAGAGAAAACACTCAATGACATCTTGAAAATGTTACCATAACGCAGAATATAATAATAATACTGGATAACAGGTACATCAGAAATAGATGTATTGATATGCTTTGTGAGCAGGAAAAATGAGTGTGTTTAATTTTTTCTACGCGTTTATAAGTCAGTAATGAGATCTTCTGTCAAAGTAATTTTTGTCTTTTAAATACTGTTGATTATTTCTATGTCCATATGTGGGATTTTGAGCCAGAGTTAACTTGGATGTTGCTAGTGATGTAGTCCACAAATAACAGGTTTTATTTATTTTTTGTTGTTGTTGTTGCTATCTGTGTCCTTTAAAACCTGAAATCAACTTTAAAGATAGTCAAAATATGCTTAGTGTCTATTTTTTACTAGAAACTGGAAGCATAAACCAAAAGCTAGTCTACTTCGTTTATCCATTATTAGGAGAAGATACACTGAAATTCTGCATCTTTTCTTGTTGCTTTCCTGTTTGACATTACTTATGCACTGAAAATTGGAAATTGTTTTTATTTCACAATTTAGAAATCTATTATTCTTGTGCAGAGTACAAAATCAGATTTTTTTTCTCTACCTTCGGAACTCATGTAAAGTTTTTTTTATATTCACGATGTCCAGAGTAAATGATATCTGCAGGCCATGGATAATCAAGCCCTTTTGTGCTTTCAAATTTTACTATAAAGCTAGGTTGTAAGCCACTTACTTTCTGTGAATCAGAAGGACCACTCATATGAATTAACTGCTCATTGGTATGACTACAGAAGTCTTTTTCTGCCAAAGTATATAACTGAGATAAATACATGAAAAGAAGGTTCAGGATTAGAAAGAAAAAAGAGATTAGTCCCATATAGAAGAATTTAGTCACTAATTTCTTCAGGAAAGGTCAGTTGTCTTCTGTCTTTGACATATTTTTTCTTTTTTAATTTTATACAAGAGTTCATTTAATTCCCAGGAGTGATGGTTTAGTTATCAAGATAATTCCATGTTTAACAGTTGTGGAGCTTTTTTATAGTCAATAGCCCAGTTGTGTTGTGCGTTGTTTTATTTTAAATAAGAAGCTGGTATTATTTCCTGTCACAAAAATGATATTTCTTTTTCCTTTCTGTCATTTGACAGTAAACTTTGTTAGTTATGAAATCAGATCATTCTGTGAATTATGCAAGTCACTTACTATTAGTCTTACTTTTTATAGAATTGAATTTGCCTGTTTTCTTCACTGGTGGGAATATGAGTTTATTATTTTGGACTCCTGCTCAAAGAGAGAGGAGGATGCTACTGGCATAACTGGAGGGAATATTTTTGAATCCTTTTCCACAGTATCTTTGTGGACTTTTTGAAGGACAGAAGATTTTTTTTTTACCCTTAACAGGACATGCTGCTTTTTTTTTTTTTTTCCCCCCTCCTTCCCCAGCAGAGGAAATCTCTCACTTTTGGCACTTTGACGCATCACTGACTGTTAGAGAACATGGAGCCCCTGTTTACTGCTTGTTCTTGAGTCTTAAACAGCCCTCCACTGCTTTTATTATATCATTAATTGCACTTAATGCAGCTGCATTTCTAGTACGCTTGGCTAAGCTCTGAAAATTAAGTAGAGGGTACTTTGTTATAAAATTCACTGTAATGAGCTCTGGTGGGACAGGGTCTGTTAAGTTTGAAATTACCTCAGGCCATTTCGAAAGGACTTCTTGAAATATTTCACATCTATAAAAGTTTGCAACTAGATAAATAGCCAAAGTTATGGTTGAGAAGAAAAAAAACACAGCCTCACAATATGCACTGGATGAAATATGAACAATTTTAATATCAAATTGTTACATTTATTTTAAACGTTTATTATCTCAAGTAATTTGTTAAACAGAAAGTTTTTAAGCCGACAGCATGTAAATTTTAGGTGTTTGGTTGACACAGTGGGTTTTATGCATACTCTTTTTGCTTTTGGTTTCTTAATCCAGACCATGCATTCATGAAACTGGAATAAATTTAGGACTCCCTCTGGGTTTACATAAATTGGTTCAAGAAGAGGTCACACCTCTCAGTACAAAAACCTTATAAGATCTGCTGCAACTATTAGCCAATTAGCTTAATGTTACAACTAACAGCCTGTACTGAGTACTGATCTCTGGTATCTGCTTAAATAAATGACTAATACGCCTTCAATTCCCTCAGTGTTCTTCAGCTATATGACCGCTGTAATGCTTTGCGGCTAATAAAATTTCAGATTGACTAATTTATTGGGTAGCTTTACCAAAACATCCAAGTAATCCTTTATATACTCATTAGAAATGGGTCCAGAATGAATTCTCTGAGGACTAAGTGGAAAAGTCTCCCCGGGATCAGCATCGCTGAGCTTTAGACACATGGGCACAAATGGGGTGGAGGATCTTCTGTGGTTTTAGTGCAGCAATTTATCTATGTTTTGTAGTTAAACTTTAAGCGTGAGGTAATTAGAGGCCCCCAAGCTTGAAATTCATGCACCTTTTTTTTTTTTCCTCTAATAGACCCTATACCAGCCTGCCAAGCTAAGTATTTGACAGATGTGAGTTGTATGTGGAAGCTCTGTACCAAACTTCCAGATAGGTTAAAATTTTAAACTGTTCTCTTTTTTTTTTTTTGAGAGAGAGATTTTGAATGTAGAGATGGCTAGGAACTCTGTTACTGAGGGTCAGTCTGCAGCCTATTGTGTCGTGCAGAAATATTCACTAGTCAATAATCAAATACACTGTGGCCATTAAATACTGCACCTGTTGTCCAGATGGGCTAACAATAAACATGACACAGTCAATCATGCTTGCAGAATAGGGTGGACAGAAGGCTTTGGGGGATGTTTCCAGGGTCTTCCTGTGTTTATCTAGACCTTTACATCTATACTATTATGTGGCTGGGAGTATCTGAGTTACTGCATTTCAATCTTGAAATGACTCTGGCAAGTTATTCCAATGGGCTCCATGGAGTTTTGTGTTTCTTTTGAGTTTTAAACTTAAATGGCAGCTCTCTTTATTAACTAAGAAAACTATTATTTGACAAAGAATGGAGCAATAAATCTCTACACATTGAGAAACATTAAATACCATTAAAATCATTCGAACTTTAAATGCAAATAAAGCTGCTTCTCTCTGCTAAACTTCATCCATAGTAGGATATTTTTAGAGCTATGAATCATTTATTAGTTTAGATAATTTTGTATTGTGACAAGTTATTGAACACACAATTATGTGCAGTACTGCAATATGAAACATAGAATCAAATCCTGCCTTTATTGAATAGCTCCTTTGTAAAAGGGTTTTGGACCAAAAGTACTTTGAAAGTCCTAAAAGCCCCTATTCCTTTTCTCTTCTAGGAACATCCTTTATTGGATGAACAGTTTGGAAAAAGGAGAGTTTTAGATATTTTGCTTGAAATTGAGTAGGCATCTACCCTGCACACTATTTAAAATATACTCCTTGCCCTATTAGCTTCAGTATTTAAAATATTATGGTAAGTTTACCAACATACTTTAATTTAAAATGAAACATTTAAGTATTATTTGGATCAAGGCATGACATACTGCAGGCATTGCTAAAGATCCACTTCACTCATAGTTTAGGAAAATAGTGAACTTGTTATTTATTTACTTTTTGGAAGCAACTAACTAGAGAAAATTTATTGTGTTAAGTCAGCTCCAAACATCCTCTTAAGTTTGTCAAACTCGTAAACCCAAATAATTTTATTTCTGTAAACTGAAGGACAAAATTCAGATACAATTAATAAATCATTTTAAATATTTCCAGGAGTTGCTAAAAAGGCTTGATGCCAGGCACGGTAGTTTTCCATAAGTTTAGTGCAATATGATATCAACTGGGCATGTTGTACAGGAGCTAGTGTGAAATGAGCTGGGAGTAAGAAAACAGTCTCAAACTGGATAGTTAAACAGATGCAAAAACACGGGATTAGCAAGTGCTAATCTGGTCTCTTGCCTGTTGGTATTACTGGCAAGAGTGTCCAAATTAAGCATGTTGCCTCTGCAGTGTTACTTGAAGTGGTCATTCACGTGATTCCAGAGGAAGAAATAAGAATGAATACAGGTGAACAAGCCCATGTGAACCTCATGAAGTTTCACAAGGCCAAATGCAAGGTCCTGCACCTGGGTCAGGGAAATCCCCAGTATCAGTACAGACTAGGAGATGGATTGATTGAGAACAGCCCTACAGAAAAGGACTTGGGGGATAGTGGTGGATGAAAATTAAATATGAGCCAGCAATGTGGGCTTGCAGAGCAGAAAGCTGATTGTATCCTGGGCTGCGTAAAAAGGAGCATGGCCAACAGATCAACAGAGATGATTTTCCTCCTCTACTCTGGCTGTCATCAGACCCCACCTGAAGTACTGCATCCAGCTCTGGGGTCTCCAGTACAAGACAGACATGGACCTGTTAAAGTGGGTCCAGAGGAGGGCCATGAAAATGATGAGAGGGCGCTGGAACACCTCTTCTTTGAAGAAAGACTGAGAGATTTGAGGTTGTTCAGCCTGGGGAAGAGAAGGCTGTAGGGAGACCTTATTGTAGCCTTTCAATATATAAAGGGGGCTTATAAGAAAGATGAAGGGGCCTGTAACGGCAGGACTGTTATAGACTAAGTTTGATTAACTGTATTCTTCTCTCTAAATAATCTCATTTAGCACTAGTAGCACCCAGCTCAAGCTGTAACCTGAGAACTAATACAAGAGGAATTGGAAACCTTTACTTGGGCTTTACTTGCAGGATCCTAGAGTCAGACCCTGTTATGGTAGGCGGCATGCATAAATCTGTAACAGGACAAGGGGCAATGGCTTTAAATGAAAGACAGTAGAATTAGACTGGGCATGAGGAAGAAGTTTTGTACAATAGGGGTGGTGAGTCAACAGGTTGCCCAGAGTTGTGGGTGCCCCATCATTGGCAGTGTTTGAAGTCGAGTTGGACAGGGCGTTGAGGAACCTGATCTAGTGAAGGATGGCCCTGCCCATGGCAGGGAGTTTGTAGTAAATGATATTCAATGTTCCCTTCCAATCCAAACTGTTCTCTGATTCTATGAAAAAATTGGTGGATGATTTTGTCCAAAAGCTAGTGTTATGCCTGGTTTGTGGATTCAGTATCACACTTTGAAGAGAGATGGAGCTCATAAAATGACATGTTGCCGTTTTGCCGGAAGGAGATGGTGATGTTTGGACTTTTTGCTGCTGTAGGCATCATAAAAATACCTGTTGCTATTTCCTGATTTATTAATTAAATTATTTTGAACTTTCCTGGGAATTTTGTAAGGTGTTTACCAAAGGACAAAACTACAGTCTTATGCTGAGCCCAAAACGTAATTATTGTCAATATAGTACAATACAATATACTAAGCAAAATAAAAAATTGGTGGGAGAAATTGTGTCTTGTTTAATTGCTATACATTCCTTTTATTTGTACTATGGATTCTACGGAAATACAATTTAAAAGCTGACATTATGAATTGTATTGTGACACTTCATGTGCAGCGCTCTGATGATGCATGGAATAGTATAAGTTCACTTTCCTTTCTAGCCAACACTGTTTGAGGAAGAGTTTAAATATATCACTTTTGCAAGTGCAGAGAAATTATTACTTTTTAGGTGATTAACCTGAAAACAGTAGGTCACAAACCCTTTGGAGCTCTACATTCAATATCAAAATGAGGCAAGAGGCTACCTCTCCTTTGTTGATGAGTCCTTGAAAGTTTGGTGGAGTGAATAGTATCTTCTCTGCAGTGTGATTTTAATGAAAACTATAATGTTTTTTTAAATTCCCTCAAGGACAAGGCTTTTTGGAATAGCATCCAAGGGTTTGGGAATGGGGTGTGTGTGTACACGTTTAGTGAGTAAATTTAAATTGTTCAGCCATTTCAACTTAATAAATATCTGCTTCAGTGTTTCCATTCCCAGCTATATTGCCTTCTGGAACTTCACATGCCTTGAGAAAGTGATCCATTTCACCTCCCACAACACAGCTTTAGGTCCTCTGATCATAATGAAATTCTTTCTCCTAAGGAACTTACATGTGGTTGAAAGTGCAAATTCAAGTAAGCTAGTGTGAAATAGGAAAGTTAAGGGAAGAAAGAAGAAAAGTATGGAAAGAAAAGACAAATTGAGATAGTGTAGAAGAGGAAAACATGAGATGGAAAAAGGGTGTGCTTAGTCCTTTCCAGGATTTTTTCTACAACGGTTTTCCTTCATTAACTTTTAACTAATTAATTAATTAAGAATTAATTAACAGTTGTTCTTTAGACAGACTACAGTTTACCCAGCAGTATAAACTAGCTCAGGGACTGGAACAGCACAGCTATGGTAACACATGGATGAAAAAGTTATTTTATCTTGCTTCTTGGGAAAGTCACATAGCCTTTTTTAGCATAGCTAGACCTTTGTCAGTGGCCACATTAACCCTTTTACCACTAGTCCACATTTGCCTGCATTGTGACTGTAAAGACATACCCTTAGCCCAGCTCGAGGTATTATGTACCAATGGTTCAAAAGGATGTTTGAACCCCACAGAACAAATGGAGTAGCAACACAGGTGTGTTGTATATACAGCTCAGAGCACTTCAGTCCCTGTTGCCTTGTTAGCTCTGGTGTCGGCAATACTCAAGCAGCCATCTGAAGTGTCAGCTAACGAGTGAACTTAAAACATCGCCTCAGTGGAGCTACAGGTTTCTGTCTGAGAACAGGGAGGAGGTACAAGCCAACATGGGAGCTGCACCTCGAGCTAACGCTGTAGTGGAGACCACTTCTTTGCTGCATGCAGTTTTTGGGAGGATTGTAAACAAGGCACAGCTTTAAAATTCTGTTTAGATTATGCCTAATTCATCCTTTCATTTTACATTATTCTTTTTTTTTTTCCTGAATTACAAGTGTTTTTATTTTCATTCTTTTTATTTCTGTTCTTTCTGCCATCCACTTTTATTTATAAAGAAGTAACTTTTTTTTTTTTTCCTGAAGTCACTACTCACCAAAATAAGCCTTTCTTTTCGGAAGACATCTATCCATAAGCTGTCACAGCCTTAACTGTCTTTTCCTTTTCTAGCTATTTAGATGCCTCTTCATTCCTCAGATTCCTCCCCTCCTGTAGAAGAAGTCACTATTATGTGAGAATTATTCTCAGGGAAATTTGAAACAGCATTTTTCAGTGATATTTTTTAAAAAAATGGGGAAATTTTGCTAAATAGTTTATTTTTCTAGTGCATTCTCCATCTTATTTATGGAGAGGAGCAGAATATACCTTGCAATAATATTGCATTTGTAAGGCAAGGCCTTTGCATTGAAAGACTTGTTTGTCAGTATTCACAGAAAATAGCTTACTGCATTTCTGACTTGTCCTCCTACAACATTATTGAGTGGAAATGTATTTTTTACAAGGAAATTTCTCAGATTTTCAGGTATTATTAACAAAATACAATGTTGTTTGATGTACAGCAGACAATTTAAAATAATCCAAAACGCCCTTAAGCTAGCACATCCATAATGAAAAATGTCAGAATACAAACTGTCTTCCAGCAAGTTACTGGAAATAAGAAAAATAGATAAACAGTGTCAGGCGTTACTCATTAGTTTTTCTGCGGGATGTATAAAGGTTGTGGATGACAGGAAAAAAAAAAGGAAGCATGTTTTGTTTTGCGTTTGAGCAGTCTTCATTTAACTCTATGTTTTAGTTTAAGTATTATGTTGTATTATACTTTGGAAAAAAAGTCTTTTCTGTTTAAATTAATAAGCTTCAGTTACAAATTAAATAGTTGTGAAAATCTAGTTCTTCAACTGGACTGAGGCAGCACAAGACATAATATATTAAAGAATCAAAAGGTGATGTTGGAATTCAACCAAATATGAACAGAATTTCAAGGACATCATTTCAGTAAAACCTCAGCTCACAGACTACTGAGCCGTTATATCAAGCAAATCATTTCTCTTTACAGCAAATGCGTACCTGCATTACCTTAGATTTCGTGGGTGTATAATAAAGTGTAATTGTTGAGAAACTATCTAAATGCAATACATTATCAGTATAATTGTAAAGTTCTCGAGAAAAAAAAAGAGATATTTTTATCAGTGCTCATAGAAAGTGAGAAAGAGCTGATTTAAAGACTTAAAGTGTTATCTTGCAAAACGAAACTTTGCCCCCAAAGTGAGGTAACCATCTGTGTCCATGTCTGATTCAAGTACTGTGTGGGGAGTTAATTCTGATGCCTTTAAGTTCATTTGCTAAAGAGTACCAAAATATGAGGCTATAATAACCCACTGAACTTTGATGGTTAAGATGTTCAAGTTATATTTTGAACTGTGAATGCCATGCTTTTTCTCTTACAGTGGGACAGGCTGAACTTTTTCAGGTAGCAAGTGTGAATCTTAGTTATGACATAACCAAATAAAAGGAATATTTTCTCTCACTGCAGAAAGAATCTTGAGCTAAATTAATTCCCGATGCTAATAATGCAATTCTGCTGAAGTGAATGTTGTGCCTACACACATCGTTCTCTTTGGCTGTAGAGAATTTGCTTCCTGCTTTCTCATTACTAAACTCTCACTTCCATAACTGTTCCAGCTGTCTTCAGATCAAACTTTTCTATAGTTCCCTTGTAGGCACCTTCAAAGGTGAAGGAAACTGGACTTTTCTCACATTACTATTTAAAAAGATCCTACTACATATAAAAGGGGAAACGCCAGTCATGTGCTGGAGCCAATAATAATAACAGAAAATATGTTATTTTCTTATTTCTAAATTATTTTTGAACTTATTCATCATGAAGTGTATGGATTCTTTTAACCTTAGCAAAGATTTAAAGACCATATCACTTTTTCTAGTAAAGATTTAACTATTCTTCTTACTAGTCATTGGGATTTCCAAGAGATTCTGTTTCCTTAAAAACTGCTGAAACAGACCCCTGTAAATGTTAGCACAGTTTTTTTCTATACATTAAGAACTCAATCCAAAGTGCTGGAATGTCTTTGCCTTTACTACAGGGGCTTTGGATCAACCCTCTTTTTTTTTTTTTTTTATTTAATAAGGAGCAGTGCTTTTAAAAACAAGTGGTTCCATCTCCCAGTTGTAATGACCTAACCAGTATTCCGATGTGTATGACCACTTGCCTTGAAGACTGCTTCATTAGGTCTTGGGGATTCCCAGTGTAGCTTATGCATGGTCATTTTTTAGTCCATAGCAATTCTGAAATACTATTTTAGCTCTTATAAAACTTCCTGGTGAAAATATCGTTTTGCTTTGTTTTGTTTTGTTTTGTTTTTTTTTCCTAGTGAGAAATTAAGAACCAGTTACAATAGATTTTGAGCATTTGTTACAGTTCTTCTATATCTGGTCTTTGTAAACTCCTTAAATTTCTTCACTTATTTTTTGAAATAGCCAAATTCTCAATAGTTGCATTTTCTTATAGTCTCTCTTATGAACAGAGAGAAGCAGCAGCTGCAAGACCAGCAAAAATAATTGACTAGTGGGACAGTTGGTTCTTACCAGAATTCTCAGTTAATTACGTGGTTCGGTTTTGGCAACTGATACATATATCTTCCCTAAAAATGTGGATTGATTGCAAACTTGTACCCGATCTCACTTAATTTATAAATCCTCATTATACCTTTTTCTGACTGCATCACAAAAAGAAAAAAAAGGCATGTAGCGTACAAACAAACCCACCACCTATATGCACCAGTCATGCATCCAAGTCTGTAAAAGCAGTAAAGCCCTAAATTCACCTTAGAACCAGAAACAATTCTAAATAGTTGAGCACTTGGATTCGTTTTAGTATGTCACCTACTGTGGTAGGATAATGATGCATTAGTCAGTAATTATCTGGTTATATCATATCTGGATTTTGTATTCCAGTGGTGAATACAACTCCTACATTTGCCAACAGCAATGCTTGATGTATTCTTTTAACTATTAGTGTTTGTGTAACGTAAGGAGTCTGTTGTTTTCCAGTGTTGTTCTTAACTGGGGAGCTTCCTTTTACTTAGCCTGTGATTTTATGACAGAAAAAAAGTGAGTATGCTAGGAGTGCAAGTGACTAAAACCTACAACTGCTTGCGTCAGGTGCAGGGTTTTGTTTCTCCTTTACTACCATGCAGTGTTCTGTAGCCCTTGTTACAAATTTAAATGACTATATCAAAGTGAAATTTGTCTCTTTTTTTTGGTGTCTGATAGTGAATGTTGAACATATTACCTAGTTTGGTAACATCTAAAGCTGTTAGTTTCTAAAATTACATTCCACTTGCTGTCAGAAGAGGTTATATGTATTTCTTAAGAAAATTCAGTGGGCAGTTGTAGCCACGTAGCAAATGGTCAGCTTCCTGTGCAGACAATTGTGGAATGCCTAGCCTTAGCATCCCACTTGGCAGTGATAGCATAGCCCTGGTAGCATACAGTGTCTTAGGCCATTAACAATTAAATATTTAGATCCTCAAGTACTGTGGATAAATCAGAAACAGTTCACACCTGTTACTCCACCAGTAGTAATGAGAAGCTAATGTAAAGAGTGATAGTTGTAAAGAATCTTATTTGTTTTCTGTATTCATTTACTTTTTTGTTACCACAGATGAAATAAGTAATGTTTGTCTGTCAGGAGTTGCGTTTTTCCACTGAGCACTGA
The DNA here is from genome assembly GCF_009769465.1 of Tauraco erythrolophus. Classification (NCBI taxonomy): domain Eukaryota; kingdom Metazoa; phylum Chordata; class Aves; order Musophagiformes; family Musophagidae; genus Tauraco; species Tauraco erythrolophus. Next base: position 43,589,276 of record NC_141470.1, read on the forward strand.
AAAAGTTAAGTTTGTTCTTAAAACAATGCATTGAGCCCATCAAGATAGAAAAGTTAAGGAAAAGAGAGCTATGCAAGAAAGCAGACCTCTGTATAGGAGGGTCTAGTTAGGGGAAGCTGGATATGTTTCAGTGTTACTAAAACAGGGAGAATGTGAATCACAGCTTGCACATTTGCAACACACCACTGTCTAAGGCATAAAAAGGCAATTGTATTGGCTCTAAGGAGGAGCAGCTTGCCTGTTTTGTTCGCAGAAGATTCTGAAATAACACTGCCAAGATTTAATACAACAAAAAAAAAGAGGAGACGTAACAAAGCAAGATTTCTCCTTCCTGACTTTCAGAAATATATTCTACCTTGCTTCTTGAAGATCGAACAGCTTTTGGTCCCCTTGACATACTAGTGGCATATGAAAGCCCTATGGATGGGTGGAGCGTTAGATTGGAAGTAATAAGGTTGTGCCTGACTTACCTCCGCATTTGTAGCAGATGTTACAAATGTCATAACATGAACCTTTGGGATCAGACTGGAAAAAAAAGCAAGACAACAGATGTAGGCCTCTTACTTTTCCCAGCAAGTATAGTCTGACACTATATAACACTGTTCTGACTTGATGTTAATACCCTGTCCTCCTCCTGAGAAGAGAATCAGTGACACTAACCATTTCTGTAGCACTGACGCTGGAAAGGGGTGACAGCACTTTTCTTCCCAGAGGAATTTTAATGCTCGTTTAAGAATAAGACAATAGAACTGTTACTCCAATAAGTGTCTTATTGTTATATCTGAATAAGTAATCCATACTCATCACTAATTTGGGGGGGGGGGGGTAGGAACAGGACTGAATTTTAAGGCATTTCTTTATGCTATCGTAATGTTTATGCTTTTTTCCACTGATAGAGCCAAAGCTTGTAGAGTGGGAATTTATCAAGAACACTGCTAAATTCCTAGGAGTTTAAGCCCTCAATTCACCCCACCTTTTTGTGTCTCTCTCCCTTGCCTCACATATCTTTCTCTACTTTGCCTCTTCTCTGTTTCTGTAGACTTTTTTCCCAATCTCTTTACTGCAATTGGATTTCCTGGGAAGCTCCTATCTCACTTTAATTGTTGAACCCAATTTCATTAAAGCTACAGTAATATCTAAAGCATCTTTTACTTGCAGCTGTCTTGACCAGCACTTTCTCAGCTATCCCATCTAATTTTTTGACAGTTTTCAAAATATTTCTGTGCTTCTTTTCACATTGTCCCTTATTTGTGATTCATCCTCTCTGGACTGAAATGTAAAGCCATTTTTCTTTCTTCTTTAAGACTGCTGCCGTCTAATAATATTGACCTATGGTTGAAAAATAGGTGGAGTTACCTGCTTCTTATTGTATCTGTTTGTGAGAGTGCAATATAAGTGAACAGTCGGTATTAGGATCACAATTCTTATGTTCTGTATATGTTCTTCCTCCTCCTAGATTTTTTTGAAAGAAAGGTAATGTTGTAAATATTTGTTAAACAACAAGTATAAAGTGAGTTTGATGCTGGGAGGTAGCTCTGATTCAGTTGTCAGACACATTGGTCCCTCCTCTCCATGTCAAAGTGCATTTTGCTGCCTTACAGAGAAGCTAATGGCCAGAGAGAATGTTGATATTTATCCTTAATTGTTTTATGGGTGGTGTAGTTCTTCTGTTTTTTCTGCTATTGATTTTAATGGAAATTGCGGTCTTTACTTCTGCATTGTCCTCATCTTCTACATGGTGGAGGCTGCATGAAGTTATTTCTTCTCCTCTTTCTCAGGAGTTTTGGCCAATGCTTCTGCATTTCATGGCAGGGGAAGAAAATTAATGCAGGAGTTCAGGACCTTGTATTTTCTCCCCTGTGCTTCAATTTAAAACAGTGGTGATTCTCTCTGCCACATCACTCCCTCAGGTGCTGCCATTCTTGAACTGGAGGCTTAGCCCTCTCCCTGAAAAATTTCATTGTCAAGGAGAAGAGGGGAGGTTCTCCCATGAAGAATTTTAATCACCCTGTCTGTAGCCCTTTTGAAGGAAGCACAATAGTTCCTATAGTAACTACTACAGTGTGGGAGAAAGGCCAGTGCTCCCGCCCTCAGCCACAGATGGAGAACTCTCTTTGCTTAGATGACTGGAAATTCTTGCACAGCAAAAGACTTCATCCTTCACAGTGAAAAGAAAAATCTCTGAAATAAACTCTTAAAATGTGCAATTAAGTGCTAATTAAGAAACAGTGCTAGTTATCAAGTAGAGAACATAAAAATCTCAAATATGCGTATTTTTAAGGTGTCTTTAACGTTCATTCTTGAAGTTTTTAATTTTAAGAAGTTCAGAAAAGAAAAAAAGAGACATTTAGGACCTAAGAAATCTTGTCTCCTCCTCCTCCCACCCCCCCTACCTCTACCCCCTAAAAAACAAATCCTGTGGGAAGGAGCAGACTTATAAACCAGATGAAAATAATTGGGAAAGGAAAAGCAACAGGCTCATAAAATAGATGAAAACTTACACTAAGACAGCCACTTCTCGTTTCTTTTTTCCTTTCACTTTGAATGTTTTTTAAGAGGAGGAGGTTATGTGTCTTCAAATCCATTGATTCCAGTCCAATTAACAAGCAATATAGTACTGTCTGGGTTTTTTTTACATTTTAATTTGATCAGGTTTAAGTTATTGAAACTAAAAAGGCTATTTAAAAAAGTTTAAAAGGACTAAGCAACTTGAATTTGAAAAGTAAATTTTACTAAAAATTCTTTTAATTCCTAGATCTTTTGATGAAGCATTGTAGATTAACTACTTACTAGAAGTAATAAAACACACCTGTGATTGTGTTACATAACATTTTCTTTAATTAACCAGTACATTTTTGATAACTACTTAGTTATTCCACGGAAAGTTTGTATTTACTTTCTCAACCATGGATTCCCCAGTAATGAATACAGGTTCTGTACCAGTGACCGGAAGATGGACATCTAGAATAATAGGCATTCTAGTACACAAAAAATAGATTCAAAATGCCATTGTTAGCTTTGTACATTGATTATCATATATTGCATTATGCATCTTACATGTAGTCCTTTGTGACAAATTTGTTCTGATACTTTATTGCTGTGATACTTAGTTGGTAATGGCACAGCATTAATGTTTCCCATAGCTTTACTAAACCAAGACAAAATACCTTTCCACATATGTTGCAACTCCATCAGAGATTTATTTCTTCTTCCCATCTGTGAAGGTGGATAAAAGACCTAAATTTTGGATCTTATGATGGCTTATGGTGAGGTAAACCGGTGACATCGTTTAATTTCTTTGGATACCCTTTCCAAATCAGAGGGCAATATCTCTGTTTCCATCATGCTGGTTGCCTATCATTCATCTCACTTCAGATCAGGATCTGGATACGTATTATCTATGCCTTATGTCCTCAACATACATGTTAAGCAGAAGAGTTCACTCTTACTGAAGTTTTCTTTCAAAACTTAAAATCAGTCATAAATGGGATAGCAAAGAACAATTGATGGGAAAAAAATATCCATCATAAGGTATTACATACGAAGTAAAAGACTTAATTAAAAAAAAAGCTTCTGTGGATGTTAGCTTACATAAATACTGACCTTTCTTTCTGAGCTTAATGTTGGTTACACTTTGTCCTTCCCTGTCATTGCATCCTCTATTGTTGTTAGCCCCTTAGTCAATGTCCCTGTCTTTTCTAAAACATGGCTTTTAAGCACTTCCAAATTACTTGTTATGTCTTATAGGAAAGGCCCAAGATTTTAAGATGACATGTCACCTCTTCCTATAAAGCCACCCTGACTATCACATTCACCAGCGTTGTTCTTTCATGAGCATTTGGAGTTGTTCCTAGAAATAAAAACACATACATTTTCATGTAGAATCTACTTTACACAGGGCAAATGTATTAGAAATTTTATTGTAATTTCTATAGACTTTTTTTATACTTTGAAACAAAAAATGTTAAGCTCTGGAAAAGAATACTTAAAATAGCTGCACTCATGCTGTGAACTGCTTTGTGCATACAGTCATCTGAGACAATTCAGACAACCCTACTTCTTATGCTGTCTCATTTGAAATGATCATGCATTTTGTTGATACCTACAGGGAGAAATATTAGGCAACCTTATGTGAGGCTTCTATGCAATTAGCCTGATAGGGTTACATATTTTGTGAATAAAATGGATTGTGTTCTTTTTGGTGGGTGTTTATAAACTTTTGTATTTATGTAGATCTGCTCTGACTTTGCTAATTAAAGTCTGACTTTCCTGGCAGTCATAATTAGAGCTCTTCAAGATCAAAAACATGAAACATGGTCTCTGTTTTTTTATAATTATTCAGACAGCAGGTTATCTAAAAGGATGTAGTGGATGGCCCGATGTCCACCTCTGCTTCTAAGCATACAGAAAGGTGCTGCTCAGAAAAGTCAAGAAAATGAAATACAAAAGTAAGGATTTTGAGGCTAATTGAGAAAAAGCCTTTATAAATAAATAATAGTTACGGGGAATTAATTAAAAAGTTCAGTATAGTTTTTTAAAACTAGTTTTAAAGCTATTGTCAAAGCAACAGAATTAAAAAACCTCTTGGTCTGAATTTTACCAAACTTTCCACAAAACCAATTTATGTTGAAAGGTGGCATGTGAAGTCTCACAAAAGTATTTTAGGGGAACTGGTTATTGTGCAGGTGATATGTACTTTCACCCCTAGTGATCAAGGAATACTGCTTCTGCTTAACTAGAACTCTGTCTCCACTAGTAGAAAGTCACACTGAACATCAGTCTTCAGTCATTCTGTGCTCCAATAGTTTAGAAGTTAGTTTAAGAGGAAATCCTCTCTCTTCAGGGTGCATGGAAATCTTTGTTAGGCAGTCTGCCTTTTTGTTTTCCATAGTTTCCCACTCTTCCTAGCACAATTGCGAATGCTCTTGAGATTGCATTAAGCATGCTTAGACTGCCCCCAAGACACACTGAAAGGGATGTGGTTCTTCCTTCACCTCATGCATAGCCAGATTAGTCATTGAGGGAGGAAATTTAAAGAGGAATTAGTGAGCAATTAGAATCTTTTCCTTGTTAATAGCTTGTTATGGAATAATCCTATGCCAGGAACATACTTGTCTGTCTGGATAGTAAAAGTCATGATCCAATGCCATGGAAAGTAGAAGATTTTAGTAGAAGATTCCTCTGCACCAGCATTACAAAGTGCATGTGTGAAAACAATCTTTCTATTTTCTTGTCACTATTAACAGTCAGTATTTAATACAAATATTGATTCAATCAACTTTTTCATTAACCACAACAATTGTACATTCAAACCTTAAACTTTGTCAATTAAATGTAGACAGTACAAAATATGACCACTTGTGAAAACGCCTATTTAAGATGTTTGTTCATACCACTAATACAGGAGAAGCTTGGAAGAATTAGTTAACCTGGATTTGGAACTTGTTTCCTTTGTGACTCCTGTTGCAGCTTGGTACACATGCCTCAGCCCTCTCCACATCCTAATTTCCCCTACTTCCTGTTACGCAAAAGAAGAAATTTATTTCATGCATGCAGTATTTTGTTTCTGTAAAGAGTCTGCATTTAAAACGGAATCCACATTTTTCAAAAAGATGTGCATCCACGTCTTTAGGTCTGTGAAGGTTGTTGAGTTACTTTGATTTATAGATGTTGTGATATAAATCCTAAATCCCTTGCTTCCCAAGAGTTCTGTGAGCAGCTGCGCTGTGGTTACTGACGGTTCCATCCACAGGGTGAAAGATTTAGAGGTGACTGGCTGTGGCTTGTGTGGTGGAAGCCAGTTCAGAATTTATAGTTTATGTTTTGAAATTTTAGAATAAAATAACATCATGGCCTGTTTTTTAATCCAACCGTCAGTCTATGTCTTCCTTTCATCTATTGTCATGCCAGCAATCCATTCAGTACAAATAAGAGGCTTTGTACTGAGACTGGACTGTGAGATTACCATGTTTTTGAAAGGTATCAGTGTGATATACATTTGTATACCCAAAATAGTATGTTTCTTCTGTTGCAGACAGATATCAAGAAATCTTGAAAGCTCAAGTAAGTAAAATAATGAGGCAATGAAGTCAGAAGATCAGATAAAATAAGTTTGTTTCCTTTTTTCTGTATTTATCTCAACATTCTTGTCTCATTCCTCAAAATGGGAAGAATGATAGTTAAGGAAGTGAATGAAATTCAGAAAATGCCTATTTAACATCTATTCAGTTACCCAAAAAAGGATTGCAGTATGGCTACCAAAAGTGTAATGGTTTGGCGTGTAACATATTTATAATGGTTGTAAAATTAGGAGCTGTCATTACAACCCCACAGCACCTGAGTAAGTGCAAGGCACATAAATCCAAGAGTTCTACTGCTATAAAAATGTCAATGAACTGAACGGCATGAAAATACTACAAGATATTTGTCTACATGTATACCAGCCACTAGGATGCAGGCATCAATAGAGGATTTAATTGACAAGTTTTAAAGCTCAAATCTGGCCCTCTCATGTTTTCTAGTTAACTCACTGACCTTGAAGTGTTTTCATTTGAGCTATAGAACTGAGAGTGTCCCAAGAATGAATAACTGATGACTTACTTGTAAATACCATTTAAAGTTAAAGATACTGTTTTAAAATGTGTTGCACATTGTTCAAGTTACAATACTCACATGATAAAAAACCTGCAAATAACATCATAGAACTGAATTCAATATATAATGGATACACTTTAAAATGCTAGGGGATTGTAAAGGAAGGGTTGTGGACACAAAACAGAAAATTAATCGGAAGGCAAATGGTCATGTGTTCAGACAATGTGTGGAAAATTTAACAGTCTAGATGAAAGAATGAAAGGACCTAAAGGATTTCAGGAAGATTTTGTGTGTTTTCAGGGTTTTTCTGCTTTTTGCAATGCTCTTATGAAGACTACTACGAAGCAATGCCTAGCAGGCCAAAATTGTGAATTTCCTTTTTGTTTCTGGTGGATTATAAATGAAATGACCATACAAAGCATACTGCTAATATACTGATAGCAATCACAATGGGAATACTGATAATCTTTACAGTACTATATATTTTGTTTAGTCCTACAACTAAAGGTAAAGTTTCTCTCAGAAATAGAGGTATGACTCCAGTTTAAGCAAATGTTTGATAACTATCTGGAGGCAGAGTAAGGACAAAAGAAGGAACATCTTTAAGTCTGTCTACAAAAAGGAAAGTTAAGGGAGTCTAAGTTGCTAGAAAATTTAATGTGCTCTTATTTTTTTTCATGAAATAAGCATTGTTGCTTATAGTAGGCATCACTACAGCTATAGAAAAGATGAGACAGTGCAAAGAGAAGCAAAATTATTTAGAATCAGAAGGCTGATATAGAAAAATATAAGACTAAGTACCTAAAACTTGCAAAAGAATAATATTATGCTGACATGTCTGGTCAGTCACTATGCTAGCTGAAATGGAAAAAAAAACCAAAGAAAAACAAACAAGTATAGCAGTTGATCTATTACCAATTTCAGTTTCAGTGTAAACCAGAATTCTCGAAGACAACTTTTCTCTTAAGTTGTTAGCATCTATGTCCTTGAATACCTTTGGAGGAAAGAGGACTTAGAAAATACTGGCTCTACAGCAGTCACCATTTGTAATTATGAGCTATTACTTGAATCTATTAGCAATGAAGCCACCTGTTTGCCCAGTATAAATATCCTAGAATTTCCTGCAAGGAAATTACATGAAGCATCAATAAGGAATGATACTACATTTTTAGGTCAATATGACTATCATTACTTGACATTTATCTTTTCTTACTGATACCATGTTTGGCAGCCAGTATGATAGAAGACTAAGAAATTATTGCTCTGTATTTTGTTTTCATTGGTGTTAAATTAGCCTGTTCAGTAATGGCAGTCATCTATTATCCTTGTTTTAGCGAATCCTTGGTATTTCGTTTTTCTTATCATGTGTTGTAAAGAGAGCAATATGTAAAGATTGTGCTGTGATGGTTCCAGAGGCGTTAGACCATCAGGGTCTTTGGATGTAAATGTTTTTGTACACACTTTGGATGGGTGCAGAATGAACTCCACCTCTTCTCTCTGTTATCGATATGCCTGGCTTTGGCACTAAGACAGAAAAGGAAGAGAGGGTTCCTGCAGCCCTATGCCCTCTCCTCCATGCTCTAGCTTTCTCTGGTCATGTGGAAAAGACAGCCTAGACCTAAGAAGAAACCGCAGCTTGCAGTATATGCCTACATTTGGTTATGCTGAGATTCAGTTGCTGGCTTTGTGCTCCTGGCATAGAGAGTTTAAGGAAATACTAGTTTTAGGATTTCTCAGCCCTTCTTGTAGTCACTACTGCCTTTGAAATATAACCGCCTATTACTCACTTTGTACTTTTAAACTATATAATTTAAACGTAGAAGCTGAAGTTTCGCTTGCCTATTCCAGCAACTCACATGGATATCTGGGATACTACAATACTTCTCTATGCTTAGCAATATCTTTGCTATCTCAGATGTGTTTACAAGTGTTCACTTTTTAATGTTGTGTTTACTTCATTTCAGTTTCAAATAAGATAAATAACATGTTCAGATAAATATCTCGTATCTTCCTCATTCCTTCCTGATATTTAGTTCTAATCCTCACATTTCAAAACATTTATATTGTGTAGCCTATTTTTCAATAGTGTTTTTCACTAAATTCTGCATGCTGTCATCACCATGTACAAAAAAATACTTCTACAGGAACTTGGGATATTTTTGAATAAATGATTCATTTCCAGAGTTCTTGGACATTTAAATAGATATTTTTTTTAAAAAAAAGATTCTTTTATCCTTCAATTTTATTTTTTTTTTACTATATGTAAAGCAAATTTGAAATTAACATTGGTATATAAAATGCAAAACGTTTTCAAATAGTTAATGTCAAATGATATGATCAGGGGTGCATTAGAAATAAATGTGCAGACCTTGCAACATAACTGTTTTTTATTCAGTTATAGGTGCCCAGCGCAGGAGAAGTCCCAGTGCCCTTGCCATTGAAGTATTTGAATCACATTTGGGAAGTCATATTTTACAGGTAAAAAAATGGCTTTTCCAAGAAAAATCAAAATAACTACCTAGTCACATTTCTGCCAGTAATTTGAATAGTATTGTTGTCAGCACTTACACTAGTGAGATTTTAAATTTCTTTTAAAACTCGTATTTCCTTCTTATTAAAAAGCCCATGATTGGGAGAATGTTAATGAGAGAGAGGGCAAGTATTATTTAGCTGAATCACAATATTTTGTTGTTTAGAACTATGCAGTAGATGTTTGCTTGCAGAATGCCTTTACTTATTTGTATGTATATATGCACAAGACAGTATTTTGTGTTGGTGATTTGATTTGCCTTATGTGTCATGTATAGGTTTAGGGCTTTTTCCCCCCACTTTGGTTTATGAGCACTGCTTTCCTCTCTGATATTCTAGTTGCCACAATCGTATACCACAAATTTGCAATGATCTGCAAAGAAAAAAAAAATGAACAACAGCATGCCTCTTCAGTCTCCTTAGCCATGAAATGAAAACTAATCTCATATTTGTCAAAGAGTTTAGTCACACGGTACAAGTCATTATATTCCAGGAACATTAAACTGAAAAACAATGACCTGACGGAAACATTCTTATACATGCTTTGTTTTGTCAGGGTTGCTACAACCTTTTTTAGGTTGAGGTAATCATACACGGAGCAGAAGCAGTTAAGAACAAAATGTGATGTGTTTTGTCAGCAAGGCAAAACCCCAGCACTACTGAATTGAAAACCACCTAGTCTCTTCTAAGTGTGGCACTGAATAACTGCTCTTATTTAGCAATGTACACAGATTCTCAATGCAAATATATTGCTTGGTGTATTATCTTTTGAGAGGTACGAAAGAGGTAAATTAGGATATTATCATGAGAAATATTCCACTTAATTTGAAATGATTGAGAGCTATCTCTCTGTACTAACTCAGCTGTGTCATTCAAAAGCACTGTAGATAATGTCAGATTTTTCACATCTTTATAAAGTAACTAAATGCAGAATAGCAACAAAGATAATTTTAGGAAAACATGAAAACATGAAATTAACTAGTAGAATGAATTTCTCTTTGGAACAAAAATAATGAATGAAGTGATTTACTTAGTTGTATACCCTTAGCAGAGATCTAGGTCAAGTTTTTGATCCTGTAAGCAAATACTTGTGTTACAGTTACTGTATCAAAGGTATCTGCACCAATATCTAAAGTACTGTGTTTGCATATTAGATACAAATGCTGCTATGCTGTCTCATAAGTGTAGAAAAAATAAAGAAATAGCAGTTTTGTGATGTTTCAGTTTACGTAATTTGTCAGTGTTGCGTTTTGAGTATGTAAACGTACTATATATCCTAGAGGTATGTTTTTTACAATATGAATTATAACAAATATCTATATAAAACCTTATTGAGATTGATTTATATACACTCCTTAGGTATTAGGTATGACCCTTTATGAATTAAAATGAAAAAAACCAGCATGGCCACTTTGAAAACTACTTGACATTTGAATTTTTCACTTACTGCATATTAAAACAATTAGTGATTTTGTTACTTGTTTAATCTAGATTCCCTTTTTGGATGTTATTTTTTGTACTTACATATGATAAATTAAGGTGTTTTCAGGATATAACGTTATCGCAGTACTAGTGAAAAAAAAATTCTGTACTACATTTGCACCTGTAACAGGATTTTCAGTCAAAAATACCATCAGCTTCATATTGAATATCTGTTGAGGTGTGGCCTTTTCAGAGAGGGTGGTGCTTTTACCAAATTACTCCCATTAATCTCTCAATTGATAATAGAAAGTTCCACTCTGACATTTAAAACAAAATAGACTGTTGATGATGAATAAAGGACAAAATGAATTAATAATGGTGGCAAGTTTATCATCATATGTTAAAATCTTGTCTTATTTTAGTAGAGTAATCAACGCTTGGAAGGAAAGTCTAGGTTGTGCATTCAAATACACCACTTTTAACAGATCTGAATGAACTTCAAAGTACTGCATTGTAGTCTTATAGGTAGAAAGGTAATCTCCAGAAGATCAAATGATTTTAAAACAACAATCAGACAGATTCTGCAGTGGAATACAGTTCTAACAAGTTCTCTTTTAGTCTGCTACTCCCAGAAATGATTTTCAAAGCAGTATTGTGAAAAGTATTGTTTGTAAGTGAAGTAAACAACCTTGATTATACCTTGGGAATACCTGAGTTTGATTTCAGAGTCTGCTGAGGAAGTTGAATTAATAGTTAGTTTGTTTAATGCCTTTTGCTATTAATATTTTGAAGACTGGGTGAAGTGTAAACTCAGAAATTAAGGAGCCTCTCTAATCCTTGTAATATTTTGATACTTCAAAATTTATTGACAGACACATGAGAAGCATAATACAGTATGGTTTTAAAAAGTGGATATAGTTTATTTATAGTGATGTTGTAAAAACAGAAATGAAAGTGCCTCTTGTGATATTTTACATCTTGATTCTACAAGCAAGTAGTGTCAGTTGGCCATACAAAAAACTTTCCAAGCCACAGCCAATTGTTGTATATCATGGTGAAGAAATTCCCACAGCAAGTTTGAAGCCAAAGACACTACCCGCTCTGTGCTTGTGGAAAAAAAGACACCACAAAGTATGAATGCCCAGATGCTGTTATATCAGCATCTTCACATCAGGACAAAAAGCCCTTTAAATGTTTTCAGGTAAAATCACCTGAATGATGAACAGTAGAAATGCTTGTGACAGAGGGGAAAAATTGATGATGGCAATACATTGATTAATTTTAGACAAGATTTTTGATTTACCAAATTATGTGCTTTGTTATCTTCTACATTCTTCTTTTGAAAATTGGTTTATAATGAGAATAGACTTCAGTAAAAACATCTTGAGTCTTACATTTCTGTAAATGTATTTTATGTTTGTTTATTAAGTAAATCCAGTAAAAAATATTACTTCTGTTATCTGGTATTCAAAAATTTGACTGAAACTGGTGGTAAAAATTAGGAAGAAGATTAGCATTTTTTCAGGGCCCCTGGATTTTTTCTGTAACTTCATTGCTATTGAGAAGGTGTGGAAAAGGGTCAGTAACCCCATATTCTTCATGTAATCAGGAATGATCAGGAAATGTAGAACTAAATATAGAGAAAAGGGAAAGTTAGTGAATATATTTGCATATGCAAATTAGCTTAATTGATACTGCTTGCCTCTACAGGGATTTTTCATTACAAACTGGAGTGCTACATTGTTCAGCTCATATTGAGTAATTTAGTAACTAATGAGACCAGTTTGCACTAATTTGCATATGATAAATGAGCTTAATTGCAGTAAATAACTTGGAGGCATAATTACTTAATTTTCCTGTGTTGCATGGCTTTTAAGTTCACGTATGAACAACTCAAGATAATTTTGCATATTTAAATTAGTTGCTTTTAAAATTCTTGAACAAAAAAGAACACACCTTACAATTTGAACTGTAAAACAATTAGAAGTAAAATGTACAGTATTTTCAAATAAAATTTCATATCTTAAAAAAATATACATTTCTTCCTTTAAAAATACCAATGCCTTCTTAAAGAATAAATATTTGGAATTGAATGCAATGGAATAGTTCTAGAGTCAGAATAGGATAGAAAGATGGTATTAGTAATAATAATAGAACTGTGTATCTGAACTGTAGTGAATGGTACACATTGTGTATTCTGGCATACAAGAGTGATAACTTTCATAATTGCATTCTTTGCTTCAGCGGTGCCTATTCAACTGTTAAGAAACTGTAGCACTTTCATATAGCATTATATTACTATACACAATAACTTACACACTAGTTGCCTTATATTGTCTATAGTGTCCTACCTCTACCTAGTTTTGTGTGAAGAAATTCTTAAATCAGAGATACTGAAGTGTCAGTGCAACAAAGATGTCTCTCTTTTCTTGCCTTTTTTTTTTTTTTTGGTAGACTTGGGCAGTGGTGAGCACTGTTATGAACATCCATTGTGATGGAAACTTCTACTATGAGCTTCAAAAAAAACCTGCAACAAATCCCAGACCCAAAGTCAAAATAGGTGAAAGATCCCATTTAATTTCTGCCATGTCCCTCAAGTTATTGCCCATTAGATACTTTCGATCGGAACACCCAACCATCAATCTCATGAACATTTCAGTCCCATAGCGAGATCTATTGTGCACTCGTGATTTACAAGTGGATGACAATCACTGAATTCTCCATCTGTGCAATAAAGGGACCCACCTGCCTTCCTAGAATCTTTTCCTAACTTTGTTGAATATTATCTTGGAAATTTTGAGTCTTGTGTTTCCCTTTTACTTTATATTATACCTTTTTCTCCCGTTTTAAGGGAGTATTTTGTGATGAATAAAGGTCTTCATAATTGCAGTATCAGATTCAATGAAAGAAAGAGAGAAAATCCAAGTTCCTATTAAGATCAAAGGAAAGACAGCCTCAGCACAAACATTCGAACCCTATAGGCTGTATTCTTCATCATCATTGAGTTGAGAGACACAAGATACAAACCATGTAGCTTGGATGGAGTGGTTCACAATTCAGAGAGGATACCTGAAGTGGACGTGCAGTTGTGTCCAAGATGACTTGGCCATTATCTGTAGTATGCAAAAGGGCTGTGAGCCCCTGTTTTACTTCCTAGCAGCCTTTGTATCAGCACAGACTTGGTGATGTAATGTAGTCCTAGAATTTGAACTACTCAGAAGCTACCTATGGCTCAAATGCTGCAATTTGGCTTTACTCCATGCAGTGGTCCCAGGCTTTCCGTGAATGAAATGCAATCTGATATTTTGTAAACATACTTCACATCCTTTTCACCCCACTGGAAGCTTCAGCTTGTGGATAGAACTTCATGGAGATTTAATTGTGTCTTTACCTCCATCCTATAGAGAAGCCACAGCTTATTAAACCCATTGATGTTGTTTCAGCTTTTCTGTATTTAAAACCTACAAATAAACAAACCACCCACACCATATGGACATAAGAAGCCTGATGAATTGATAGTCTCTCATCCTAATGGTTTTATATACTCTTTTTTTAATTACTTTTATTAGTGCATCCAGCACTGTAATAATAAGACTAACATGAAACTGTATAAATATATCCTGTACGTCAACATAATATACTACTGTTCTTCAGAGGGGGTTTCTTATTAATTGAGGTAAATGTGCAGGATGAATGCAACACCTCTGGTTTCTAATGAATCATTTTGGGTGATGCCACTACCATATAGAGTAGCTTAGACTACATCTGGGTCACCAGGTTATTTTCTGAGGCATGTCAGATAAGCTTAAGTTTCCTCAGGAAAAAAGAAAATTAATAGCAGTCTGTTCACTCCAAGTGAGCACTCTAACAGTTAGTCTTCTGTTTGCAGGTAGCTACTACCCCATCCACCTGCACTCCTAAACTAAAAGAAAGCTGTGTCTATAATTGTGTTCCAGAGGCTGATCCCATCCCACTGTCTAAGCTGCGTAATAGCTACAAATAACAGATTGAATCATACACTTGATACTCTCAGAAATACTCATGGTCACTTGAATGATCAACTGAATGCTAACAAATATTGTTAATATCTCAATAGTCACAAAACAAAAAAAAAAGCTTTTTCCTATATTCAGCCAGCAAAATTGTCTTTGCTGGCAAAATGTTTCTGCGTTCTCTTCAAGTTAATGCAGTTTTATCATCCAGTTTATAAATTAATGTTAGCAAATACAGAAGGTGTAGAGACAAATACCCAATCAGAAGGAACCTTTCATATCAGAGTTTTTTCTTTGTTGTCCAAATGAATCTTGTCCTCCATTTCTGTTATTATTTTTACAGCACTGTTGACATCCTTTATAGGATGTTATTCTATCAAGCTTGGCATACACAAAAATGTGAATTGTAAATGTACGTGTTCAGCATGCAGCCAGTTTAAATTGTGCAAAACCTGTGAATCTTTTTTATTAAGGCAAAGTAGAGATTAGTGTACAGAGCAAGTTATTTACATTTTTGCAGTAATGAACAATTGTGGGTGAAGGCACAAGCGTTGCACACAATTAACAGTGTCATGGAGAAAGAGAAGTTTCTTCTGTAGTGAAAACAAGTACTAATGCTTTGCCCTGTAAGCACACTGCTAGGAATTAAAATCAGCCAAACAGTATGGATAATCATAATTAAACAGAGGTTAATCATAGTTGAACAAGCAAATGCATAGTTCTAAAATTTGTCTTCTCCCACAAATGTTTGAGTACTGTAAAACTTTGAAGTGTTTTAATTAAATATAAGCAGTAGAAAAAAAAGTACAAGTTGACATTAAGTTTAGAGGTAGTTCTGCGGTCAGCTATGCTATAGCTGAGTGGAAATCTCGTTTCGTCCAATATTTGAATTGTTACAGGGAGCCCCATCTGACAAGAAAATTAAAAAAGTGGGAAAACAGACAATAAAGTGTTGGAGTGCTATAAAATATTAGGGAGAAAATTTATCTTCTCATTTGCTATTTTCAGGCACTCTGAGTATTACATAATGAGGTTATCTCTGTATAACACTAGTCAACACAGAAACAGTGACACGAGACTAAAGGTGAGGAAGCAGCAGATGGTAGTGCTGATGGAGGATTTTTTCAGGCTGTAAAAGGTGTTAGCAGAAAAGACTTCTACTGGCTTGGAGATTTGTGAAGGATAGTTGCTAATGATGATGTCAGTGGTACACTTTGTGAGGACGAAGAGACCTGCTTCTTGCAGTCTGCATTGGTTTAAAGGGATAGACCAGCTGACCTCTGTTAGCATGTGTCAAAGGCAGGCAAAAAGAGGAAAATGTTCAAAAGTTGACAAAATTTAAGTTATGTCAGAGAGTATAGATCTGTGCTGTCTGAAAGTAAAGATTTTGGTGATGAAGTAGAGGTTAAGTTATGCATCAATAGCCAAAAATAAAGTGGAAGTTAAGAGATGAATTAAGAGGAAATAGTTGTTAGTCAAACGTCTCAGCAAAGTGATCCTAAACTTTCTTTTGGCAGTGAGGAACTGTGCATAATGCACTGAGACAAAATGAACACACAGAATGTCAGAAATGAAGGTTTGGAGATCATACAAAACTCTATGAGGGAATGCTTTCAACAAGGTACACATGTAAATCTACTTAAATTTTAAATCCGAACTTCGTCATTGTTATGTACAGCATATTTTTATCAGTTTTCTTCCTGAGATAAGTGGCATCCAGAGCATTCAGGTACAAAATCAAAGGGGGCACCAATTACTCTCAGCAAAGTGCAGTCCAGAAGTTGAACTCAGTAAGGGAGAAAAACAGACACTTAATATACATCTCTGTCCAAAATCAAAAGCATTCTATATGCAACCATGTTTTATCTAGAAAAGCTGACAATTGTATAAAGTTCAAATTACAGATTCAAAAACAGTGAGATAACAGTAATAAATTGGATGCTGTAATGCCTTAGTATAAATTGAACAAAAATGATGGATTTATGAAGTAAGAGTTGGTGGTATACACACAGAGGGGAGTACAACCTTCTAAAAAAGTATAATTTCTAAGTGGACAGGACAAAAAAAAAGTAATCTGGATTATTTTAAGTACATTAAATTAGGAACTGAATCTTTAACAAAATTTGAACAAGGCAGAAGAATGTCAGGGTACTGTCATGATTTAGCCCAGCTGGCAGCTGATCTGCCTACCATACAGCTGCTCACTCCTGCCCCACCCAGTGGGGTGGAGAGAAAACAAAAAAAAAAAGTAACTAAAGGCTTGAGAGCGAAGGTAAGAACAGGGAGGGATCACCCATCAACCACAGCACGGGGAGGGGGAGGAAACAGGCTCAGCTTGGGGACAAATCAAATTAATTTGTCATCAGCTACTTCAGAGAAAATAATGAGAAACAAAGCCAGACCTTAAAAACACCTTCCCCCACCTGTCCCTTCTTCCCAGCTCTACCTCCTCCTCCCAGCAGTGCAGGGGAATGGGGAATGGGGGTTGCAGGTCAGTTTCTCACATGCTGCTTCTGCTGCTCCTTTCTTAAAGGGGAGGGGCTCCTTACACTCTTCCCCTGCTCCAACGTGGAGCCTCTCCTTAACGGGAGACAATCCTCCACGAACTTCTCCAACATGAGTCCTTCCCGCAGAATGCAATCCTTACCCATCAGATTGCCGTAGTGCAGGCTTTTCCCACGGAGTCACAGCTTCTTAGGACACAGCCACTTGCTCTGGTGTGGAGGAGTCTCTTCCCACAGACTGCAGAGGCATCTCTGCTTTGTCATCAGTCTCCAGCAGTGTGGGGGTCCTTTTCCACAGAGATAATCCTCTATGAACTCCTTTAGGAGCAGTCACCTCTGTGTGCAAACATGAGCTTCTCCATGGTCTGTGGGTAGATCTCTGCTCTGCCGTTTCTCTCATGGGCTGCAGGAGAATCTCAGCTCTGACACACCTCCTCCCACTCCATCTTCACTGACCTTGGTGTCTGCCTTGTTGTTTCTCTCAGATCTCAGTCCTCCGTGCTGGGCCCAGCTGGCCTGATGGACCTTGGCAGTCCCGGCAGTGGGGCACTTCAGAGTTCTACAAGCCGCACCACCGTGGCCATCTCCAGTCGAGTGATGATGGCTCAGCACAGGCAGGCACTCGTGCTGGAGGTCAGGGAGGAAAGCCAGATGCCCCCTTGCCTTCCCTCTCTCTTCACTGCAGGTGCCACCTGGCTTGGGTTCCTTTGTTCCCTTCTTAAATATGGCATTTGCAGAGGCACTGATTGACTTGGCCATGGCCAGAGAGGAGTGGGGTTCGACCTGGCCAGATATCTGTTGAACCAGTTTTGGAGGTAGAGATGCTTCTCATGTCTCCTTACAGGAGCTATCCCTGCATCCCCTCCTCTGCTACCAAAACCCCACCACGCAAACCCAGCACAGACACTAAGTGTTGCCAAGAAGAAACACAATCTACTTGGAAACAGTAATTTGAGGTGACATGTAATGTTCAGTTATTAACTGCTCAAACACCTCACCCAAACACAGCTTAAAGGCAGAAAAGCAGTGTAAATGCTGATATGTTGTGAAAAGAGCCATAGGACTGTGGTAAGAAAAGATCAGTATCTTGCTTTACAGTGTGCCTTTCCAGGGATAAGGCATCTCCAGTAGCAGTTTCCTCTTTGTGATTTAAGGATAGATGCTATTTCATCTTTCTGCAGCTAAATATATAATCTACATAGGAATCTGTTCGGGTTTGATCACCAGTCTCTCTTCAAGTACTTTGTAGATTGATAGTCTTCTCAGAAGATCATCCTCTTGTAATAAAAGGCTAAACTGTTATACCTGATGTTAATTTATTTAGCACTTTAGAAATCTAATCGTGCATTTTATACTGGTGTAAGTGATTCAGAGTAATGATACATACGTATTTGAAGCCAAAAGGAGGCAGAAAAAATGCTCCAATAGAAATGTTAACGTTGTGGGCCTCTATTCGCTGTGGGATGCTCTTTTGCACTTTAAACGTGTAAATGCCACCGACTGCTATGACATGGCTCTGGTTTTACACCGGTTTAAATTATAACAGAGGTTAGCCTGATACATTGCATGTTTCTAAAAAGGGCTAGGAACAAAGGCTAGATTGGAATCTGAAAAGGTTAAAGAAGTTGCACAGACAGCACTGTTACAAGGGACATCTCAGGTCCATTAGCTGGAACATACAGCAAGAGGATTTCCTGGGTTCAGGAGACTAGAAAGGTGCTAATTTACATACTCCAACTGGTCCCAGTCACAGTAAGTGTGTCAGATTGATTCCATAAGGGCAGGGCTTTCAATCTGGAGTTATGGCAAAGGCACAACGTCCTAGCATTTGCTGCCCAAGGGGTTATATGCTAAAAGGAGACAGGGGGAGAGGTGGGAAATAGCAAATTGTTTTGCAATCGGAGCTTGAAACAGTACACTTAAACCTACATTTTATATGGCAACAGTATATAAAAGTGTGCAGTTTTGTTTAATAAAGAAATTTTTTATCTGGGCAGGACATAGAATGCCATAGTGTGTCATTTAATTCCTGGGAAAGTATTTGAAGAAAATGACATATCTCAGCACTGTTTGTTGACCGTTTTGTTGTCACCTGCTGAGTGTTGTCATTTCCATAGCCAGTGGGCTGTATTGAATCAGACAGAGGGAATAGGTCATTAAAAGAAATGGAGGACTTTCTGCAGCCTGTAGATGCTCAAAGAGGGGAATTTTTCTTCAGATACAACAGCAAAACTCTATTTAATGGAGTCTGCATTCAGCTATGATTTGGGGTTTAGCTCTATTTTTCTCTGAAGTGAGGTGGCTTCAAAAGTATAGACAGCATAAACTAATGTGTGAGTTCACCAGAAGGAATTATACCTTCTACAGTGTTTTGTAAAGATATAGGTGAGGACAATAAGCATCCTGGTTTCAGAATGCCTTGTTTCTTTTTTTTTTTTTTTCAATCACAGCATTCACCAAGAAAGGAAAAGGGTGTTGATTTTATATAAATAAATAAAAATGAGGAAAAGTGTATTTCATGGGCATGCTGTGCAAGTTAACAGTGATAATTTTCTTCACTTTCTTGAAAACATTGATAACAGTTTCAAAGATTACTATATTCCTTATTTCAGGTCTTACGAAAACAAAAAGCACTAGAAATAGGCTTTACACATCCTTTGTACGCCTCTACAATAGAAGTGAAGGGCAGCACTATGTGCCCTCTTTTTCCACAGGAGCTGCCAAAAGGTAATGTTGGAGTCTGCATACAGAAAATCCTTAAATGGAGCACGGATAGTTGAGATTCGTATGAATGCTATTGTTTAAAGCTGCTTTTAACTTGGAGTTATTTCATCGTATCAGCTATCTGCTAGTCGCTTTTTCATACTTTTCATTTTTTTCTAACTGTGAGGTTTAAATAAATATAAAAACTAAAAGTTGACATCGAAGCTGTGTGTTCAACCTTCCCCACTGCTATAGAAGCTGGAGATCCAGATGTAGTTCTGTATGCCCTGGATTTTGCTTGGAAAGTGCAAGCACGTTTACACAGATTTTAAAGCACATAACATTTAAGGGAATACAAATATTGTTGAAGTAAATGAGTCAGCCTTGTAGAGCATACTCTCTGTTCTGAAGTATATTATCTCATAAGTTGATTAAAAGTGGTTGTTTCCATTAGTTGCTGCTAAAATGTCACTTATTAGAATTTCTACCTGTACAGAAAATAAAAAATGGAGTATAGAAACAAATTATAACATTTCCAGAAGTGAGGTAATTGTGTGTAATTACATTGTATCACGTTTTCTTTGGGGGACATTTAATAAGGTCACATAAGATGCAAATCGATGCTGAATTCTGTTCATTAATTATGCACAGCACTTAACCAATGAATTGTTTTCTTCTTTCATATTTTTTCCATTTTAAGGAGAATACTATTTAGACATACCATTTCACATTACTGTTAAGACTATACCTCTTTGATAGCGTCTGTTTGAATTCAGGTTTCATTTAATGAATCGAAAATTCTTTCCTACATATTATAGATAATGGTTTAAAGTGTGTATCATTGGCTTGCTTTGCATTTAGTATTTGTTATTCTGTTCTTCCCTTCAATGGTATCTTCTGTTCAACATAAAGATTTTGATCTTTATGACTTCATTCATGGTTTTTCTAACACAGAGGTGATGGATTATTGCCCTTTAGTGTACACTGTGAGGAGAAAAAAAAATTGTGATGCGAGTGTGTTTACAGTTCAGAAGTCTTCTTCACATTTCAAGGGAGGCTTACAGCAGAGAATAGGAATTGCTTCTCCCAGTCTCTTTTATGGAGGACACCTTTGCTATAGAAACTATTTTCTAGTCCCTTGATAAAACCACTTTGTTGTTTGCTTTCAAAAAAATCACGTGAAGTGAAACGGGTTTTTTTTTCTTTATTTTTTTCCCCTCCTCTTGCTGTGTGCAGTTTAGGAAGTGGGAAGAAGGAGGCCCTAACGGTATGGGGCTGTTCAGCTTTCTTAAGGCTATCAGCAAATACCTTATAGTCCACAATATGAAAAACAGTGTTAGTTTTATTGAAAATGAATGAAACAAAGCTGGAGTTTGAGTGGAGGCCTAATATGTAACAGACCTGTAGAAGCTCTCTGATTTCCTCTGTACAGTCTCAAAGAAGGTCACTTATAGGTGAGATTCAAATTGAAAGATTGTACACAGTGTTTCAGTATTCACAGCAACCAAAAATTTGCACAAAAATTTATTTTTATTGTGCTTTAGAATTTCCATGTTTATTTATATAAAGTATTCTGTCAACAGACAACTCTGGGAATAAAAAGCCCTCTGCTAACTCTGAGAACCAAAAGCTCTCGGTTCTTTAAATAATCTCATTGAAAGAATGTCCTGCTAAGCTTGGTGTTTCTCTTTTTGTTTTTTTTCTGGGTTTTTGGTTTTGGTTTGATTTTGTGGTTGTTGTTGACTTTGGGTTTTTTTCAATTTTTACATTTACATGTCTGAAACAGTAATAATCAAGTTTTTCGTCCTTTACAAATTATGTAGTCACACAAAATCAAAGAGAGAATATGATCCTCTCTTTGAAGAAAAAGGGCTAGATATTATTCTAAACATAAGTAATAGTTATCAAAATAAAATATATTAGAAGGTAGGAAACAGTTCAAATTCTCAAGAATACAGTGTTGTATTGGTCTATAAAAAAAAAACCCAACAACAACAACAACAACAAACTCCATGATTTTATTATTAACCCAAACTTATTGTCCTGAAAAGGAAAGTCATTTTTCATGTTTTTATGTGTTTAATTTCTTGCAAATACCTGTTTTTATGTGTTACAGTTGGCACACAAAAATAGATATTTTCAATTGATTGCCTAATTGTAGGCTCCTAAAGCTATGCCTGTGAAAGGTCAAACCTGTAGCTGGCCAGCAGAAGGTACTACACCTACTTGTAGAAAGGCCTGCGCTTGTCACTGGCGTTGACATTGAGGACATTGTAGGAATTCTTAATTTGTGTCTACTTCGGCCCCGGCACATTGGCATCTCAGGATGCAGTAGTCCCCATTAGGTTGGGCACATGCTGTGGGAGAGGAAGGAGGTTGCAGCATGTCTAGACCCTGCACATTTAGGCTACTGACTTTTTACTGCCCCTCACACTTCCAGTGTTTGCCAACAGCTAATTGGCAACATTTGGCATTCATTCCACAAAAGTTTCCCCAGCTCCCAAACAGATTATTCCTGATGAGGGTATGAATTATCTACAAGTAGGAGGCTTGGCAGGAAGTGACTGTAGCTGCTATTGATGAATTTAGGAGCGTGTGTACCCTTAAGCCTTGCTCGAGAATGATATTCAGTGACTTCCCTCATGGAGAGGCTGTGATTTTAGGAGACTCCGAATGTAAATGGAAAGTGGCCTTTCCCATTTCTTACCTGATGAAATGGTTAACATTTCTTAATTTATGGGTATTATCAAACTTTGCTCCAAAGTATTAAGGTATTGTTGCATTCTCAAGTAAAAGGGAAAAAAAACTCATACTTTTTCAAAGCAACTTAGGAAGGTGTCTATGATATATTGGCAAAATTTTACATAGTTTTTTGTGTTTGGTTGTGGGTTTTTTTTACTATATAGGGCATCTTAATGTGGTGTGTTTTCCTTTTTATAAAAATGTCTTTGTGGTGTCATCCAAATCTTACACTTGCATTTCCTGACAGTATATCTAGCAGTATAAAATTGTTTAGGATTGAAAAGTAATGGATGGTATCAGCAGAGCTCCCCAGCCACTAGACAGGGAATGAACATGTAAACATTTTACAGATTCGCTGCACCTGCAAGATTTCATCATCTGTGCCTAAATCACCAGGAACAGTAGGGATACTGGAATTAGATGTGTAGTGACATATGAAAGCAGTAAGGGATGCATACTACGCTCAGATAGTACTCCTTAATAGAGAGGAACCACTCGCTAATCCAAGAAACATGACTACAGGGCAGCAGCAGGCTGACCCACAGCAGACAGACAATCGGGTTTATCAGCAAAGCCAGCAGTAGAGCCAGAAAAGGAAAGCTGACATCCAGATGCCGGTGATACAGGCATCCTACCCAGACTTGGGCATATGGGTCCTGCATCTGTCAGTGTTACACCAGCAGTTGGCTCCCAACCTTGAGCAGATTCTGCATTCCCAATGAGTTAGAGATCCCAGCCAGCACAGTCACTGAATGGATATGCCAAGTCTTCTGAAGCAGTGCTGTAATATTTGAAAGGGCAATTTAGGTCGAAAGATGTCCTGTGAGATTGTATAAGGGCTCTTCCCATTCATGGCAAGATTGCAATGCCAAAGTTTTTTCTGCTTATGCAGGCATATAAAAAGCAGTGACACAGTGAGGAAATCACAGCATTTTTTAAATGCTAAAAGAAAAAGAATCTGTCTGAAAAGACTGGAACTTTCAACTGTTTTTTCTCATGTGGAAAAGAAACTTTGTTAATATTTACTTGTTCATTCTCCTGGGAGAATCAGTGTGGATTCCTAAGTCAATCTTGATCTCCAGAAATGCTGAAATAACTTCTCTTTAATAAAGAAGTTTCAAAATCCTGTGAAGACCAAACAGAGCAATCTCAGAGTGAGAAAATCCTGTGACAGACATGAAGACTTCTGCCTCCCCTCTCCCCCAATATTTTCTCCTTCAGCAAAATTCTTTGTCCAATAGTAATTTTCACTTGTATAAGCTAATGGGAGGGCTGTTCATTCAAAGTGTTTTAAATAGAAATATGCATTTAAGAATGAATGCTTGACACCGAGAAGCATCAAGGACACTCTAGGATGGGGAAACTCAGCACATTGGCCTCCTTTACAGGATGAAGGTGTTAAAGAACTTGGAAAGGAAGCTTAAACCATCTTCTTTAATTGCCTGTAATTTCCTTCAGAGGTAGCTGTATACATCAGTGGAGCATTTACTTCTTGGCTGACTTAGATCTTTAAACTAAATTAACTCTAAGCATTAAGTGGTCAAAATGCCAGGGCTGAATTTACTCCTGAATAAACTAGATGGATATTTCTTCATAGAGAGAGAGGAATGGACTGTGAACATCAACGCATGCTACTTTTATTAGCTCTCTTCCACAGCATTGCTTGTATGTTTTTATTTTGAAAATTTCTGATTAACTCTTTCTAATATAGAATTCTTATGGTATATAAGGATTATTGGGAGCTGATCTTGTAAGTCTGGAGGGCTGTAGAAGTCTCCTGTGTTCTAAAAGAGAGTGGTACTGGAAGGATTGCTGACAGTGCAGCAGGTACTTCATAGCTCTTTAAATAAAAAATGGCAATCCTTTAAAGTCAGTAGCCAATAATTATTAATTCATTTAGCTAGTACTATAAAAATGTTAGTCATTTGTAACTAATATGGCTTAACATGCTTCTACTTAGGGGATTTCATTGTATTTTAGCAATTATGTACTTTTATTTTAAAGTGTTGTTAATAACAACAACAATACTACTTCTCTTAAAGGTGTGATTTTATGAAGTGTGTTTTTAATTTTAACCAGTGCTTATATGGATTGGCAGTAGGGACATTTGGGATTTGCTTTAAAAGGGAAATGCTTCAAAATAAAATAAAAAAAAAATCATGAATATAAGAGGAAGAGAAGGTATAATGCCCACATTTTACCATTTTAGCATACTGAGACACAGGTAGGTTATATCTTTATAAACTTCTCTTGAGATAAAAAAGGACATAAAATTAAAAATAGAAACAAAAATGTTCTCTGCTCAGTTTGTTTTTTCTGTACAACAATAGTTTCTTTGTACTTCATTTAGTTTGTCATTAATATATCTAGTACTTTGAATATTAGTTATTTGATTGTCCTGCTGTGATTCATGACATACAATTTTAGGGATGTCACAGGTGTCTGTCACCATAATCTTATTTGTTATAAAGCATTTTGTGCATTACATAAGGAATAAGCACTTCATATTAGAAAAAATGAAAATTAAACCATGGAGGTAATTCCCCAGAAAACCACTTGTTGGAAAGTATGGAAACCTTTAAAAAATGTTCTGTGTTATTTTTTTGCTGGTTGTGATGTTTCATTAAACTGTATTCATTCCTGATTTTTCTTAATATGGACAAATTCCATCTTTTCTGGCAGAAACACTTCATTTAAACCAAACCACCAATGTGATGTCTGGGGCATGCCAAAGGCTAACTTTAGAAATAGAAGGCATTTCACAACTATGAAATAAAGCTTTTGTTGTGAATTACCTGTTAGAGTAAGTTTTCTCTCTTTTGTGACTGTAGTGGAAGCATAGAAATTAACCCTAATTATCTAGAATGAGATTTTGTGAGTGTCCACCACATATTAGCACATCAACAGAGCTCAAACTAACAAGAAATTTATGAGAATAATTTAAAGGGAGGGGAAATATTTTTCCTGATTAATGTAGAAGCCAATGTATTGATAAGTTACTATTTTAATTAAAATTTTAAGTGATGTTATTTAATGATTATTTAAGTACTCTGTGTTTTATTCATTTTGACTGATGTGTTCTATGGGCATCCTAAGGAAAGGCAGACCCGAATGCCTGTGTGTTTCACTGTCTTGTCAGGCTGAAGGTTCAGATGTGAATCTTATTGGTTGTCACTGTTCAAATAGGAATTTTAACAGAAAAGCAGTAGAGAACAACAATGTAGATTGTATTAATAGTAGATTAAAAGAACTGGCAGGAATACAGAAGTTTCTGTTTGGCCATCCTGTCCACTGGAAAAAAAAGATATGTCTGTGGAATTCAGCAAACATTGAAGATGGCTACATAAAAATACAAGCATTCCTTTATGTCCAAAATTGTAGGTTTGTGATTCATTTGTGTGACCTCTTCAGAACCATTCATTCTACAGAATATCTTGAAGTGGAATAGTAAGTAAGCCATGTGGCAATGTTCTGATTTTGCTCTCCTTTTCCCTAAATACTGTGGATTTTGAAATACTGCTGCAGAGTCAAACTTTTAGGTCACATGTGATAAATTTCTAGCTAATCATCTGAAGTCAAATTCTGACATGAACTTCATGCTGCAGGAGCCACAGTATGTAGTTAATGGTATTTTTAAAATTCAGTCCAAATAAAAAATGAGAACACCTAGCACAGTAAATTAATGTAGTGTGGAGAACACTGAGTACACAGATTTTCTACAAATAACTGCTGTTTCTACAATACAATATGAAGACCAGAGTTTTGTAGCAAACATACCAGCAGAACAGACCTCAGAGTAACTGAGAAACAAGCTCATATGCCTTTCTCTTTGAAATAAAAGACCCATAATGATTAAAAAAGCCACAACGACAATTTAATAGATTTTTATTGCAGTCATACACATGAATATAATTGAATTTTTACTCTAAAAGTGAGAATAGTTTTTCAGTTGCATAAGAGAGTAGAAATGAGTAAATTCAGAGCATATTTTGAGCCAGACCTTTTCAGGATATGGAACTGGCTGAATGTATGAAAATGCATTCAATGTTTAGCTTAAATTCCAGAAGTGCTACATTCTTTTTTCAAAATGCAAAAGTTCTCAAATATGAGAAAATGGAACCCCTGAACCCAAACTTTGTGTCCTACAAGCTTTATTTTGTTAGAAATGTATACACTGGTGGAGATCCTAAGGCCTTGTCCCGCTGAAATTTATGACAGTGTCTAAATGGAAGTTTGCTTCTCTAACTTTTAATGCTTTGTTGAGAAGCAAGAAATGTCGTTCACTGTGCGGACCTCACCAATGCAAGTAATTCAGTCCTGTGGCTCCTCTCGCTCTTTTCTAAAACTGTTTAATCCACTGGCTGCAGTGGATACTCGTGGTTTATATCACTGTTAATGAACCAGAGCTGAAAACTTTGCACTCCTGAGAGCACATATTGTCTGTCTGGCAAATCAGTTATGATAAACTTGTTTGGAATTCTGTTCTGTGCTTCAGTTCAACCCTACATTTAAGTTTATGCTTAACTTAAAAGGTAATTAAACAATTCTCCTTATAGGTGCATGTAAGCAGAAAAAAAAAGATTATAGTAAGAATGATTGAAGAAATAGTGTCCAGGACTGATTGCCATGAGCTGCTGAGGGAAAATGACTGAATATATTCTGATATTGCAAAGGCTTTTGCAGAAGAGCGTAACAGATTTCATTATAGGTAGAAAGATTTCCTCCTTCAAATTAAGTACCTCTTTTACGAACAAGATTATTAATAGTTCCTTGTCTATATAACAAAATCATTGATTAAGATTCATTTATTTCAAGATAATATCCTTGTTTTATTTTGTGGAAGCATATATTACCCTCATTTCATCTTTCAAGGAGAGACTTATATGCTGTTCAACTCTTTTTTCCCTTTGCAGTTTTTGTTGATGTTGTGTTTTGACTTCTGGTCATGTGACAATCTTATCTTATGCAACTATTGAGCCATTTGAGATAGAACATTTTCTAATTACACCAGCTAAACACTTCTAGATTGATTTGACTTGAAAAATACCTGCCTGTTGTCATCATTAGGGTGTGGGTTTTTTTGTTATTGATAAAGAAGCCTGGTGGACAGCAGGATGACCATGAGCCAGCAATGTGCCCTTGTGGCCAAGAAGGCCAATGGCATCCTGGGGTGTGTTAGAAGGGGTGTGGTTAGTAGGTCAAGAGAGGTTCTCCTCCCCCTCTACTCTGCCCTGGTGAGGCCGCTTCTGCAATATTGTGTCCAGTTCTGGGCCCCTCAGTTCAAGAAGGACAAGGAACTGCTTGACAGAGTCCAGCGCAGGGTCACAAAGATGATGAAGGGAGTGGAGCATCTCCCTTATGAGGAAAGGCTGAGGGAGCTGGGTCTCTTTAGCTTGGAGAAGAGGAGACTGAGGGGGGACCTCATTAATGTTTATAAATAAGTAAAGGGTGACTGTCATGAGGATGGAGCCAGGCTCTTCTCAGTGGCATCCAATGATAGGACAAGGGGAAATGGATATAAGCTGGAACATAGGAGGTTCCGCTTAAGCATGAGGAAGAACTTCTTCCCAGTAAAGGTGACAGAACACTGGAACAGGCTGCCCAGAGAGGTTGTGGAGTCTCCTTCTCTGGAGATGTTCAAAACCCGCCTGGACGCTTTCTTGTGTGATCTGATCTAGGTGGTCCTGTTCCAGCAGGGGGATTGGACTAGATAATCCTTTGAGGTCCCTTCCAATCCCTAACATTCTGTGGTTCTGTGAGGTTGTCACACAACTTTGATACAAGTCTCCTCATCATGCTTTCTTCAGATAGCTTTGCAAATCTAGAAAATATCTTCAGGAAAGAAAATTTTCTTGACAGCGAATTATTTTGGAGTATTTGCTGTTTGTTTGTTTGATTTTTTCTTATTGATTTAATCATTTTTCCTGGCTTCTGTGATTTGAAACCCGGAATATTTCAACCTGGGGCACTGGAGTAATGGTACCATTGAAAAAGATGGTTTAAATATTTAAGTTTGATTACCATCTTTCTCAAAGAACTTTAACTGGTCACATATTTCTTAGGTCACCAACCTATAAAAAGCCTGAAATAAGTTCTTAAGTCATTAATCACTTGCTTTAAAGTCCTTTGCTGGAATGTAGCCTTACCTTTTAGCAGATAACTATGAAATGAATGAAATCCAAAGTGTCCTGTAATGTAGAATTTCCTCAGGAAATCATTCATCTACTGAAGGTATTATGACTGCTAGTATCAAGGGAGGAAGGGACATAATGTATTCATAAAGAACAGTTGTGTCTATATTGCCTAGATTGTCAGGTCAAGATATCATGTAAGAACTTTATATTAATACTTGTTTTCTTCCAGCAGAGCTTCAGGGTTAAGTTCTGGGTCCAAATACCACCAGCCATTTCCAAAATCTTCTCTTAATCAAAAGTGACTTGTGTCCTATTAAAAGCTTTCTAAACATAATTTCTAAAAGTAATGTTTCATATAAATATTGGCAACTTCCTCTCTGAGAAAGACAACTAGTTGGGTCTCCCTATTTCTGTAGAAACTATGAAACTTCTATGTTTCCAGTGGTTTGTTGCCATGGCATTCTCCTTTGTCTTACTGCCTGCAACCAAACTATGATGCATTGATGGATTGTTTTAATTCAGACTGTCCGTGGTGTAAATGATTGCTTTAGTAGAGGAAGGAATATTATTAAGCACAACTTAATACTTTAGAGATCCATTCGTCACAAAACATTTTAAAATATTTTTTATATATTTTAGGATTTTTAAAAAACAGTATGTTTTCCTAGGGGAAAGGAGGTGTCTTTCTATCAGCCCTGAGATATTTATCCATAGGACTTAAAATATTATAAAAATATATTATGATATATTGAATACAAAATTTAAGCCTCTTTTACAATGTTAGTAGTATTTCCTATGGGTAAGAAAAGGTAAATCTCAATAAATCATAGTATTAAACTTTCAAAATAGAACAGATAAACTATTGGCTAAAGCTTCTTGGTGAAATGCATAGACTGAAGTTCTTCATAATTGGGAAGAAACGCTGCTTGTTTTATAACAAGCGGTTACCAAGTTACTATGTGTACTATTTTAGCAGTGGTTGCTAAAGGGGTCTTATATAGGAAAACCTGTAGTTAGAATAATTTCAGCGCAGTTATTGGTTGTATCTGCCTTCTCTAGGAGCTCAGATCTTTCCATGACCCAGAATTATCAATGTAAATCTGAATTACGTGCATCTCACTCCCATTGAAATATACGGCTACAGTCAAATTATCTAGATCTGAACTGAGAGATAATTAACGTCTTCATTCAAACTGAAGAAAAATTTTGGTAATGTTGAAC
The DNA here is from genome assembly GCF_009769465.1 of Tauraco erythrolophus. Classification (NCBI taxonomy): domain Eukaryota; kingdom Metazoa; phylum Chordata; class Aves; order Musophagiformes; family Musophagidae; genus Tauraco; species Tauraco erythrolophus. The sequence goes on from NC_141470.1 coordinate 43,619,117, forward strand.
TGTGTTGTTTATTTAGGTTGGCAATCAGATCTAGACTGACTTCTTTTGACGCAAATGCATTATGTTCTATCAGAGACCCATTTATAGTGAATTTAGGGTATCATAGTCACCTTTGCAAGCTGATGAGAACAAATACTGACCAGGCATTCCTGAGGCTCAAAACCTGAACCTGTGAGACTTGAACTAAGAGACTTGGTTCTAGAAGTTGTAAGCCATTACTGCAGTCTTAATGTTTCTGTTATCTGGTTACCAGCCTGAGAAAGCAATACATACTGTATTACTTACTGAGAAGAAATTCTGAGTAGGTTTTTAGAAACAATTTGACAATACTTTGTAAAAATCTGATGCCTTCCATTCATTACCGATTATGTGTTCAAGTGGGAAAATTGCAGTGGAAAGATACAATCTGCAATGTCTGTTTAGTCTTCATGACCAAACTTGGTGAGAATCGGTTGTACTCTTTGAGGATCATTAAAATCAGTGGTGGGGAAGGGAAGAGTTTTCTACAAATTTTTTAGGCCAGGAGGTGGGTTGCATGGGACTAATTGGACATCACATTTTTTTTTTTTTTCTGTGAACCAAGATCAAATATAATGACAGTCCTTATCTCTCTGGATCATGAGCTTTTTTCATTTCTCCTTTTAAAACCGTGCTTTTTGGAATCACATTGAGATCAGTCCAGTTTCCTTCTTTAACATCTGTGAAAGATCATTAAGAGCTAATAAAGGTTTGAAAAATGTGATTGAGCTAATACGAGACTGTGAGTGAACTAGTTTGGGCTCATTCAGACACAACGACTGTGAAGGGTAGTCCCAGAAACACAGCTGGCAGTTAAAGATTTTGCAAATATAGATTAACTTATTTTATTTGGCAGGAAAAACTGCTGAGATTCTGAAGTACAAAACTGCTTTTTTGCTCCATACTGTTCATCAGACCGGTTCCAGGGACATCATATGAGTGAGAAATGTGAGATTTGTAGTTAGTGATATCCTTTCAGGTAGAAGAAACTAGAATTATATGCTGACAGCAATCTGGTCTACATGTGGTAATGGGAAATGTTTCTGCCATTCTCTCTCTCCGTCTCTCAATAACGGTCCTAATAGGCTTTGCAAAAAATTCTCGCTCTTATTTTGTATTGTACACCTACCTGGCTATTGTCTTCGCAGTGCATCTGGTGTCAACCCTGATTCCTTTACCCTTTACTCAGAGGAAATAATTCTCCAGTATTTCCTAGTGGGAGAAAAGTCATCTTAAACATTTCCTCTTTGAATGGAGACAGTTTGCACATTTTATATATCTTCTTTCTGTACCTTTTTTTTTCCCCCCTCAAAGAAGTCTCATGTTAGTTTATTAGAACCTGTGAAAGAGATTCGTACTAGTTTTGCCATGTCAGGCTTGAGTAGAAAAGATAATTTTCTGCTTTTCTGATTAATGAAACCAATACTGTCATTAACATTTGGGCCAGTTAGTTACCTATGATTATAGTTAATAAGATGTAGACATGATAGTGTAAATAGAGCCCCAGCCTTATGGTGATTTATGTCATCTGTGATTCTGGCCTTTAAACTGTTTGTGACTTTTGTTAACCTGTTAGGGACATCGGGATGAGAAAGCTGAGTCTGTTCCAACAGGCTGTGTTCTGCACACCATAATTTTCATAACAGTATTAGATGCATACTTTTTAATCTCAGTTTGCGGATGTTTATTTACTCATGTAACAGACTCAAATGGAGTTAATTTTTGGAATTGCAGCTGAATTATTGTGGATTAGACTGTTACACATGGCAAAAGAAGGGACCCTTGCCTGTGCAGTAACGTTGTTGGAGCCCTGAGGCTGTTGGCTCAGCTCATGATGTATTGTACTGCTAGTGTTTCAGCTCTCTCAGGGGATTGCTGGTCCTACTATAAGGTCAGGAGTTAACTACTTGTATTTTAGCAGTGTACTGATATCAATACGGCTCCTATGGAAACCTTACTTGACGTCATTTTCGGATCCTTGCTACTGTAGCCAAGCTTTAGTAAAAGTCAATAAGAACATTAGATTGTTGTCTGTATTATTACTTGCCACTTCCTGCCAGCAATCTACCAATTCATTAGCAGAGAGTTTTGGAAATCTCACTTGATTATTTATGCAGTCAATAGCAAGGCTTGTCTGCATTCATAATTGTTTGATTTTATGGCCTCTTCTTTAAACAAACATTGTCTATGGTAATGCGATGCCCTGATGGATGAGAAAGGTTTTGTCTGTGAATATCATTTAGATAATTAAAAATGACAGATGAAATCGCCTGCTGTCTTGACCTGTACTTTGTTCCCTCAGTGATGCTGAAGAGATGCTGATTGCTGTCAATCAAAACCCATTGGAGGTTTGTAAATTCTGGCTGCTGTGAACTCTGACCTCCAATGTTGATCTGAAATAGATAATAACCTTGAAATTCTATTAGAATTTAAAAACTGTTTCACCAAAGGGGCATACTATATATTTTTTTCTCTATAACATGACTACTGCATGTCATTGTTTACTCCACACAATCTAGGAAACAAAAGTAAGTGTATTGTGTTTAACAAAACGTGATAATACAAATGAGAACTAAAATCTTATATTGTTTCTGTTTCAAGGCTGCAAATCCTCTTTAGAAAAAATTCCATTTCATACTGCATGATGTTGTCCAAATAATGTTTTGGTTCTCTTTATCGATTCTAAAGCTTATGATGTTGTCCTGACTTAATGACGTATTCTGGCTGTCCATATATCTCATTTTCTCATTTCCCCTATGATTAGTCTTTGAGACACAATGTATTTTTTTTTAAACAATAGTTCTTTTTTTAAAAACCAATGGGAAAAACACAAAGTAGGATATTTAAGATGCAGACAGCCCAGGCAGAAATGCACAAAGTTCTGAACCGACAACCGCCTTGAAACCTGGGTCAAGAGATCAGGTGCATAAAGGGCAGTCATCGTGAGACTTTTTTTTTTTTCATTACCCAGGAACTTCTGGGATAATAGCAAGTGGTATTGTTTATTTTGGGATTTGGGGTTAGATTCGTTTCAGTTTGGTTTTGATGGAATAAAGGGTTAAAAGCATATTGAGATTAAAATTTGTTTTATTTTTAATTTTAAAATTACTGAGAATAGTAATTGCCAAACTTTGGGAAATAAAACACTCATGTTTTACACATTTATCTTAACAAGAAACACCAAATAAAAATAGAATAAGTGCTTTAAGATTTAGTCATTTTTTATTTTACAAGAAGAAATTATAATTAGGAGACTCCAGCTAGTTCTTAAGTACATGTTCTTAAATTCTTTGGAATTTAATGTGAAATTCTGGTAGGACTGATTTAATAACTAGGATTTTCCATGATAGTTCTGGCTTTGTGCAGAAAAAATAATTTAAACATTTTCTCATAGGTAGAGAAAAAAAAAAAATCACATCTGAATGTTGTGTCCAGAATGAATTGTAAGGGACACAACTTTCATCCAACCAATTTAGGAACAATTCTAATTTTATTTTCAATCAGCATATCATTTCTTCCCTGAACAGAAGCCAGTCAACATATGATGATTTTAATTTTCTGACTTACTTCCATTTGTTAAAAAATGACAGGGGAAAGTCAGTGTCTATGTAAGTAAGGGACCAAATACTTCCAGTTCAGCTGGAGTAGATTTGTTTTGCAAGCGTTTCACACATAAGGCAACTGAGTTCCAGTGCCTGATAACCCTTTTATGGTAGTTCCAGGATTTTTTTAAAGCAAAGACTGAGTCACACCAAACTGGCAAATGGCTTTGTTATCCAGACAATTGTGAACAATAATAGAAGCCTTGGGAGTGGGGTTTGCAACCTTCATTTTCTGAAGTTTTGAAGGTGTTGCTTTTATTGGTTATTTTTTTTAAGCTCTTGCATGGAAGAATCTCTTTTTAACTTTAAATTGATTGTTCGAATACATTTCTAGCTTTCTTTGTTAAACATCTTACTAGTATTATAGAATTAGTTGAAAATAAATTAAGAAAAACATGGAGAAGGTGAGATTGAGTGAATGGAAAATAGTTTACTTTTAAAAACATCTCAAGCCCTGTTGTGCACTGAATTCGGATACATTAGAAGTTGGGTTTGTATTTATTAGCATACTCCTAGAAGAGACATGCAAGTAAGTTTATTTTACCAGTCGAATCCTGGCTATGATTTACAATATCTGCTTGTCTATAAACACGCCTGTGGTTTAAATAAGTGCTTATTTTGTAAGATTTGTAGTAAAGATGTACTGGAGTAAATCTGTAAAATATTTCAAGTAATTTGCTACTGAATGTATCCCATCCATTTTTTGGAAATGAGATTTTATTACTGAAGTGTCATTCCTAGACATAGCGAGAAAATGTTGGCTGTTGATTTTGAGGAGATTAAGGTGGTCTAAAATTACTGAATCTGATTTAAAGTGCATAGACTGGGCATCTATAAGTATAAAGGGAGATTTTTTTTAATTCAAAAGAGCTCCTGAGGTTATTATTTTGCTACAATATGAAAATGAATTGTGACAATACAGGCCTGATTACAAGCTTCCCAGGCTGTCCCACTGTGACAATTAGCTCCCAATTGTTAAACCATTTGTTTATTAGAACATTAAGGGCTGGTGCTGTCTTGGCTTGCAACTGGAAATGGATTGCTACCAAGGTTAGTTATGAACACAAAGGACTCTCAATAAAGTGTTTTATTGGACAAGAATAACCACGCATTTCAAGCTAATTTAATTGAGTCACCTCTAGTATACTTCAAGAGAGTTATTAAAAAGACATCTATAACAGGTGGTCCACTTAGTCTAATAGAAATTTTTTTTGAATGTTCATAAAACTTTAAGCTATTTTCCAGGGACCATGAAGTATTAGGCAACATAGTAAAATGATCAAATAATTAAAAATATGTTTGCCAACTCTCTCTGACTTCTAGTACATGCACAAGTTAAATCATACACTACTCCATTGAGAAATAAATGATGGTCTGTGCATAGGTGTCCATATCCATGTCTGCTTGGTTAAGAAGCTGCAGCTAGAGTTTGCTAGGAGTTTTTTTTAATACAAACTATTCCCTGGGAAAATTGATCACAAAGACACTTCTCACTGAAACAATGAAAATGCACTATCTTCTACAAGACAGTATTTTGCTGGAAACAATTATCAATCTCAGGGTGGAAATTCTGTTCAGAAAAAAAAAAAAAAGAATACTCCTCTTTGTGGACATTGGAGTGTGCTTCTGCTTCAAAACATGGTTGGCTACTGTGTGCCTATGGTACCAAGAAACCCTGCATTCCCCTTGGAAGAGACAGATTTTCTATAGTGTGAAATGTATGATGCTGAGATCCTTGGAGTGTGTAAAGCCCTGCAAAAAGAGCATACATAAGCACTAGTCATGCATTTGGAAGGGGGTCGTCAGCCTTAGTAAAAACTAAAAGGAGCTATCATCTTCCATCCAATACTTGCTCATGAGAAAACAGACAGAATAGTCACATAGACCACCAAGGCCATGTGTATCTCTCTGCGTCTCTCTCTCTCTGCTCTTCTATTCCCAGCCCCTGCTCTCTAGTCCCATGGGAGCTCTGGAGCAGTATTCCTGCTGCAGTGGACTCCATGCAGATAGAGGGGGATATGAGGAGAGATTTTTAAAGAAAGTAGCAGAATATATTTGCACAAAATTATCATTTCCCTCTCTGGACTGAAACTAGAGGTGGTCAGACAGTCCAGAAGGTGGGTTGCAGAGGATTAAGCAGGAAGGTGAGCATGTTTTTTTATCTTTCTGTCTAAGAGAAAGAGAAAGGTTGGAGTTTTATTTGCTTTATTCAAATTTTCCAGAGAAAATTGTCCATTTAAAAAAAAAAAATCCTTAATCAAAAAGCTACCCTTATTTTCAGAAAGGTTTCCATAGAGTAGTTTGGACGTACATTGCACTATATGCCAAATTTCTTCATACTTATTCAACTCTTGCAACACCCTTACCATCTGCAAAATCAAAGGTCTTGCAACACCCTCATCTGCGAAAAGACAGCAGGAGCTCATTGGACATATATATGGTGGGGAAGGTTTTGACTATATGTAAAGCCATAGTGTACTGTTCTTACTGGCTTCTTGAAGTAAGAAGTAACAATTGAAGACTTGTTTTTTAATTCATACTTGCTCTGTAGTGCCTTTTAGTGTCAAACCGTCATACTAGACTAAAAAGCAGTAAAAGGAGGCATAATTTTTCATGTTATGTACAATAACAATAGAGTCAACAGTAGCAAATAAAAATTAAGTTCAAATATATTGAAGAGGTAAATAACTGGGCATATTAGGTGTGATGAGCAAAGACTGGAGGGATGACAAGAGAACCTATAAAATATGTAATATAATAAGCAAATATACAGGCCACAGCAGTGAACACTGTACAGAATGTACTTTTGGAAGTTAAAGTTTGAATTATGAGTTTAAAGTGAACATTCTCTTCTTTGAAGAAAACAGTTTTTGTTGATTGATCTTGGGATGATCTAGAATGCAGCCCATAAATTGAAATCAGAATCTGACAAAAATCTGTGACAGTCATTCGTTTCTGAATCTGCTCTAAATAATGTGAACTCCAGCTGGCAGAGTGTACAAGCTTAGCCCCGCTTTCAACTTCACTGTTTGCTGCATTATGATCTAATTTTAGTGTACTCATTCTGTCTTTTTCCATAAATAGTCCTATTGGATTGTTTTCTTTTCTGGATACAGAAAATTAAATAAATCAGCTCCGTTTTTTTTTTTTACTTTCTAAGCATATGTACATTTTTTTTTGTTCCTGAAGTGTGTATATATATATCTGTGATTTCACAGGTATAAGAGGGCGCGATATACAGAACTACTCCATATTATTGATGAACTGCTAATAGCTATAATGGTTTCTAAGACACGATAAAATATGTTTTGAAAGATATTTTATTGTTTTGATAATTTTCTTAAACAGTTGTATGTTGCTAACCTATAGACTGGGGAATAAAATCCAAAAAAGTTAATAAGGTACTTTACTATGAACTACAGTTTTTGAAAGAAATAGTCCAAAGAACAAGATCTTTGCTCTTAAAAGCAGCATTGCTATTGTTATGAAGAGATAAATCTGAAACTTTATGAAGCTAAAAATGCTTGTGTATGAGTGTCATAACCATCTTTGCTGCTTAGTGATGAATGCATCAAATAATAGATATAAATAATATTTCAACATATATTAGATAAATGTTTACTTTATGTGTACAGGTTTTCTACTTAAAAAAGAAAATAAACATTACTAGAAATGTTCCTAAATATGTTTATTTCTTAGGAGCATACAAAACGTATGTGTAAGCTGCAGTTTTTCAAAACATATAGATAGGTTTTAATTACTTTATTACTTGCATGTTCTTCTTTTTCTTCTTGAAGTCCATGAGAAAATAACAATTGTTAAAACTGTTACTTCTGTTTGTGGTTTACGTACAGACAGAGTGCTATGCACTGTACACTAAAATTTAAAGGAAAATACACTTCTCTCTGGAGAAACCGAATTCATTTTCCCCTAAATGAAGAATTAATAGCTTACAGTACCTGAGATATAAGCATTGCTGGTTGATTCTAAGCTGCTGTATTGTGAATTTATTTCATAACTTAGGCCCTGGAAAATACAGCAACACAATGCATCACTGATACAAGAGCGATAGATTTAGAAAACGTTTAGTGAGAGTATTCCGCCTAGACCAGTAGGAACACCTGCTTCTATTATTCAATCACTGATAAAATGGTAAATAGCTTATGTCAGTCATGCAACTTGCATAAAGCTACATAGTTTGCCTGTAGGTTTGGTCTTTTTTTTTTTTTTTTTTACTTCTACATGTTTTGTATTCAATTTCTTTGTTAACTGACACCTTATAATTATAGGATCATAAATGGACACTGACACTATTTTTATCTTTGTTCATGTTATCTGGTCTTGCAAATGCAGCTCTGCATGTCATACCTGAAAAAGAAAAAGGATGTTAAAGCTATAAACTGTTGCTTTTAAACAATAGGGTAGAACCCACATGGTCTATTTGGTGTAAGGTTCTTTTTTAACTAATAAGCTGCTGTACTTCCCCTCAGATGTGTGAGAATGGCATCTCCGTTTTTTGCATCCTACTACATGCTTCTTAACTCCCAATTTCATTAACTGTTACGTGAACAGGAGAAATAACGACACTGCAACTTTATTTATATTGGATGATGTAATGATAATCGTGTTTGTTTCAGTATACTACCCAAAATAATATTCACTTGGGGAAACCTGACTTCATCTCCACTTTGAGAATAGACTTTTTCAGTGATAGATTTTAGACAATACACTTGTAAAAACTGGAGCTTCTAAAAAGTGTGAACACTTTTCACAAAACAATTTGTTCCTGGGTTTTGTAGGTCTTTTCTGGACCCATTGTAATACTGCTCTCTCAGAATGGCAAGGGTATTTCATTTCAGCTGAGTGGTATTAAATAATTAAATGATCCCTAGGCAATATCAGATAATCCCCATGATGGCTGACTGCCATCATGGATGTGCTATGGAGCCCTGTCTGGCAATATCATATTACACTGAATTTTTTGAAGGAAGCAGTGGGAGCAACACTTCTAAGACAGACCCTGACTTGATTGCTTTCAAAACCTGCTTGTAATAGCTAGGTAGTAAATACCTACTGCTGCCTATACTTAGGAGACATAACACTTTCGTTATAGGACTTGCTTCTGCTTTATTCATCTTTTTTTTGAGAGCTCTTTACACTTATGTTGTTTGAAAAAGGGATTGAATATTCTGCGAGACTAAAACCCCATGGCTGAAGGAGTGTCTTTTTTTTTTTTCTACTAAAGTTCTATTCACTTTCTCCAAAATATATGTTTTTGGAGGAGAAAATTTACCATTACCTTCTGTTACCTATGCTGCTGGCAATTATGTGGCAAGCTGTCAAAATACAGATATAGAAATTCTGAGTAGAAGTGAAGTACCCAAATTTCATCAAGTATTTGTCACTATTCTGTTCCAGAACAATTCAAAATATTTATTGTCGCTCATTCTAATAAAAGACTAAGACTGTAACACTATTAAAGCGACAGCAGCAACTGAACATACTACACTGGGAACCCTGACAACAGACAGTCCATGTGGGTGAGGGACAAAGGGAAGTGTGAGTAGAAGTAGACCACAGCCAACAGCTTTCCATCTCCTCTTCCCTAGAGCAGAAGGTGTCTCCTGTTGTCAGCAATGTAGTTAATCCTTCAGCACAAGATATGCCTCCGAGTTCGTGTGTCAAGATTTCAGCCCTTCTGGTATGCAAGCTTGTCTTGCATGTTATTGCATGCATTGAATTTCCTTTACTTTTTTCCTACTAAAAAAAGGCAGCAACCTTAAAAGCCATAATTAAAAGAACAGTAACTGCGTTAGAAAGTCAGTTACAAGAAGCTGATGCAATATGGGATTTATGGTTTTCTGCACAACCTTAATTTGTTCCTCTTAGGTTTATGTTTTATGATAAAGTCTTCAACCACATGATCACATGCTATTAGGTACTCGAGTGCTCTGCCTTATTCAATATGTGCAAAAGACAAGGTCCTGAAGAGAAGTTGTGACTGTGTATAAGTTAACACATTTAGGGTATTTTTTTATTATTATTATTTTCTCAAGTAATGAAATTACAAAGAAGGAAAAAAAAAGATGGAGTTTCAGGAAGAAAAAGATCGATCTCATGAATGACAAAAGTTTACATCGCACCAGAGACCAATGCTGAGTTATTTAAAGTCAAATGTTGGCAGGAGGCCACTAATTGTACATTCCTCAGTTCCTTGACATCAGTTCAAGGTTGCAGAGGCAGGTATGGAAGAGATCAGAGTATACATGTCTGCACTATGTGAGAGTTCATCTTAGGAAGTGCTAGTAGTAGGATACTGCATTCAAGTCTCTAGACTAGACTCAGAAGTAATGCAGTTCTGTGTTCCAGTGCTGGCTGTGCTACCTATTAACTTTTTGACCTCTGGGAAGTCTCTTTGTCTTGATTTCCCCACCTGTAAAATGGAGATAATAACACTCTCATCTCATAGTAGAGATGAATTTATTAATGTTTACGAGGCATGAAGATTCTGTGGTGATGAGCACTCTAGAAACACCATGAGGAAATAAACAATTCTGCATTCACTGCAGGCATTTGATGGTGTGCAGTAAATAAAACAGGGGCCGGTAATAACGTGTTAAGGATAGAAATATTGAAGAGCTGTCTCTTTCTCCGAGCAGTATTTATCTTGGGCTTCAAGCAACGCAAGGGGCTGCCGTGGAAAAATTATTATATGATCCTGTAATTAAAATTTGTGTCATTACGATTATGCATTGGGGGAGGGGAAAGGTCAACTTTTCCCAAGTGACATTCATTCTGGCATTTTGTAGCTTTTGGGGACTTGAATTTCTTACTTAAATAATAGTCTTTAATTCTTTTGTTGAGTCTAGTGACTCTCATTGCTTACAGGAGAGAAGGAAACAGACTAGCTTAAAAATGTTAGTATGGTCCATCCTTGATAAGGCAGAACAACAACCATATCTGAACATGGCTGTAGCTAGACACCAATTATATGATAGAAGTAGACACAGCGAATCACAGCTACTCAGTTTTACGTTTTTTTTTTAAATCCCTTAATAATCTATAGTTTTTTACAGTCCATATGAAAGTCAGCAGACAACCAACATGCTCAACTTTTTCCTCCTAGCCTTTTCTTGCAGTTGCATTCCATCCTTCTCTCTTTAAATCAATACCAGACCATATTTAATTCTCTCAAACCATAGCTCCTTCCTGCATTTGCTGTAGCCTAGTCTTCAGAGGCTGATTGGAAATCAGCTCAATCTGAAATCAGGAAAGGTTGAGTCATAGTTCACTTGGTTCCAGCTCCAAATGTCAGTCGGCGATCACTTTTCCCGTCTTAGTGGTAGCAAATGAAATATGTAGAGACTCACCTCACTTTCACGTTCTTGAAGAGATGAGATAGGAAAAAACCACTGTGTTTCCTGCCTGCCCCTGGCAGAGATTTACAGTTTAAAATGTATTTGCAATCAACTACAGCTTTAGTTTTTCTAAAACATTTAATTCAGAGAGTTTGGGTCAGCAATATGTTTGCATTCTGTTGTATATCTGCAATGATTTTCAACATGCAAAAAGATACATCTACCAATCCTGACAAATAGTGGCTGATACTGAACATTTATGTGCCCTCTGGTTATTAAGCATTTATTTGATGAGGAAGAGTTGCCTAATTTTCACTCAGTATTGGCTGCCAGAATCACAAGTGAGTAAATCCCGAAAAAGAGGAGGAAACATGTAATCTGTGAAGAAACTCATTTCAGGTCCTTTCTATGAAAAATGTGTTTGGTATACATTGGCCTAAACTCCACGCTTATAACTGTCCAAATCAGAACAAGTAACTGTATTTTGTCACACTCTTATTCATCTCTTTGTCAGTGTTTCCTAATTTTAGTAATCATAGTCGAACTACTGAAACAGCTGGAATGAATAGGAGGTTTTTGTGGTAATATCTAGTAACAGAACTATAGTTGTGTCTGGAGTACTGCAAATTAAATGTCAGTCATTCTGATGATACTTTTAATACTTTCACTTGCTAATGGCTATTGTGTGATGAGGGAGCAGGGATGCTTTGTTAAATGCTCTCCTAAAAGAGTAGTTACAAAAGCTCTTCTAGAACTTACATACAGTTGTCATGGCCATCCTTATGTTGGCCTAGTAGAATTGATATGTAGTACGGATGAAGGTTTGACAATACCACTCTGCTCTTTCTTATTACTGTAGAGTCTATGAGCAGAAACGCGGCTGTAGTTAAGTACTAGGGAATACCGATGTTCTAGGTTTCAAACATATATAAGTGCTTGTTAAATAATTTTGAAATTATTTTCAGTCAAGCTTTCTAGTAAAGACGTAGCTCTTGTATTACCTACCATATTTGGAGTAACCTGACACTGTCAAACTTAAATTTTCAATCACTTTTCCTGAAGTGGTTTTTCAGCTCTTAACACAATCTAGACCTTAGATTGGATAGACACTTATTCTGTTAGTCTCTGAGTGGAAATGTACCTCCTGATGCTTTTGGACCTAACAGCAAAGACTAAAGCAGCTTCTTAAAATAATCACGGAAGCGAAATGGTGTTTTGCACTAAGACTAGCCATCTTTTTGCACGTTCAACAATTTGTGTTGCTGGCCCCAAGTTTCTTAAATTGGTTTTAATAACTGATGATCCCATATTGTTGGCAGCATTGGTTACTGTCTTCAGAAGCCAGAACACTGAAAATAAGTGAGTGTGAACATCAACCACTTGATTACAAATCCTAGGCACGTGCTTAGTCCTGAAAGATATATTGAGGATCAAACACCTTAGGACAAAAACTCTTTATAATTTAATCACTGTTCCCAATTCTGCTGTCTGCCTGTTAATTGCTGCACACGTCTTATATTGTCTGACCTAAAGGCCATCCTGTGCTCCTTTAACAGTCTCACCTTATAGAACAAATTCAGGATGATTAGAAAATCTTCTAAAAATACGACTCATTTCATTATATATGAAAGACATGCTTGTATTCTCTGGCAAACCGTAAGCAATGAAAGTAGTCTCCGAAATGTATCCCCCTTGATAAGAACATCATGTTCTGTACGATTTTATGAGCTGTGCCTTACCTTTGGCCTGTGGAATTCATGTGAAATGCTCCAGAAAGAATATCCAAACTAATGTCTCTGTTCCTTTTAACGGCTTGTAAACTCATGAAATGACACAATCCCATACCCTTAGCTGCGGAAGCCTCTAAATTGCAAGCAAATAGAAACCACTGAAAAACGTCCTAAAACCAGACTTAAATATCTTGACACTAACTGCATTTGCGGTTCCTTGAACTCTCTTATTTCTGTCAACTCCTCTGTGATATTTAGAAGTCTATTTGAAGTCAGATGGGACTTCATTCTCAAAGTCCAGATCATCAGTTAAAGAGCACATTTGAATCCTCTGTTTTATCCTCTGCCAAGATCATTTCAATTTCCCTGAGGCATGCATCAAATGCAGTTATCTAAGTAATGGGAGATGAGATCATGTCATTCCTGATCTTAGGTTTCTAGACAACGCCCACACTCTGGGACAGCAAAAGCTCACTATAGTGAAACCTTCAACCAAATATTTACACAGAATGTTTACATACGCATGGGAGCTTTGACACATACGGGTATTCTCCTATCCAGGGAATCACCTTGTTTTTATAAGCTGACACTATTTACATGACTCTCAAGTCAGCTCAAATTCCTGATACTTCAATGTTTGCTTGAAACGTTTCACAAAGGGTTGTGATTCTCTCCCTCTTTACATCACTTACTACTCTGTGGCACTAAGCACAGAGAGAGTTTGCACACAGAAATCATTGCCTCCGCTTCTGTAAATTTCTTGGATCAGGCTGTCTATTCGTCAAATGCTACAGTGACAGTTGTCTCCGAGTTATCGATAACCTGATGTTCTCAGACGACTGTAGGAGAGCATCCCTTCTCTGTGTACTCAGCTGAGTTTAGATGAGCACACTATTCCACGTATGCATTATGTAAATAAAATGAACACCTAGAGTCTCAAAACCAGAACTGAATAATAATCCTACACTGTTAGAAATAAGTCTAGGGGATTTATTTGGCAATGACTCTTAATAAATCCATATAAGCTGAAGTCCAAGTGTACTTGTCACTATGGTACTATATTTAATCTTTAATCTGTTTTCTAATTCAAAGTGACTTCTGTGTTCATCTGTTCTAAAACAATTTCCCCAAATCAGTAACTAAATCTAGTATATTTCTTCATAGAATCATTGTCTCAGATTTGCACTCTGGAATTCTGTTTTCAATGCGTGCCAAAAATAAGAACCTTCAGGATGAGATATCCTGTAGTTCTTATGTAGGACTCAGGGTGGTTTTTGTTTTGTTTGCTGTTGCCTGTGAATTTTTTGATTGATGGCATTTCAGCTCATATATACTTGTTTCTGTTACATTTCAAGTTTGGGTATAGACTTGTTCTAAGAAGTGAAAAAGATGGAGGGAAATGTTTATGTGCCTGTTTGGTCCTATTCCTTTAGTGCTTGGAAGATTTCATTACGTCAGAATGAGACTTCCCATGTCCTCAGCCCTGTGTCATTCACAAAGCTCAATTGCCCATAGCTCTGCTCGTTATGTTTTGTGGCAAGATACATAATTCACCATAAGTCTTTCTGAATTTATGCTTAGTACTTTTTTGAGCTCTGACTTGAGTGACTGTCTCTCTTTATGTAGACCTTGGTTTAATCAGAAAAGTAGTTGACATTTGTGTGACTGAAAAATAGCTTATGGTAGTTCCTGTAGGGAGATTTCCAGCCTTTGTGAGTTTTTTTTCGTTTGTCACATTGCTGGCACATATGGGATTTCATTGTTTGGGTTCACACCTCTGTTAAACGGTCAGCCAATGTCAATTCCAAGGCACTGGGAACTGTGTTCTCCCATGCAGCTTCTTCCTGGAGTCCTAGGAGCCTTCCAGCATATGGCTGCTCTTCTGAGGCCACTCAACCATGCATGCGTCCACTGACTAAGGCTTATTCTTGAAATGGTGATTTGTCACTCAGAGTTGACATAGCTCTCTGAAACTTTCCTGTACTTTAAATGTTGTTTTACTAGTTCCTGTGGCTCTGGATGAAAGGTGAATGTTAGAAAACTTTTTCTGGCTGATCCAGACATTTTGCAGTTTAAACACTGGAGTATCTTAACTACCTTTAATGCTCGGCAATTTCTCTGATACTGGACTTACCCCTGAATTTCTTCCTTTTCTCTTCCAACATATCTAAGAGTGGCCTCTACCCAATGCTGTGATGTGGTGATGATGTGTGAGAGCCTGATACAATGTTTGGCCCAGATGCCATTGGAGGCTCTTTGACTTGGGTTTTCTGTCCCCATCAGACCTCTTGGCCTTCAGAAATGCCTAGCCAATAGAAAACATTAGGAGCAGGTTGGCCATCTGAATGTAGTTCTATATGCTCAACCTGACCATAAAATCCAAACATCTGGGTAATTTTTAACAGACATGAAGAAAATTGAAGGCACAGTGTTGAAAGTGTAAAGACAGAGATAATTTCTATGAGTATTTTAAAATTATACAGATTATAATGAAAAATGATTTGTGCTGAATTCATGTGAAAATAGTATAAACTACAGAAGAGCTATACTTAGTTACTTCAAAAGAAGCTGATCTCTACATTTGTGAAAGAGTATATAAAATTAAAAAAAAAAAAATTGAACAAGAAGGGAAAAGTAGAGGGAAGGACAGCAGACCGATGAGAAAGAACTTAAGAATATCTGTAAATTAATAATTAATGTAAAAGTGCCTTAAATTTTTCAATGCTCATTGCCCTTCTCAGTGAGTAAAATAAATCATGCAGATGAAAAAAAAATCCAAAGACTCTTACAGGGTTACGTTATTGAGGTTTCTTTCCAGCTCTTCACAAGAAGAGTAGAAGATTTCTAATTCGCAACACTTAACTGATTGAGGAGTTTGAGAAGTATTGTACTCTGTCAGACAGTTAAGTGCAACCTCTCCCGCAGTATGGAAGAATGAAATATTAGAGCTGCTCTCTGGCTTAGCTTGAGATGCTGAGCACTCCCTTCAGAAAACAACATGTTTGACTGTGATACAAGAGTCCATTGCAAGGCCTGATGGAAATGGAGGGGCAGAGGGGGTGGGGGATGCGAAGGGAGTTGAAGAATGTAGCCTCTTGGAGTGCGCTGAAGAATGAAGCTGCATGCTTATGCACGCTGTAGATCTTAGTGAGATGCAATGCAAATCCACCACTGCTAGAAAAAACAGAACAAAATAGCTTAGATAACATGAAATAGTTGACAGTGCTTTGTTATATAGTTCATATGTTAATTGACTGGAGAATAGATCAAGTTGTGAGGTGCAAGTCCTTTTTTCTGCTACTGTTGCAGGCAAACATCAATATGGAGAAACAAATTTTTTTAAAAGGCAATAACAATGTTCATGCATATTCATGAACTTATTAACCCATTACTGCTTATATTTGTTCCAGAAGACTCTGCAAGTCTAAGCAATTAAAAAATGATAATAAGACATAAATTCTTGTGAACTGTTTTCTATTAATAAAATTTAACAAACGTGACTAAACTCATACAGGTTTCCCATCTGTACTTGCTACGGAGCAGCTAAGTATTGTGATACAGCTCTAAATATTGCAGAAAGAGCTTTCTTTTTATACTGTGATATTACATTGCTTGTCTGTACATGGATATGTTCCATATTAATTGCTCCTGGTTGTCTCCATGTGTGAACACTTTTATTCTAGAGCAAGAGTGAGTGAAAGTCAACTTTCAAACTTTGCAGGAATGAAACCCCCTTGATGAGAAATAACAGTGGCCAAACATACAATTAATTGGGAACAACTTCTGAATTATGAATGGATGAACTAAGTCTGAAGAGGCCACAGACTCACATTAAAACGGTATGGAAGGACATGAGTGAAGCTGTTCATGTCTTGGAGAATAAGAGCATACGCCATTTAATTGACAGACATGTGCCAGTTATACTACATGTGGCCAAGGAAAGGCTAAACCCATTTGATTCATCTAAACAGAAGGAACTGAAGCAAGGGATTGCCTGACGCAGGAGAAACTCAAAAGAGATTATCAAACCTTTATGCTATCCAGTGTGTAGGAAT
This sequence comes from Tauraco erythrolophus, assembly GCF_009769465.1. NCBI lineage: Eukaryota > Metazoa > Chordata > Aves > Musophagiformes > Musophagidae > Tauraco > Tauraco erythrolophus. The sequence goes on from NC_141470.1 coordinate 43,635,880, forward strand.
TTGAAATGCAGTTTGAGTCTTGATATCTTATCTGCATGGCCAACATCACGAAAATGGAGTTCTTAATGAGAGTCTTCTTAGTTTCACTTTAATTTTAATCAAGAGCGCTATACGTGATGCTAATAGAGGGACTACTTAATCGTTAGGTGAAGATTAATTTAGTTTTTACTTCTTTCCACTTCCTCAGCTTTTCTGTCGATTTAAATATAGTTTTTCCTTTGAACTATCCTTGCACAAAAATGACAAACCACTTTCTTCATTTTTAACTCTGTTTTAGTCTTTCTCTTGAGTACAGTTCACTAGTGGTTTGTGTGATATCAGGAAGGAAAAACAAAGAATGCAAGGGCATTTCAGTAAATAGGAAATATGAAAGTGGTTGTTCCTGTCTCCTGTACATGGCACAAAGAGGCTGCTTCTGCTAAAGATTGGATACAGTTTTATGGCTCTGTGTAGTATAATCTTGTGCAATTACCTCAGTGTGGTTCAGAAAAATTACTCTGTAAGTATGGCCATGTAGGGTTCCACGGCTGTTTCTCATTTATTTCGTTGAAGCTTTTTTCCTTCTTTACGTTAAATGAAAGTTTTGTCAACACAGCTAAAACACAGAATATGTGGGTCAAAGTATTATCTGTCTCAATTCTGTATCAACAGCAATCATATATATTTTACTTCTGGAAATAATTTCATCATTCTTCTGAAAATAGGCCAAAGTACTACCCATCCCAACCTAATTTTGCCTCCTTTCCCTTTTCTTCTGCCCCAGCTTTGGGATTTGCAGTGCTAATAGGAGAAAAGGCTGTGACAGTGTGTGCACAGTTCCGGATTCATAAAGTTAAGCTTATGCCTAACTGTTTAGCATGTGTGATGTCCCACGAATTCGTGCTTAGAAAACTGTATCTGGATTCAGGAATTTGGATTGTTCTTTTTGGCTTTGTGTCAGGCGTCTTGTGTTTCCTGAGAAAATTGTTCAGTCTCTGGCTGCAGGAGCGTTCCAGTGTATTTCCATTTAGTATATGTACTTTGTGAAGGTGAACAGCTTTTGTGACATGCGTAAGTGAAGGGCAATGAGTTGCTATCACTTTGAACTTTGTATAAAATCTGACTAAAATTAGAAAATCCAGTGATTCAACCACTGATGGCAAAACCGTAAGCTAGAGCTCCCCTTTCAACTCACGCCTCTGGATCTGCTAGAGTGTGAGATTTTAGAGAAAAATAGTAGAAGGCTTCCAAGTGAAAACAGCTAAAAGTGAAGGTTAATTTTCGAAATTAGAACTTGGTAGTTATCCACAGACCTAGAATAAAAACAGACAAACAGGAGCAGCAGTTTGTGCTTAACATCTTTTCCTAGCCAATATGAATGGTGATCTGCCACCAGATCTTTTAGTTATTGGCAAAATTCCTGATGTCTGTGTGTGTCATTGAAGACGGCTCATGGGAAACTTTTGTCAATACTACCTGCTGCACATTATTTCATTTTGATTCCCAATATAACTTCTTTGCTTTCTTTCTTGCAATAAAAATATTTCAATTGAAGTAAATGGAAATTTTGGCTTTGTAGCAGGACCCATATTTCACCATTGATTTGGTTTTTGGAGGGTTTGGGGTTTTTTTAATTGCTGAAGGCAAAATTATCTTTGTAATGGCACTTATTTGATTATTAATCCCAAAGTGATATAAATTTAGCTAAATAAGTTATTATGAAATAATGTAATTATGAAATACATTTCATGGGAAATCAGTTTGTTATGGGACTCCAGAGATGAATTTTGTATTGACTGTCTTATTAAAAAAGACAGTCTGCAAACCTTTCTGTGTATGTATTTTCAAAATATGTGTAGTCTTAGAGAAATAATTTATCACTTTAAAGCTAAGAATATCAGAAATTTATATCTGCTTTTAAACAGTCTGTACGTATCTCAGGTTGAAAGTCTATGGTTTCTCCTTACAGTGTAAATTTCTGGATGTACTATTTCATGCTGTGTAAAAGATGTCCTGTTTATTATTATTGCTTACTATATGTTACAATTGAAAAATTTATGATAAAGAAGCTTCATTTGGAGCACCTCAGAACCAGAGACTATGTTCTGTGCATTGGGCTTTAAAAGCGCTAAATACATTTCAGCGTGAACTTCTGTATGATAAGGAACTCATCTTTAAAATGTTCATATTTGTCAACGTTATCAGAAAAACATGACTGAATGTGAATGTTCCAACATATTTGTTTTCTTGCTATTAAACTAAACTGACATTCTGAAAGGACATTCTCAAAGCAACTTCTTCAGATGCTGCTAAGTTGTATTTATAATTAGTTCCTAATTTAGCTATGCAAGCAGAAGGGAGGAGGGGCGCTTATGTTTTGCCAGATATGTGTTTTTTTTCCCTTTTAAATGCAATTATGGGAGGGTTTTTACATTTAGACCATCTTAACAGACATCCTTTCCTCAGCTACCGATGTGTAGTCATTGCATTTATGCATTCAACTTCTTTGTCAAGTGATGCTATTTTTTTTTCTGCTGCTGCCTGACAGCCACTAATAATAACACATGAGGACAGTCAGACAAAATGAAGACAAATGCTGCTTGTCGCAGCAGAATCATAATGTCTCCAGACTCAGTAAAGACAGTCTAACTGTATGTGGATGCTCCTTATAGCTTATTTAGGCCTGTGGTTTCTCCCTGTGGTTTTTTTTTTTTTCTTCTTTTCCGAAAGCACAAACATTGTGCAGAAATACATTAAGGCAACATATGGGCCTGTTAGTTAGCCAAAACAATGTGGAGCCATGGAGAATAGAGATTGCAATGCACAGATGGATATTGTAAAAAATTCATGAGTGGCATAAAAGATCTAAAAGGTAAATTTTAGTCAAAATTCAAGTGGAAAGCATAGAAAATAGTTAAGATAGGGCTTTACAAGATTTTTAAATCACCTGATACGAAACATTGCAAATATTGTACAGATGTGTTTATTCCATTATTCAATAATCACATTTCATCACAGCAATAATTATGTCTCTATAGATATATGCCATCAGAAGTAGATTGCTGATAAACAATAGCACTTTTCTTCTACTTGATGTAAACTCTGCAGTATTAAATATCCATATTATTTCCAGTTCAATATTAGAAAATGTCAGTCATTGTGACAAGCCTGGCAAGAGCAGTGCATTGAACAGCTCTCTGCGTAGCGAAGTGCTGGTTTAAATAATCGCACTTCCATGTTACACTGCTTTGTTGGTAAAATCAGACTCTATACAGAAAATGAGCAAATAGTGGTTCTCTCCTCTAGATTCACTTCTTCATAACAAAAGTAAACAGCTCACTGAAACAGAAGGGAATTGCTTTTGCAATGGGCAACATGCAGTGCTTACCCTCAACTAAAATCTGAACTGATTTTGCTTGGTTGGAATTGAGGGCAGAATTTGGTATTTAAAATAACATTTATGTTATCTCTGGAACTTGTAGATGTTTCTTGCTTTTACAGTGTTCTTTATTAAAAGTTTATATGCTATGGAAATTTCTAAAATAATGCAGGAGGGTTTTTTTTTCCGTTCTCTTGCTTATCCTAGATGTGCTTTGAAAAGCTAATGCACTAGGAGTCCATTTTCTTCTGTGTTAAAAAAGTACTTATGAATTTGACATGGACACTTTCTTGACCACACTAAACTGCTATGTGTTGCTACTGATACATCCTTGTGCTTCATGCCTACACTAGCTAATCTTACTGTAAAGTTAGAGCGGTTGCTAGTTTTGTTAGGGGCAACAATGGGAGTGCTAGTATGGAGAAAGAATCCAGAAAGGTAGGGACATTATGAGCCTTGTGTGAAGTGAATCTGCTGTAAGTGACGGTAATCATCAAGAACTGGAGAAAGGAGACAGGAATATGCCTAAGGCAAATATGCCATTATTTCTTTGCTTTTCGAACTGGAAGCTTTGCTGCTTGCCCATAATAGCAGATAATAAAGAGAACACTAGGACAGAAAAGGCAACTGATTCAAAAATGCTTTTCTAGATCTTTTCATTTAGAAGTTTTTAGAAGTTTTATGCTATCAATACAGCCACAGCTAGAGAAGCCAAATGTGCAGACCTTACCAGTGAAAAGATGACTTTAAATCAAAAAATGTAGTTCTCTTAAGTGGATAGAAGATTTGAAATCGTGGACAGTTCACAACTTTACTTTCCACAGAACTACACCAGGGAGAAAAAAAAAATAAAGGATATGAGAAGAAAAGGGATGTAGAACCATCAAAAATGTATATTTCTTTCATGAATACAGAAGTTGTATGAAGATAAGTGTACTGCTTTGAATTGTACACCCATAGCCAGCTATTTAGCTAGTGCTTCATAAGTTTAACAGGACTACTCCCTAAACTTTCTTGAGAAGGCAATCTCCTTTCAACAGTCTTAAGCACAAATGTTTATTGCAGAAATCACTTCTCTTTAGATTTCAGTGAAACATTCAACTTTCCCATCTGCTGAGGATGTTATTGTAACTTCATTAGTAAAGGAAATTTTCAAATAGGTGTTTGAAATAAAGATGGAAGATGGCAATGTGGATGCTTGGGGAAAGCTGTTTTGCATGAAGTGCAGCAAAGTAAAACTGTATAGTTTTAGCTGGATAATTTTGATTTATCAAAAGTGCTATAATTTGTGGAGCAGGAACAGAAGATCAATATTCCTATATGAAGTAAGAGAAAGCAAATAGGCAAGACAGTACCTGGAAAAGTATCTTGTACTCAATTTAGTAAGAAAAGGGTAACAGAGAGAAAGTGGCAGTAATCATAACATTAGAGGGTACTGACCCAGAAAATGCATAATTTTAATAGCATTTTTGAATAAATAGAAAAGGTTGCTGCAGTACTGTAAAAGAAGGGATGACAGAAGTTGAGACAAATGGTGATGGGAGCCTTGACAAAGTTCTGCTTGAGTAGAAGAAAGGCAAGATAACAGGAATGTTATGCAGGGAGACTTGGCAATGTTGTGCCCGAATTAGAAGTGAGGAAATGATCCAAATATTTCCATTAGAATCGTTTGTGTATCTGCTTCTCATGGAGAAATAATTTTGATGCTGTTAGCCAACTGTTTGCATCAAGAAGAGATATCTGTCTTTTCCTAAAGCACCGTTTGAATTTCAAGGAATTTTTCCCAAACCAAATGTCAGAAATGTTCTATGCTGCTAGAAAAGAACAGAAAAAATGGAAGCACATTTGCATATTCAGGTGAATATTTAAAGGGGAAAAGTAGTTTTCAAAGTAGTAACAGTAATGTTGTATTTGGAATACTAAAACAATGATCTTCATCCAAATAAAAAAGCTATAAAGCTAAGCATGCTTCAAATATAGATGTCAAACATATTCCTGCCAAAATTTAGAACCATAAAAAATGAGGTACGTGCAAAATTGAAAGGTATTGCTTTATTATAAGGCCCATGCCTTTATTTAGATGGCTGTACAACTTTCACTATGACAGTGAAATACAGAACTCTTTGCCGACATTCTGATGTCCTTACAGTGGCATAACTTTGGAGGTGGGACTAAAACCTGATTGCTTGCTATTTTAAGATAAGACAATTCAGGAGGTGCTAGCAATTCACCTCCTAGCTCTATGTCAAGATTCTCCCTGTAAATTAAATTATTAATTGGCATGTATGTCTGTTTATTTAATGAGGAGCGTGACAGCCTTTACTGGCGCATATGTGAGAACAAAAACATCACAGTAGGAGCTTCTAAACTGCCCGGCAAGCCAAGGGGTTAAGCAGTTTGATATGCTGTATTAAAAGTAGCTGTTATTAGCAAATGTTGTCTGGCTAGTTGCAACATAAATACCAGAATGTGATATTCATATGGAAGAAAATATAACATGTTTATGCAATTTGTAAGTCCGTAGTAAAGATGAAAGTTTACTTTCCACATTCTTTCACTTTCACTTCTTTGTGTGAAGCCCATATTACAATACAGTTATTTTCTAAGTTCTAGAAAATTATATCCCCTTCAAAGCTCAGCTCCAGCTTTGGCTGTGGCTGTGTGTGGCATGGCGGGCAAGGGGCACAGATGAATGTGGATGGATTCTGTAATTCACGAATGTATACGGGTCAAAGTCCTGCAGGACCGAATACATAGAGAGCAGCAGGGTGACTGGATTCCCCCCTCCCCAACTGGTTTCTCAAGAGCCAAGGAGCAATCTTTTCGGTCCTATTGGCCATTCAGCAGCAGCGACATGGACAAGAAAGTTTTCCATTTCTAGGTTCTGTGACTCCAGAAAATACAGATCTCCAGAAAATACAGATCTGCACAGCATTCACCCACATTCCGTGTTTCATGCAGTAAACTCTGTACAAGATTGTTCATGGTCCTTAGTTATGTTTATTCTTCTATAATAACTTGTATGCTTAAATGATGCAGAATTTTCTCAAATGACTTTTTGGAATTTTCCACAGAGGACACTTTTGGGTCTTGATCCTACATCATTGCAGTCATGGGAAATTTTTGTCACTGACAGTGAGGCAAGCAGAATCAGTCCTATCAGCACGTATTTAAAAGAAATGCTTCTTGTGCATTCTTTATAACTAAAAATGTTGTTATATTTCTTCGGAATGCCCAAGGAATAAATGCGAGCAGAAATGACAAAATAGAAACTGCAAAAAAATATACAGACCACTCTTAATGTCACAGCAGCATTTTATAGTTCTGGAAGCTAAATCAAAAGATTTTTGCAGACTAGCACTTAACACTATTGGTAAATTATAACAAAATGGAAGTTCATTTTGAATGAATTCTAAAATATGGCTGTATGAGGCAGAAGCAAATCTGATGGTCTGTGCTGCCTTCCAGTTCTCTGTTTCTATATTTTGCATGAAAGAAAAACAGGAAAGACCAGTTAAATGCCAATTCTCTCTCGGTTTAGTATCGTGTACATAAGTGCCTGATCAGTAATTAGATAGTGTTTCTTCAGGTTCTTCAAGTTCCACATGTTGCTTTAAACAGATTTTTACTGAAATTAAAAATACAGTTAGACTGATGATTCTGAATAGGCACACAAGGCCTTAATGAAGGAAACTGTGAAGATGGGAGTGGTTTTTAAAGAAAATTTGTTTCCCACGTTATTATCCTACAGGTTTCATGAAAGCATTTCATTCTTTAAAGAGGACTTAAAATTAATACCTCAGTGCACAATTTGTATGCTTGTGATTTGCTAAAATAATTGATAGACCTTAGCATACATACTGCTTGTGTAATATCCGTATTGTCTATACGTTGAAAGAGTTTGCCTGCTTTTTCACATTCCGTTTCAAAGGAGCCCTCTGCTGGACAGCCTGGCTTGATGTATAGTACTTATGTGTATGTGCACACATGCACCACAAATAAACCTATATGTAAATATATAGGATAGATTTAGTATTACTCAGAAGTTTGTTTGTCATTAAAGAAAGCATAAGCCACTTGGAATACAAAATTGCAAAGGACACTTGTTTTCTCACGCTTACAATGTAACTCGTTTAAAATAAAAAACGCTTTGAAGTTCTGAAGAACATCAGCATATTGTTAAACGTGTATTTTTGCTAGATTAGTATCATATACAATTTAGAAGTTAATATTTCCAAGGATAAAGAATTGATTTAGAAAATAGCATGAGAGTTATGCATGAAATAGTGTGGATATTCTGTGCCATTCTTGCTTTTCTATATTGCATGTACTGTCTAAAATAGTTTAAACCTTTGTTATTTCTTCTCTGAGATTCAAAATTAGCTTTAATATGTTCTTTGTTGCCACATGGTGATATTATTAGTAGAGCTGTAAATTTCATTATAAACAATGTGCAAATACTGCAGAAAAATAAATAAATACATATAATAATAAACTTACAGAAAATTGAAATTTACCTAAGTAATACATTAGCAGATTCACTACATCATTCCTTATTAGTCTGGAAAGTCAATTTCTAGTTTTCTGTTTGTTTGCTTCAGAAAATGGTAAGTCAGTACTTTGAATTTTGGCAAGACTTGCTAATATATCTAAATATGCAGCATTTCCAGGAGTGCCACACCGTATAGTTTTAAAGATTTCTTTTCTATTTTCTCCTGACCTAGCATGAAGTGCTGTCTTTGTTACATGCTGGCAGAGTAGCATTAAAAAGTACTTGAGCTGTTCCTAACATCAGTGGTAAATTTAGCATGTAAAAGGAGAGGACGTCTTGATTAGTGCTGCAATAGGCTTGTAAACATGAACTAGTCACCTAAATGTATTGTATATAGGCCTAGACTTCTCATTAGGAAGGTAAAGTTATTGCAAGTTTTCTCTCTCTCTTTTTCTTTCCAGAAGATATCAATGTGACTCAAATTGTAGCCAGAGATAGCTAATCAGTAATAACTAAGGGCCAGAAATTACGAAGTCGGGAGAAGTTCAGTACATAGAGTGGTGTTTTTCAGAGAAGCTGAAATAACCATCTTCTCTACTTCTGCATGTTCACTAGAAACAAGTCCCCAGTATATCCCTAACTTGACAAATTTAACAAATTATTCAGACTATGAAGTGATGATACTTTCAAATTTTACTTTATAAGCGCCTACATTAAAAATAACAAAAATCCATGAAGCTGCAAATTAGAATCTAGTTTCTAAAATTTTCTGTTAAACACTCGACTTAGTAGTCTAAGCTCCCGCAAAAGCTAGTATACTGATGCCTGGAATAATCACTTCCAGTGATGAATGAATACTAGTCGTGTTGTTGGATTCTATGATCTGTGTGTCTGCTGTAAAGCTGACTGAGATCACCTACTAAATTATCTTAAGTCACTGCAGCCAACTTGCAAAAGTAAGCAACTTTGGGCAACCCAAAGTATCTCAGATTAGAAATAAAGATTCAAAAATGAAGCGTTTTACAGCAGTCACATTACTCATTACACATAGAGTATTTCTTTTTTGATTGAGGTTTGGGTGGGGTTTTTTTGCAGTTTATGCCTTTGTGTATTTGTTTCAAACATTCATACTTAAAATTAAAGGAGAATCCTCTTTGCCGAGTTGGTTGGTTAACTGCCAAGTGAGTCAAATAACATACAAATGCATCATTCTTCTTTCGTGATTTTTTGGTAGAAACTGCTTTCACTGTGACTCTTTTTGGTTTTGGTTAGCTTTTATAAACATGCACGCACTCTACTACCACTGCTACTGTCTTTTACCTGCCAACAATATTACAAGCATTAGAGTAATTTTTCTTCAGATAAGAAATGAGAGTGGATTTCATTATGAATTTGCCAGTGTGTCTCCTAGAGTGGTCAGAGAGTTGATGCTGAGTGACATTACAAGCAGTTATTTCACAAGGCTTAAGGGTCTGATTCAAACCCATGGAAATTAATGAAAATAGTCCCATTGACCTCAGCTGGCTTTGAATTAAAGGCTGCAATTGTACTGCTGTTTCTTGGGACTTCTAGTCCAGTAAACCAAGGACGAAATCCAGAAGTAACATCCATGTTTCCTAATTTCTAATGCAGAGCACAGGATCTCATGCTGACTTCCTTTTTCTTTTTCGTTCTTCTGTTTGTGTTTTTTTTTTTCCCTGTGTCATCAGAACTGCACTCTCTCTTCCAGTACACTTTTCATGAGTTCTAGGAGTAGTGAAATGCAGACAATAATTTAATTATTTTATTTAGATGTGGGCAAGCATAAGCTTCAAATCATCTGTTTCTTACAGCCAGAAAATTTAATATTAAACAATTTAAAAAGCAATTGTCTATCCATCAGAAAGTGAATGCCATGTTACCTTAGTCAAACAAAACATGTCATAGCATACTACAGCGTAATAGTTTCTGTGTAACAGTATATGCTTGTGTGAATAAAGAAGTTTAAATGAGCAATAAGGTACACCGTGCAGGATATTTCCTTTGATCTTGAAATTAACTTGGGGGAATTATGACATAAATTCCCCCACAGGGTTAACAAGTGCTGTAATTATGATCTGTTTCTCATATGTGTGAACCACATGTATAACCTTTTGTATCCAGACCCAGTCATCTTTGCTACACACAGAGCTACTGAGGGTCCAAATTTGTGACAAGGCGGATTAGTTGTCCTACTGAGTAAGACAAAAGATCTGTCTACCCTAGTGTTCCATCTTTGGCAATGACTGCTAGGAAATGCATAGAGAAAAATATTAGAATAAGACAAGCATGTAATAGCAATTTCCTTCTGGCTTTGCCAGTCTGCAGTTTAGGGATTTTCTGAGCCGTATTTTTGTGGAGTTTTTTTAATTTCTCTTTGTTAAGTTTGAGAATTGCTTTCAAATTTGTCTAGGACTTTGACCTCTCCATCTTGCATGGCAACAAGTGATTGTAACTGTGCACTGTGAAAAATACTTCCTTGTATTTAAACCTGCTTCCATTTGACTTCACTGATTGCCTCCAAGAGTTTGGACGGGGTTGGGAGGGAGGAGGCGGTAAAAGGAAGAAACAAGGAACATGCCTACTCACCCTTATTTCTCCACACCTCTTGTGACTTTGTACAGTTCTACCTTCTTCCCACTTTATCATTTTTTTCAAAGTTCGAGAGATCTGGTGTATTCAGTCTTATCTCATATAGAAGCCACTCCATTATTCTGAATCTTGTAATTGAAATTTTTTACAACATACATGTTCAGGACTAGTTGATTATTGAATTGGTACATACATTAAAACATTTTAAAAGGCAAGTAAATATTAGATTGCAGTAAGAAGTGTGCTGCAGTCTGGGAAGGCCTAGGAGGAAGAACTCCCATTCATTTAGACTTAATTGCACTTTTATGCCTCACTGATCACTTTTTTCCCCAAGATCTGCTTTAAGCACTAGCATATCACAGATTGTTTTGTGGAAATCACAGTCCGTGTGATTCTGCTCATAGATCCTTCATCAGGTAAACACCATTGCCAGCCTCTCTATAAAAGAAGTCATCTGTTCTGAATATGTCGAGTACTGAGAGACCATGAAGGCCAGCAATTAAAATAAATAAATAAATAAATCAGTGCCGTGGCTGCTGTGCTCTGCCTTCCTGAACGTCTGCTCTCACAGGAAGAGCAAGTGTGATCCATGTTACCCTAGAACTTCTCACTTATTTATTGGCAGCAGAGAGATTCCAACTGAAAGACGATAAATGAGAGAACTAATCTGGATAGTGACCTCACATTACACCAGTCAGGGTCTGTGAGGAAGGAAGCTGGCAGTCCATCTTGTTCACAGAGAGAAGGACAAGGAGTTAAAGTTTATTGATTTTGTTGTTGTTCTCTATCCTCCATCCAGAACAGAAGCAGGAAGATTAGACAATTTTTTTTTTTAATATAGTCAACTTCATCAGGAATGTGACTGTTAGTGTGAATGTAAGTCAGCCAGGATGTTGTCCCTGCACCAGCTAATTGAGAATAAATGGATTTCCAATGCTATTTTTTACATTTTAGGCAATCCTCGCTGATGACACTGGCTCTTTTCAAAGAGCACAGAAACCATCTCTAACCCAGGAAATACAAATACTTGAGCCTCAGATTGTTGGGAGAGTATTTGAAGAATATGTAACTATACTGTCTTCCCTGTGTGTCTGTTTTTCCCCAGTGACGTGGAACCAGTAAAGGATTAGATAGTCCTATGACCTGACTTGGTGGTTGTTCTTACCTTTCTTATTTATCAGCGTGGAAGTTTTAGCAGAATGAAGTAACTTTTTGTGAAAACTCTGTTTCCATTTAAGCAATGAAGTATGTGGACAGATTTTCAGTAGAGCTCAGTATAAGCTCTTTAAAAAAAAAGTGTTTCTTAATGAGCAGATAAGAGTTGCAGACAGAGGCAGGGAATTTCTTCTATAATCTGAATATAGTTTCTCAGGATTTGTATATACATGATCACATTTTATATGATGTATATATATTATCATGTTGTGTGCTTTATTCCCTTCTTGTAACTTAAATCTTGGAAATCTGCTTTAAAAGAGGACAGTTAATCTTAAAGGACCTTCTGATTTTAGGCAGCAGTCCTTTCTTCTGCTCACTTGTAAATTTCTGAGTCTAAGTCAGATGTTTGCACACATAGATGCTGAATGTCCCTGTAACTGATGTAAAAGTAGCCATTGCAATATCTCTGTGAGTTGGGTTATTTGATATGTTTGCCTGTCTATCAGAACAGCAGAGATTATTCAGGAGTTCCCTCGACACTTTTGCTTTACTCTCCCAGGAGAACCAGTCCTGTCATTGCAAACTTCTCTTTCTTCCTAACATGAAAACAGTGGACTTTCAAAAGGGAGATGGCCAAGGAACCACGTGACTTTGAATTTAAACATCGTACATACAGATTATGAGAGAAACCAATTTAAACCAAAACTATAATGATGACAATGGCCAAGATTCTTCATGTGGTTATTTGGCAGAACATAATACAGTGTGTTTCACAGCATGTTTCCGAAACGTTACTGATTTCTGTGGTCTGTATGCTATTCCTAAGGAGAAAGAAATCTAGAGTATCTATGCCTGACATTTTAAGTACACAAAAAGTTGCTATTTGTGAGGTAATGATATTTCAACTTGACTATCACAGACAGAGCATACGAAGAAGATATGAAACAACTTGACTTAAATTATGAGTATGTGAAATTTAATGAAGAAAAATCTCAAACATATTGTTTTAATTTCGATCTGGGTCTTACCGCAAACCCCCCAGCACCACCTCCATGAAGGAAAGGTTCTCATCCTGATCGTCTTTAAGAGGGGAAGGCTTCTAGAACTTGCTGGCTCCCATGACAAAGAGAAGATGAAGAAAAGAAAGAAAAAAAATGAGAAGGAAACCAAACTCAAAGTACATCCCTGCTTGGGGCATCCCGTTGTCTTTTTTATGCGAAACTAGTTCTGCTTAAATCCTATGTCCCTATTCTTTCAGCAAGTGCTTAACAATTTATGAGAGTTTGGAGCTTGTGGTGCGTGATCTGTCCCTTCTCTATCAAATTCTAACGACCTAGATGCTATGATGATGGATTCCTAAGAACTCTTGAGGTAGTCAAGAGGTCCAGCTAACCTCCATGTCTATTTCCATACAAAGATTTTCTGGATCTCTTTCTATATCAAAGACATTCATTAGATGGAGCAGCCTGTTCTACTTGGCTCATCAGTAAAAGGGCCAATAAGCACAATTCCTTTTCCCATGTCAACAGCCGCCTTCTGTTTTGTAGCAAAATGCCCAAAAATGCTGCGGATTACATGACATCAGACCAATATGGAGCCACTTGTTAGGTAATGATTTGTGAAAATAGTGTTTCCAATGTTGAAGAGAAGAATTAGTATTTTACTGATGCAAGGGAAACTTTTAGAACATTTTTTCATCTCTGTATGTTGCCATAACTATATACTTTGCTATTTCTTACATTTTTTTAAACTGCTGTAGAGTACAATGTATTTGACCCTGTGATTATGACTGAGATGCTTGGAGTTAAAAATGTTTTTGTTGAGAGCAGACTGACGTGCTGATAAAAATGAACTACCTTGTAGACCAAATTTCAGTATAGTTCATATTTCAAGGCTACTTGATGCTTTGATATCACAAAAGCAAAGGTCTGTTCTGAGTGCAAGCATAGTAACTGTAGTTTCTGTGGTTTTTTTTTTTTTCAGGAGTTACTGTTCCAAAGACAGAGTTTTATCTAAAAATCTGCTTGTCTTATCTTAATAATAGCGTTGTCCTTTTACCCCCTCTATTTGGCTTAAGGTGTAGTGAAGATCTGTATTAGTTTACTGTCTTCTCATTCAATTAAAACTGTTCGATACTCATACTGTACAGTGCAGTAAGTGAACTAACTTAGAAAATGCTCCTTTGGATGATACAAATTTTTAATATTGAGCTGTACAGTTTAATATATTCTTCTGAAGGAGGATCTGTGCTTTTTAGGACACAACCACTAGCTTTTATTTTAACCACTGAGGCAAACTGAGTTCATTAGTGAGCATAATAGGATTAGACATAAAAAAATGGACCCAAACTTTCTAATCTCATTTGAAAAAAGCCTCTCCAAAAGCAGACAAATGCTTTCTTTTTGCTGCCTTTTTGAAGCACTTCAGCATTTCGCTGGAGCAGACTCAGATTGATAGAATAAGTAAAAAGACGAGTCACATTCTGCAGAGTGACATTCTGTCTGACTAAGGCAGTAAGAAGCACTTGCCTTCAATAAAAGGAAATGTATTCCGCTTCCTATTAAGTTTCCCCTCTGCTTCTTATTAAGTTCAGGTAGGCGTAGTTCCTTGATATAAAAATATGTACCCAACATTGACTTTCTCCTTTGGTCGAGGACACTAACTAAACGAAATGATCTTCAGCATTGGTGGTTGCTTATTATCTTTCAAACACATGAGTATAGCGGGTTCCTTTTGAATGAAGTGGTATGGTGCCGCAGCACAGCTAACCTTGCCCAGGTGTCTGCCTGCGTGCAAAACTCCTGCTGCTTTCCCAGTTGAAGTGTGCTTGATCTCTTCTCCGTCTCCGCAGTTAGGGGTCTATTGTTACACTCTCATCTGAAAGCTTGCAGATGACATTTGGGTGTGATCGACATCTAATGGAAGATTACAACCCTGTGGATCAAAGTGAACCATACATCGCAAAGGGGCTCTTAAGAATTTTAAAGGTTTAACATAAAGAAGATAATTACACAGTCTGATTTAGAATTGTTTCTGTACTTGTCACTCATACTTTTATGAGCCAAGCTCGTAGTGCGACTACACATGCCCGGAATGCTTTTGTGCAAAAAATATAATTGCAGCTGACAGAAAATTCTTCCAAGATTTCACTTTTACAGAATTTTGGTAAGTAGGAAGAAAACCTTTGCTACATAAAGGTATTCCATATCCATTTTGTTTAAGGCTTCAAACAATTTCCTTAGGTTTTCATATAACGAGCGCTCATTGATACTGCTGTTAGATTTAGAGTCCTTTTGTTTTGTACTTCGATTAATAAATTGCTTTCTTCAGACCAAGGACTGGAGAGTTCAGAAGTTCAACAGTAAAAGCAATATAGAGTAGTCTGCCATTTGAACACCGCCAATACTGGATACAACTTCAGGTTATTCTGTGTGATTCACAGATGAGATTAAAATATTACTCTACATTTGAGAGTTGTCTCTGAGAAATTACCCTACAAGAAAAGCTAAGGATTCTGAAAGAATTCTGTGTTCATCTGTTAGCAAGGTGATTTGTAATTGTTTCTAAATAGTAGAGAGTAGCTGCAGCCTTGTCTAACACTGACCTTACCACTTCACATGACTGATTTTGTAAGGATCTGCATGTAGGTGTTTAGATGTTTCACTGCTTCCGTCTGACATAAACTAATGATGTAGACTGACTAAACATGGTGACATGATTAAACAGTGATGTTAATTAGTGGCTTCTGTGAGATACTTGATCCCTCTTTTTAGCAGCATTTGTTATGCATGTAGAGAAGTTAAAGGGACAGAAGTGGATGCTTTCTTTATATCATCTGTTAATAGCATTAAGAGTTCAGGAAAAACATTTAAACTGTCTGGTAAAATGCATAAGGTCCATCTTCATGCCCATGGATGTGCAAAAACAGTATCTTTGTGTGAAGAGAAACGGCAATTTTCTGCAGGCAGTAATCATCTGCACTATTACTTAGATGTCATGTATTGATGATCCTATTTCAATCAAACATATCTCATTCGGAGAGCTTTTGATGGGAGGAATTTTTGGAAGGGTTTAGGAAGGTTAAATCTGTGAGACATGGCTTCCATCTGGAATGCATTAGCTACAAAGATTTATTAGCCAGAGTGCCTCTGCATAATGTTCCATGGAAAGCAAAGCCCTGCATCTAATTTCCAGCATGATGTCTATATGAGGAGTGATCTTTGAAATATCATAGGTGACAATCAAGTTTGTTATAAAATAGTAAATGCACAGGATTTCATGGCGGCTATTTTAAATCCCTCATGAGAGCTGCTAAGCAGGTAGTTGATTTGTTGACAAATGATAAAACTGTAGGAATAGCAACATGCATGACATTTTTAAACAGGATAGACTCTTTAAGCAGTAAGAGTCACATCAGGAAAATTATCAACATTTAGTGGTTGCTTAACTCTGTGAAGGATGGCATTAGGAAATAATAGAGGCAATATTTAACTTTCTATTTCAGTGTTTTCTGATTAAATCTATTTCAAGAAGTGCTGCTTCTGATCAGCAAGCAGGAGGGAAAGAGCTTTACAGATTCTAATGCATTAACAAAGCTGATTCCCTGCAACTATAAACTATCGTGTGTCTGATGACGATTAAAAATTACTAGCATAAGGACAATACTGATCTCAGTTTCACAATGAGCCAAAGTGGGGAAAAGGTGAGGGGTTTTAAGTGTGCAACTGCAGAAAAGAATTCAGTGATGTGCCTGCTAGAGAACATTTCCACACAGGATTGGCAGGGTAGGGTGATTGGATTTCAATCAATGGTGAGAGAAAGATGCCTAAGAAGCTTTAAAAATCTGACCCATTAACTAGGACAGTGAATTACTAAATATTAACTGGTACCTTGATGAGAATACTGTTTCTGAAAACTGGGAGACAACAACTTCTCTTCTGTAAACTCGGTTGCAATATATAGTGTTAAGTTGCCAGTACTCTCCAAAATCCCCAATAAAAATAATTTCAAATAAACAGTTCATACATCATGATCTACTCCATTCCTGTCTTCTCCTTGGCCTTGTAGTCCTGGCTGGTTCTGTAGAATGGATATCAGTAGAAGACTATGTATTTTGAAAGTGTATGGAGAATAGAGGAAAAGTAAAACCTGGCACTTTAAAAAGGAGTATAAATGTAGAATTAGAACTGTGAGCAACAAGTCTAGATATATGAATTGATTCTCACCTCTACTTCAGAGAGAAAACTTTTGTGAACCTGGGTGAAACTTTCAGATTTCTGTGTTATTCTCTTTCCATTTGTGAAGTCGAGTGGATGGTGTTAGCTGCCTTTGCATAGGAATCCTGCTTCAATTGTGTATGACTATTAAACCCTTTATAAAGAAGAAAAAGAAGTTAGAGGTAGATTGCTTTCTATACTAGTAGAAAAATCCATTGCTGAAATAGTCCAAATATTCCCTCTTACAGTCTGTCTTGTTGCTGAGCTAGAGTATCAAAGTGAATACCTTTTTCAGATGAGTTCTCGTTCAAGTTTTCTCCCATGTGTGTGTATTTGTGTGTACATATTTCCGTACACATGTATTTATTCAAATATCAGAAAATACGCTGGTTTTAATCTTTTCTTTATTAACTGAAAAGTATAGATTATCTAATACAGATCTTTTTAGAAAATTTGTAGTCTCTTGTCTTCAGATGTCTGAAACCTTGTGTAATACCTGGAACATGCTAGTGAAGAAAGACTCCAGAAATCTGCTAGTTGCATCCAAAAGCACCACTTGTTGACTCATTAGTAAGTGTTAAAAACACAAACATGGCAAAATGTGAAGGACGACAATAACTTTCCAGCTTTGCCATCTGTGTGTTTTGAGGCTAGATCAAGGTTTACAGTTTTTAAATTGCTGATTCCTTTGGCAAAGGGTTGGGTTTTAAAAGAAAAATAAAATCAATAATACTTTAATCTTCTCCGAGAGCTTGATGGGTTTAGAAAAGGGTGTTCAATTCATTTATTCCTGTCTGGATTGAGGAGGTAAGAAGACTCTAAGAAGTCCTTGCACTGCATCAAGCGCATTGAAAGAATGATTCGCAGCAAAGAGCACTTTTTCTGCCTCTTTCCCCTGCTCTGTTTCCCATTCAGGTAGGATGTCAGATCCATGGGAACTGTTTGCTTCTTAGAACTCCTCCCTCTCCTTATTTAAAGTCTTCCTGCGCAAAAGGATTGGAGAGTTATCAAGACGTTACTGCTTCTGACTGATCCTGCAAGTAAGATGGTACTGAGCTGCATTTCCGTTTTAGTGACTTTGACTGTTACACTTTGTTGTTTAGAATTAGCTGTGAGTTTATTTCTGAGAAGTTATTTTTTAATACTTGAGTTCATTACTTCCTGCTATGTGATCCCGAGAGAGCAAATAGCAAAGCAGAACAAATGTAAGGAATCATGGTCATTACAAAGGCACAGTATCTTTAAATGGATAGGCGCATTCATGACAAAGAGGTGCGTGTTTAGACAAGAGATAAGGCTGCATGATGTCATCAGGAATGAGTGTTTCATCATAATGAGTTGTTCATATCTACTGTGGATGTGCAAGTTCCAAGGCAAACTTGAAAGAGAGAAACTGGGCAGTTTGTTCATGAGTTACCCTTTAAGAAGGATAAGCTTCCTCAGTTGCTTCAGAAAGATACCATATTGTTCTGATAGGATGAGAGGAGAGGACTGGGAAGAAATGAATTGAGTCCTCTGAATTAAAATGAAGAATTGTTAGTTGTACAGTGTATGTTTCTATTGCAGCCAGTAAAATTCTTGAAGGCAAACAACAGTGGTAGGTAGTCACTGGCCATTAGACATATCTTTAAAGGATATTCCTTGCCTATGTTTCATTCACTTGTTTACGCTGGTAAGTACACAGGAATGGAAATCTTTGGAACGAGTGGCTGATTGATGTACAGTTAATACTGTATTTTTGGTTACACATCCTATTCTCAGTACTTTCATTTTAAAACAAAGTTTTGTTCAGATGAGGGCTAAAAGAACTGATCCTCATAGTGTTGATGTGGTGGTGTTTCTCCTAGGAGAGGCAACTGTAGGAGGCAGCTGGCAGGAGATAGAAATATATCTTTATAAAATATTTACAGGACAGATTTTCAGCTGTGGAGATTGCATGGCCATTCAGTCCTTCTTCTCCATCCACTTCACATTGCGTCTGTTGCCACTTCTGATTTTCAGTATGGGTATATCCCCACAGTAGAAAAGATAGCAAGGAGCTGACTCACTGTAATGTGTCAGCATTTTGAGCTATTGAGCTTTTAGCTAGTCTCTGTTGCAAATGTGGCTTTTTTTCCCTCCATAATCCTCAATAGAAGGCAGCACTCCTCTCATCATCAAAGGTCAAACTCAGATGCAGGTCTTCAGTATGGAGGCAGTCCATAGCAGAAACCTGCACTGAGTTAGCCAACATCAGCCTTGTTATAAATGGAAGCTGCTACAAAAGACAGAGTTCATCTACTTTGTTTATGGGATATAACAAGTTTCTCCTACACCAAGTGGATTTAAATGTCCAAATGTTTACTGATATTTCTAGACTTCCCATGTGCTCTGTACTAGCTTTCACTGGTTGTACACCATCAGCTGCATTTAGAATTTGTTTCAACTGTTTACTAAGCATATTCTCATTTATAATTCACTCTTGTGGAACTGTTATACACTGCTAGATTGTTGTCTTACCTTACAAATATAAAGATCTCAGTTTTTGGAGCATCTGTTTTTTGATATATTGCAAGATATGTCAAATGCAAAAGCTATTGTTAATTCCTCAAATACCAGAATCTACAGTTCAGTTCACAGCAGTATGTGGTGCGGAGCTAAGAAATTTGGCCCTTTGTGCTTGTTTACTCATTCAAAGTATTGAATAGCACATACACTGGAGCACAGAAAATGTCCTTTGTAAGTTAGAACAGTGATTGCGTTAATATAAGCAAACCTAAAGCATGTGTTGAATGTTTATCAGGCATTAGAATCAATAAGTAGTCTTTAGATTTAAAATTAATGATTTTCTGTGTTCTCCAAAAGTCAAAATCTCTCAAAGTTGTCTTTGTTGCTTCTGATTTCTCCCAAGAGAGTAAGCAGGGTGTGATAAATCATCATACCCACAAAATAAACAAAGTGCCTGACAAAAAAGACTTGAATTAGACTTAAAAGAGGAAATCTCTGCCTTAAACATATTCAAGATTTTGAAACTGTAGTTGTGGAAATGTAAGATTAAAAGAAGATCTGATACAGGTCTAACCTAACAGTATTGCAGAGACATTAGAAAGAGCTTTAACACTATCTTGACATGGGAATGAGGTCATGTTGTTGGATTAAGTCATCTAACTGTGTTCCTGCTATTTATTTGATGAGACTTTTACAGGTTTATTTGATAATGCCAAGTGATGTAGAAAATTTAAATACATAAAAACATCAGCAGAATAGCTGACTGAGAGCAAAGAGCCTTTACACAATCTTCAGTGAAAAATAGCAGAATACGTTTTATTTATGAAAGGCTTAAAAATTGATTTAATAAATAAATAAATACATAAACATATATCTGTACATAAAGGAAATATAAGAGAGAAATCTAGTATATAAAAATGAAATAGTGTAAAGGACATTATTGTGAAGGACAAACTGACTAAATGAATTTGAATTTATGTAAAGACTGTTTAAATACACATAGAAAAATACATTTTGAAGTGTGAAAGTCGAGATATAAACTCATAAAAGACTGAAGCTCTTGTTATAAACTAGCAGCAGCAGGATTCTTTTCCTCAAACATCCTTTGTTCAGGTAGCAATGTAAGTGAAAGTGAGGCCATCTCTGGATAATGCCGCAAGCCTAGTGCCGAAGGAAAAATTATTACTGATAAAAAGTGTGTATCGTTCTACAACACGCAGTGCAGTGTTAGTTCTTTTTTATGTAGTGATTCATCCCTGTTCATGTTGCAATAGAATTTCTGTTTTCTTCTCTTGCAGTCAGATTTGTAACGAATTTGGAGATTTCTGTCCCTTTACTTTCTTTTTGAGCGTATCAGACTCTTAGAGGTGTTATCCTATATTTGTGTAAAACCTGTCACTGACAACAAATACGCAATACACTAAAACATTGTTTGCAATTGGAATACAGTGTAACCTTTCAGAAAATCCAGCCAGAAAAGCCTCTGTGGAACAAAACAGATGTCTGCCAGTAAGTAGTAAAATTTTGAAGCTATGACCTGTACCTGCTAAGCATAACTGAATAGTGAATTAGCTGTGAGATGTGTGCACTCTTATTTTAGGAATTTATTGTCTTATTCCATTAAGAAAAGAGAAATATGAAACGCAAATGTATCATCAAGAATCTGTAGAGACAGAGGAGAAAATCCACCTGTGTGAACTATGAGGTGAACTGTGAGGTTAGAAGATGAGGCAATGAACTGTCTCTTTCCAATCTGAAATAAACATGTCCAACCCTGAGATGGCAAACTACTACAGGATTCATAAAGAATGTTTGGACTAAGAGAACATTTCTCCCAAAAGTTAAATTCTTTTGAATAATCTGACAGAACATGGGTTTTTTTTGAGGCAGTAGTAGCCCTTTTAAGCCATAGGGCAGGAGGTGTTATGCTAAATAAAGCCCTTGGAATGTTTGGATGAACTTCCTGCCTTCTCTTAAAGAAAATTTGACATGTTGACACTCCTTCTAAAATTTTGATCTATGATAATCCATGTAAATCCCACCTAGTCAGTTAGTTGGTGTGTGATTTTTCTCTCAAGGATAGTACCTGATCACCCTTTCTTTTCAAGTGCTGGTGACCTCTGAGCAGGTCAGTTTGCACCTTGCTAGTCTTATCTTGGCATACCTCCAAAAGGCAAATAGGTCAGACTTCTGTTAGTGAGCCAAAAAGGAAAGTTCAATCTGAATGCTTAACAAGAGAATAGAGCATTCTGCAGCAAATGTTATTCTGACGCATAGTGGAAAGTGCTAGAACTTAGTTTGGGAACTTCCTAGAGCACAGATAATAAATTTCATTCAAGCCACTCACATTCACCAGTATTTAATGTGGCATCTTTGCCAACACCTGTAGGCTCTGAGCAAGTTTCTCAGCTCACTATAGAGGTTTGCAAGGTTCTATTCTGCAATGGTGTCGTACAGATAATTCTGATGGGTATTAATGGGAGCTCCTGGAGTATGCTATTGAGCTCAAAAGATTAATGTCATAAACTCACATGAGCGTCACTATAAGACCTGACAGTGATTTGGTCTCTACTTCTTGCTTTATCTAAATCTGAGATTTTAGTTCTGTGTGGGAATCTATATTAGTCTTTATGAATATGTGATAAGCACACAAATTCTGACTGAGTTTGTTAAGGGCTGTCCTTTCGTGGTTACACCAGAACAGCGCCCAGTGATACCAGCATATTGCAGGATTGGGCCTATGGAGACCCAACAGTTTTATTTATTATAATGATAACTTGAAGATATATCAAAATTGTTTTTTGTTACTTTGATAACAGCAATAGAACTCCCTGTAAGGATTAAAAGGCTCATTAGAAAAGAATTTCTCAATGGTACAAACAGCTTTTAAATCCAGCCAAGCCAAAATGCTATTTGATTATTCAAAGGGGATTTTTGAAGAGAGCTATTAGTCGGTGTCAGATTCAAAAGCAGTTCTATGCTCTCTTCACAGATAGAATGTAAAATGTTACATGTTTCTTGTTCATACATTTCTTAGTGTCTGTTATCATGTGTCTTGAAAATTAGGAGATACTGCATGGAGGAACATTCACAAGATTAGCTAAGTCTGGAGCTTCACAAATTAGTGTTTGAGATAAGAGATTTTTCTTGTCAGCAAAACACATTTCTGAGGAAGAAATGCATTTACATATAGAAATCATTTACTGGTATGCTGCTACTGAAAAAAACAACCAAACAAACAAACACCAAACAAACAAAAAAAAAACAAAAAAAAACAGTGTTAAGGAAATAAATAATTACAGGAGCAACGAAGCTAATGCCTGCTCCCATGTACAGAGTCTGGAGACTCTAGCGTCCAAAAACATAGTTGAGCCTTCTTTGCTTTGTGAGCTTTTCCTTCAGAATTTAGATCATTCTCCTGTACACAGGCACTTATTTCATGAAACTCATTGAAGCTTAATATCTCTGAGACATCTGCCCTTTTCTCAATTTGGTTTTAATAGGTCAGTAAGTTCAGTGCTATAGTGAAACAACTATACAGACAAACAGAACAATACCAAAGGGCTTGTTTTCTTAGGGGGAAAAAAAAAGTATTTTCCTAAATTGGAGAACTTCGAAGTGACTTTTATGAATACGTTGTGTTCTCTTTGTATTCTGTATGAGTGGCATGCTCATTGAAACTTTTTTTTCTCTAACTGTTGTGTAGCTGGATGTTAGTAATAAAGGGGCAGAAAGTGCTGTAAATAGAAAGGCTCCACAAAGAGCACTAGCTTTTTGTTGCTTCTCTTCACTGTTTTTTAGGAAGCTAAATGTTGCAAAATGCATATACAATGATTTGGTGACTTAGAAAGATCTGTAGGGATGTGTATTCATACGAAAAAGATATTGATGCTTAATCTGAAGTACAAATTAGTTCTCTAAAAGCATATACTTAAATTTAATTTAGACCAGAAAATGAGGGAAGAAGAGTAGAGTTGTGTTGCTAAGAATGACCATGAAACATTAAGTTTACACGTTACATAAAATTATTTTTGACACATCGAAATACGTTCAGTCTATGCTCATTGTAATTCACTTTATGGTGACTCACTTAATACCAGAATATTTATCATTTATACTGCTATCCTTCATGCTTTTAAACTGTAATATCCTTTCCTCAATGACTCCTTGTCAATTTCTCTGATCTAGAGTTGATTTCATAAATTAACTAGGCCAATTAAGTAGAGAGTTATGATTAGAAGACGAGAAAGCAAATAAATATTAATCTACCACCCTGAAATACTTCTTTCAAGATCCTAGCTCCCAGTATACTTCAGAGTTGCGTATGATGTCTTTTGTCATTTCCTCCTCATTGTTCCTAGATTATTTAATCAACATGGTATTATATGGCACAAACTGAAGTGTTTTCATGTGACGTCATCTGAACATTGCCACATAAGCACTGCAGCCCAAAACCCATATATACTTTGATACTGCCCGATTGTCTCTCTTCTCCTTTCTGTTAATTCCTTTGTATTTGCACAAAGTCATCAAGTGTTGTTTCATCTATGTAATGGTAAATGTTCTTACTTCCTGTCTATTGCTATTTCTTGGCATTTGTTCATGTGGATCACGCAACCCATTTAGGGCAGTCTCTTCTTGGGACTACATATATAGGCCATTCATTAGACAGCCTTGATTGCTCTTGTGCTTGGAAATTAGCCTGTCCATAATAATTTTTTTCTCTCATTTTATGTTCTTAGACCAGTACATCATATGTTTGGATTGGAAGTTACGTCATATGTTGTTTCTTTATTGATACATTTCCAGGAGACTTTTTCTTTTAGTGAATATTTATTCTCTCAGCCCTTTTTTAGTCCTTTTATCGCACACAGCACCACAGGCCAATAAACAGTATCAATTATAGATGCAAGGTTATTGCTAGAGAGCCTGGATATTGATCTCACATAAGTTAGAAATTGTTGAAGGAATGAACTTATTTGTTGGCAAGTGTCCATATCATGAAGCAATCACCATAAATATCTTTAGCCTGGCCTTTTCTTGACTCATATTACAAATATTAGGAGCAGAAAAATCAGAATGAAGCAATATTGCGTGTAGAGTTGGAACACATTAGGTAGCCAACCTGTGAAGAAAATCACGCCGTCTCTAATTAAAAGTTGAGGGCTTTAGCCTCTAGGGCTGCCAGTTTGGTCCTTTGCGGAAGATTTTAGGTTTCACAATCAAAGTAGTTGCTTGTAAAGATGCTGAATGTCAAGTAACATATGACAATATTTCTATTTCTTGTATTTTCTTTAAGAAAAAAGGGAAAAAACTTCTGGTTTTGCCATAGATAGTCTATTTTTTGTGTTGATTCTTTGGTCTCAAAAAATATTCATACTTGAATCCAGATGCTACACTACCTGAAGCTCGATGTTACTTAGAGACTAGTTTTAATGAGAGATTGCAACTGAGCCAACCTCAATTGCTCAGTTGCAGCTTGGGCAAGTAGAAAAACCCTGATGATTGATCAACGTGAGTGAGTTGGCATCAGTTTGCAGGCCCTCTGAGTAGAGGCAGAACATCCAGCAGGAGGAATTAAAAAGGAAAAGAGAGAAGAAACGTTTATCACCCATTTACTAACATTTTATGGCAGTGTTACGGTAAACTGAGAGATGAATGCCTGCATTCATGTATTTTGCACTGTTCTGAGGCACTAATAACATTAAATCAGACTTAATACTTCGCACCAAATGTTCAGTGAAATGGGGAAAGATGTGAATATTTGTTGATGCTATACGCTATGGGTTCGGCATCAAAAGTAGAGCTGGAAAAACATAAAATGCTGCAAAATAGAGGTCAGAATTATGCTAATATCATGATAATATAAAAATATTAAGTCACCAAATGACAGGATTACAACACAACTGCCTTCAGTCCCTAGAAACCTTTCAGCTAAGCTCATGGTAAATAAAACAACCAGTCCTAACGGGACTAAATTACAAATTTACACATTTGTATTATTAGAATTGCACAAAGCATTCACCTCTGGAGACTGGGGTTAAAATCTGATTTAGGTTACTGGAGAGTATTAGTATAGTTGTCTCAGCCTAGTAGACACTTCATTATATAATAAACTCTCCTCTCAATCCTGAAACCAGTTGGTATGATTAACATGTTCTCCTTCAAAAAGGCTAGGACTGGCATAGCCAGAGATTTATACGGCAGGATTAAAGTAAATTGACAGGCCTGTATGAAAAAAACATGCTCATTACTTTAATTATCAATATATATAAATCTATTTGCCAGTTTCTCTGCAAAAGTGAGTATTTAGTGTGCTAGTGATTTGGAGAGAGGGATGAACAGGTGGAGTGCAGGTGTGCATTTGAAGAAAAGGGCGTGACTGAAGTATTATTACGAAGTCAAACCATGGAATGGAGATCTCAGTTCATAATATTCAGCAATCTCATATTATCAGACTTTGCTATTCTTTTTTTCTTTCCAAATATCCAGTACAAGTCAGTATTTGGTGTATTTTTTGTGTTTCTGAGCAAGTACAAACACTGTGAGATTTATTACATTACTGGAGTCAGCAGAGAAAAGCTCTTTTTCAGTAACTGCTTTACTTCTATTATTGATCCTTTTTTGCTATTCATTTCATTTTCTATAATTGCATAAAATAGTGTATATTGCAAGAATTTAATGACAATCTATATCTATCCAAATACTATAGACATAATAAAGTCTTTGCTTGTCAATATTATCAATTTTTTTCTCTTATTATATTCCTTTTCCTCTTATTAGATTTTTAGGCAGGCATTTTAAATTCCTGAAGACATAAACTACATAGAGCCAAGTCACTGTAAAGGCCTAACACATCAGTAAATGTCACTAAAGTGTCATCTCTTTGCATCATAACTGCAGTTCGTTTCTCAACATTGACAGTGATGCTTATACTGGATAAGGATTGGAATGGGCATATTTCCAGATCTTAATTACATCAGGCATAGGGATGAGGAACAGTGTTTTTCCTCACGGGGAAGGGAGAGTAGAGCTAAATTTGGCCATCTAGAGCCCTATGCATCCCTGTTTATCTGGAGATAATAGGATTAAGTTAAGCTGTGGGACTTCCTTAGCTAGAACTGCCTTGCTGCCTTCAGCAGGGGTCTAATAAGGATAGATATAGTTGGCTAAATGGTGAATAAGAACAAAAAAGTACGCTGTATAAGCATTATGCTTGTGAATAAATGATGAAAAATTGGATTCCATCCAATCCCTGCAGAGCTGGTTAAAATATAGCAACACATGTGGAATTGCAGGGTGAAATGTATATCTTTCTCATTTCCTAACTTTTGCCACCTTGTCTCAACTCTCACACATAAAGTGTGTTTTAAAGTTTAAGGAAAAGGTGAGGAAGACAAATTACAACATTCATTTGGTATCAAGCAAAAGCATTTTAATGCTGTTCATACAAGATTAAAGATGCACAAAATGTAACTGTCTACAAATAACATGTTCCACAAATGGGACTTTGGTTTTCTGACCAATATCCACTTACTGAATTTAGTCTGTTAACAGTTTAGCGTTTATTTTCACTTTTTTTCACCTCTCAAAGAGAAGAACAAACACAGAGAATGTAGCCCCAATGGAATAATTAATTAAATCATTCACTGGCAGATATTTTTGTAATTTATTTAAGCACAGTTCTGCTATTTATTTTTTTCTTCTGTTTTGGGGGAGTTTTTAAATGCAATTACAATGACTTTAAGAAAAAAATCACAGTAGGGAAATAATAACTAACAATCAAAAGGTCTCTTTGTCTTAATATTCTGTCTATTTTTTTTTTTTTATGCTTGTGACCTACAGTGTGCAATTGTGAATATGAAATAATCTGTATCAGTGGAGTTCCTCTGCTTTGGTTGCAGATGCAGAAATCATGTCCGTGAAATTTGCAAAGGCTGCTCCAGAGATGTGAAATAAGGATCAAAATCCTGTTGTGACTGAAAGAGTGTGATCCACCTTCATTTGTTCTTTTTTTGTAAAGGAATTAAGTTCATCTGATGCTAGCATACCTCGAGAGTAACTGTAAATCATTAGAATGCTGTGGTTGGTAGAGCTAGTTTTAGAACAGGCTTGTCCCTGCCATTTGCTTCTATTTCCTTTGTTTCTTGAAGATGGCCCTGATTTTGAACTGTTGAGCTAATGGTTAAACTGTCAGATTGCTCCATCCATATGCATGTTATTACTTACCTGCCAAAAGGTTTGCATATACTAATGCATCTCTTATAAATCTGAGCCTGTGTTAAAAAGTTGTAGCGCCCTAACTGACTATAAAGCAGAGAGCAGCATTAGTTTATTTACAAGCAAGGTCGCATATTTATTAATAATAGTGCAGACAGAATGACAGAAACCTTAAGAAAAGAAATCATAGAAAGCCACAGAGGCCAATCTAGTTAAGTGGGGAATAGCAACATAGAGATTACTATGAGCAATAAACTGAAGACTTCTGAAAAAATGTAAGCAGTCTGTTTAGGGAGAGGACTGGGAGATCCATGAGCCTAAAAAGGAGCAAGTTAAAAGGATAATTAGAAGAGCTTAAAGAAATACCGAATGTTGCATTGAGGAATATATCAGCAAACAATAAAAGATTCTTCAAATATATTTGCAGAAGACAGAAAGTAAAAGAGAAAATTAGTTCACCAGAAATGAGTCTTGGGAATTGGAGACAAAGTGGTACAGAAATAGAGTTTTGTTTCGCTTTTCTTTTTACAGGCTATTCGCAGAGGTTTTAGAATATGAGTTCTATAACGTACCTGGGTACCAAAGCAATGAACATGGCTGCATAAAGTCTGAATTTGCAAAGTGGATGAAGTACCAAGTACAAATCCGTGTTACTACAGTTAGATAGTTAGTGGAAATTATCTAATGAAGTGCATACAGCTGTTTTTATCAAGCAGAAATAAAAGTTCACAGATGGAAGACTTCAAGGATAAGCAAACTGGCGTCTAAACTATATTTATGTCTCTGGTCATAGATTTTTTGAGAAATAGAATAAGCCTATAACAATATGACTTTTTTTAAGAGAATCGAGTAAACAGTACCTACCTGCTAAGAGATTCAAATCAATTACGGATCAGGTAGCTTCATTTCAGGTCTTCAGAGTTACAGTCCTGCACAGGCAGTGTTTCTGTGTGTACATGTTTAAATTTGAGGGATGCGCCTAGCCCTGCTGAAATTCTCAAGCCTTTGGAGATACTGCTGTCATAGCATGTAGGAGCTGGCATGATAGTTATATATCGTACCTGGATTTGTAGGCAACTCAGTATTGAACAGATTTAAAGAAAGAGTCAGGGAAGAGAATGAATTTGTCATGTGCATTAGCTCAGTTGCTTCTATGGTAGAGGCTTTTGGAAAAGTGTTGTGAGTGGTTTTGTCAGAAAGGTTTACAAAGTCCTAATATGTGCAGAAAGGAAAACATAACAAATTAGTAGAACTTATCACCTAGAAAGCCTTCATCCTTTGGGATTAGATTCTGATCCCATTGAAATCGGTGAAGTGTTAGGAAATCTCTTATCTTTATTCTAGATAGGGCAACAATAATTTCAGGATAGTAATCTAAGAAACTCACTTGCTTAATAATAGTATAGCAACCACCAGAACAAGAAATATAATAAATACAGTTGAATTCATTGAGTTTATTGTGTTAGAATTCTTGTCAACTGATTTGCACCTGCATTCATCAGAGCTGAAATCGTCCCAGACTCTTAACAGGTCTGTCCCTAAACAACTTAACGAATCAGTGACAAGAAATCCTGTATCT
Source organism: Tauraco erythrolophus (assembly GCF_009769465.1). Lineage (NCBI taxonomy): Eukaryota > Metazoa > Chordata > Aves > Musophagiformes > Musophagidae > Tauraco > Tauraco erythrolophus. Next base: position 43,665,000 of record NC_141470.1, read on the forward strand.
TCATTATGAATCCCTGTATAACGGAATCACATTCACTCTTTCACCAGCTTTTTATTATCTCCTTGGATTAGCTTTAGACTCAAAATTAGCAAAAAGACATTTCATTGGGATCAGTGGAGTTCTTGAGGTATAAACCTTGTGAAGGACGTCTGTGTCACTGGGGAAATTCTTGTATTTCATTGAGCTATAGCTGAAATATCATTTACCCAATTTAAAGTGATTTAAATTTATGCTAGCATCAGGGACTGCATTCAAAATGACTCAACAGTTCCATTCATAGTGCTTCGCTGGAACTTTTAAATAATTTTTCTTTCTCATAAATTTCCACTGAAGTTCTAGAGTAATTAACAAATTCAAACTTTAAAGAGAATTTCATCCAACTTCACAATCTTTATCTCTGCTGCATCTCCGTCTCCTTCACCAAAAGGACAGACAGCTCTTGAGCAGCAAGCTGAAATTTCAAATGTATATATGTAATGAAAATTAAAACTCAATTTTTATTATTTTATCGAATTCTGGGATTTCTTAGAAAGGTTTTTCACAACGCCTTCAGCTCACAGGAAAGACTTTGCCTCCATGAATAGTTTTCCAAAGACTGTAACATTCAATAATATCATCAGAAACTAAGACAAGACCTGAATATTCTCCTCACCTTAGTAACACTTAGAAAAAGCTGGAACTTGTATTCAGAAGTGCGTGCTTGGATTACACACAGTTTATATCTGCTGTTACTGTCAGTATTATTAAAATTTGGGCACTGAGAGTCGTGATCATGAATATAGTGCTAGGTGCTGCATGAGTATGGACTGGCAAATGGCTCTGCTCTAGACATCATCCAAGAAACGGTTGACATGATTGTATCTTGCGTAATGTCAATTTTACTGCTCTTAGTGCTGTGTCAGGGGGCAGAGGAGGCCACTTGACTTTCTAGTAAAGCCTTACTCACATTCATTCCTGGAACCAACTTTTATCTAGGTTTCAGTATTACATCTTTGGCTATTCTTCCTGCCATGTCCCAGAATTTCAGTAAGTCAACAGATAAATGTACCAGGAAGCTAATAAACACTCCTATCATCCAAGCTATCAACATTATTGTGATGAATTGGGAAATATTTTTGCAGTTTTACCTTAGATCACTAGTGGTACTTGGTGCCTATTACCTACAGGCTTGAATGTATACACGCAAAGAGAATAACTGTCTGAAAGGTTTAATGATACTTGTGAAGCAGTCAACCATTATTTCCATCTGTCAGATTCTACTACCTGAAAGACTCAGGTTAATATAATGATTGAGTGCTTCCACTTTATGCCATATGCAGTAGTGGTATTGCTCTGTATATCACATGTAATATTATCTAGCAGTTGTAAAGTGTTTTGCATGTGCACTCTGTTTTATGACCATTAACTAATTAATCCTCACAATGGCTCAGTGAGGTAAACAACAAGATGCTATCACCCATTATTATCACATGGTTATGCTGTCATGCTTCGTTTATGAATTTATCTATTTACTTTGCAATGCCATATCTAAAGGTTCAATAAAAACATTTGAAAATAATGAAAGAGAAGGGAAACTCTGGCTTTTAGAAGCACGTATGACATATTTTTATACTGGCAGTGAGCTAATATAATTAGAGAGTAGAATGAACTCTAAAATGAACTCCACCCATTCTACTTAATAGACGAGATTTTCTAACAAGACTAATTGCTGCTTGGGAAAAAAAAAAAAAAAAGGTACGTACAAATGTTTCACAAATAGGGTCAAACCTCATTTTGAAAAATTACAAGATTTGTTTTCAGGAAATCATACTAGATTCAGAATCTTTAAAACAAATATAGTATGTACAAATGATTTCTTCTAAATGCAAATGTTTAAATACTGTATAAAGTTACTTGGAATAATAGGTCAAACCGAGCAGAATTTTGTATCTGCTGGGGAAGAGTTTTCTGAAAAATTTCAATATTCATAGAGGTACCCATAACCATGCAGTTGCCAAACAATGAATCTACATCAGTGTTTTGCTTCGGATCAGGGGTGCAATTCTGAAGTGATGCTCATCATCCTCACATACTGTTTTTCGCTTTGCATGATGGAGCAGTCCTGGAACACTTAGTGTTTCATCCTTTCAGATGAAACTAAAGCATGCAAGGTCCTGGAGTGCCACCTAATACTCTCCAGCTGCTAATCACTATTATTCAGTCCACAGGACCAGACCAGATCTGGTGTGAAGTAAAGCCCTCTGAAATGCTGATGGCATAAATAGAAGGTCCTCAGCACCACCTGTTTCATTCTACAGACCACTTCTATTGGGCTGCACTATTTGGAAATACATAGACAAAATGCTCTGCTAAGAGCTGCAAGATGTGACTATAAGTAGCGTTCAGCTCTCTGTGTTTCTTCCATAACGATTTTCAGAGGACACCAAGGAAGTTTGATGATGAAATCCCATTGCTGTTTAATAGCATTTAGGTTTTTAACTTTACCTGCCTTCATCTTACACATTCAGCATACTAGCATATAAAATACACCTTAGTTTTTCCGCTTGATCTTCAGAGAAATAAACACCTAATTTAGTGCAACTTGATTAATTTTAGCTATCCATAGAATATTGGCCATTTATTTACTACTACCATATATCTACTATGTAAATTCAGCTTTGGTACAGGTTACATTTAGCGTCAAGAAAATCTTCATGGGATTTTGTTGGCTTTTTCTTGTGGTTGTTTGATCTCTTTAAAATAGGTAGGCTGGAATTAATATATTTTTTCGTATTGAACACAAATAATCTCTTCAATATTCCATAAGTTTTTGGTTGTTTAATTTTACTGGGCTATTGTTCCACAACATCAAAGCTAGCTTATATCAAATAGCAACTCCTTAAACATACTCTCTGGAGTAGGAGGAGGCTTGCTGATGGAGCCACACTGGCTGATAGTGAAGGCTGTGGGATTTGGTAGTTGATGACTGTGCTTTTGAAACAACTTTACAGGGGAAAAAAGTGGCAAACAGAGCAAACCAGCCCAAATTCTGAACGTTAATAGTATTTACACGGCTGCAATTGGGAATATACTATATTTCATGAAGTGTTACATTGGAGAGTAATGTAGTTTGTGTTAATATCATTGTAGTATTATATTTCTCTGCAACAACAATATTCACAGTTGAATATAAGTCATGGTTTTTCACTTTCCAATTTGGCAGTGGTTGAGTTAAAATAGTATTTTGCTTTGGGATCTGGCACATAAGAAAATGCTACAATTTCAACCTTAGAAAAGTAACCCCAAGAAGGTAGTATAAATTGGCTAGGTTAGGAATAGGGATGGATGATTAGATTCCACTGTTTCCTGCTGAGTGGTACATGCTTGTTTTGCAATACGATTTTGAGTCAGAGATTCAAACAGAACGTGCAAATTCTATTCAGTCTCTCAGCATTGTTGATCTGGTTTTTATTGATTTTTCATCTGTGCAAATCCAGTGCTCTCCATATATTTTAGAAATCTTATAGGAGAATGTTGCAGAATAGGGGTTTTAATTAGAATTATGTTCAGTTCATCAAAAGACTTCACTGTTTTGTAGGAGGATGCAGCATTGTTCTAGTTTTACTGTATTCATACAGTCTCATTTTCCAAGGAAAAAGGTTCTCTTTCTATAAAACAAAGACAGAGTAATAAGATATTATAGATTTTGTGTCCACCCTTTGCCAAAGACAATGACTTACCCTGTGTACATTTGTTCCACATACAGGTAAACAACATTCCGTTAAATATAGAGGGGTTTTTATCAAGTTTTCATATCTTCTATATTTTATAGTATCAAATAATAATAGGATTTGGGCATTTTACTTTTGAGGAAATTTATTAAGTATGTTTGGAGGCTTGAAATTGACTTCAGGAAAAAAAGAAAGCTGGTTTCACTTTTTCTCCCTATTAGCTTTCTCTCTGTTAATTTTTCTCCCAGGTCTGTTGAGTAGTCACAGTGACATTGTAAGTGGGATGTATTTCCTCACATCAGTGCCTTGTTAATGCTGTTCATTAATCTAGAACCATGAGCTTGTTCAGAGGTGGTTAGATATTCCATATTTCCATAGGGTTTGAGGGAAGGGTGACAGCTTACTTACAGCATCAGAAACCAGATCTCATTGCATTGTCATGTCATTTTTAATACTGATAAAATAGCAGAGGCTGTATGTGAACTCACAGCCTGTAAATGGTACAGCAGCACGATCTAAAATAAGTCATTCTATCAACTTCTAGTAAACTGAAGCTTAGATGGTTTTAAATAGGATTATTAGTGAATTACTACATGAAAAACCTTTGAATTTTCATAGAATCATAGAATGGTTAGGGCTGGAAGGAACCTTCAAAGGTCATCTAGTCCAACCCCCCTGCAACAAACAGGGATATCTCCAACTAGATTAGGTTGCTCAGGGCCTCGTCCAACCTGGCCTATTTTGTTATACAGCAGGTCTTGTTAAAGTTACAGGAGCTCACTTTTGTCTTAATCTGCTGATTTTTATTTTCAATTTCTGAGTTCTGCTTTATATTATTTGTGTATCAGTATTTTCTTGAGGTCCCTATGAAGATCAGTATCCCATAGTACCCATATAATGCTCTGATCCATTATTCTGGCAGCTACTGTGCTAATGTGTCCATCTTCCTGGTCTATACCAGGGTTAAGTATTAGACCATTTGCTTTAAGATGCCTACATGCTTTTAAAGAGAGCTGGTCATCATAGCTTGATCATTTTATTTGCTGTATTGGAATTTGAAGGTCATTTGTAATATTTAAAAATGATAGTGACATTATTTTACTCGCATTTTATAAGAAATTTGTATATCCCAGTGTGAGGTTTTTTCAATACATAGTTCTCAAGATATAGTTTTTCCAATATGTAGTTTTCAATATATAAAGCAATCTAATCTTTTATTTTTGTTTATTGTTGGAAATTCAAATACAGATATCCTGTTCTTTAAAAAAAAATTAAATTCCTTTCATGTTGTTAGCTCTTCTTCCTCAACCAATTTGGGAACACTGTTGGGTAAATACTTGTCAATCTGTTTTCTGTCAGACCTAGGCATAACTTTTTATGATTGACTGGAATTACTGCAATGTAAAACTACCAGTGAGAGCTGCTGTGACTGGACAGACCAGCACTCAGAGCTCCCACAGGCCATAACTATAATCTTGTCAGGTTTTTAGATATTGAAGGAACTACTAAAATTATAGATCTGAACGCTAGCACTTGTTAAACTACAGTTCAGACAAAATGTAAAACGATAATTACAAAAATATTCAAGTGTTTAAAAAGTGGCATTATCAACTATGCTGTTGCAGATTGAGAAGGTGATACAGGGCTAGATCTTCAAGGAAAGTGAATCAATAGAACTCTATTGTATTCAGTGGCTCCACACTTATTCATTCCTCCTGTAGCCTAGGCTGTTAGTCCATTGACAAAAACTCGGCAACTTACTACAGATAAACACATGGTCTGAGACACTTCTGTTCTTTTTGTAATTTTTAAGAGGAGAATATTAACTGCATTTTAAACAATACATTAGGGAAAATTAAGCATCTAAAATATCAGAAAGGTTTCTTTTAAAAGGAATGCAATTTAAATTTTACAGAAACTAGCTCATATTCAAATGGGTATCTTATTCAAATGAGTTACAATTTTTTGATAGTGTTATGTACATCTATAATAAAAGCAATGTGAAAATAGCATTCAGAGAATTTCTCAGTAGGGGTTATAATTGTGCTCGCTTAGGGACCTGTTCTGCCATTGATACATGTGCATAGCTCCCATTAACAGTAATGGGAATAACGCATGCTTTTTGATGGCAGAATGGATTCTTACTCTGAGTGCTGCCATATTACCATTCCTACTGTGATAATAGCAATATCATATTGCCATGATAATAGATGCATCACTGAAGCTAAATTAAGATTCTCAGAACCAGAACTATGTGAGGAGAAGTAGGAACACCTGAATGACAGTGACTGAGAGTGGTGTGCCTATAGAGGGCCAGAACAGGTATAATGACTTGGAATAATTGGGCAGAAGACTTGCAAGCTAGTGTTCCTTTCTGTGCATTTTTTGAAGGTGGTGGCTAAGTAGTGTGCAGTAAGCCCAGCTCTGGTTTGCTGTGCAAAGAACACTGTGGTTGCCTTTCTCTGAAGCACGGATGACACTGGAAGGAATGAGGAATCCCGGAACAGTCAACATGATACTCTTTGCCTCCTGTACAGTTGTTGTTGCTAACATGGACAGGGTCTTTGTCACATTCGACATCCTGACTCTGGCCCATCCATGTGCAGGATAAGGTGTACCTTTGACCTTTACTGTATCTCAGTGAAGCACACTGGGCAGGGATCAGGTTGTTTCCCTGTTTTCATTCTGGAGAGGTGCCCTCTCGCAGCACAGAGCCCCAGGTACGTGCCCTGAGCTGCTCTCCTGGGATTCCATAGCAGTGTTACGGAGATTTTTACAGCTCCAAGTGTGCATCTCCTTTTGAAAATATCACCAGCGGGTGAGGGTCTTGATATCATCCTAGTGTATTTATCCTTATAAATACAGTGATTGAAGAAATGAAAAAAGTTTAAAATAACAAATCAGCTTTTATGTACTTAACCTACTCTGATGCTTAACATTTTCATCCAAGTTTAGACAGTCCTACTGATCTTAGATAACCATATGTCTAGAGATGGGGTTCAGTCTGCTTTCTTGCAGTCAATGCATGTCCCTTGAGCTCAAGAACTCAGATTTTTATCTACTCGATTGGTTCTTTGTTTCAGTTTTGCCTACCTGAAGCCTTCTTCCCCTGTGTAAAGGCATTGTCTGCATTCCTGTGGACTTGCAGAGAGCTCCTGCAGGGTTTAACCCTCTGAACCACACAGGAGCCGGAGTAATATCAATCAGATACACAAAGGGATATGTAACATGCATTAAAATATTACTTTCAGTGAAAACATTCTTCATACACCTGCCATACCCTATTTATAAAATCCTCAGTGCAAGGGTACCTGTGATCTGTTGCACATTTTAACATAGAAGTTGCCACACAATCAAACCTGAGATTTATGTATCTGTGACTGCCATAGGTAAAACAGCGTTCCTAATAAAGTCTATACCAGTGTCAGACATGTATAAAAGTCCTTAAGTCTTTGAATATACCTGTTTAGAAAAGGATTTCCTGGTGACTCCTTTCTTTAGATTGTTAGCATGCTCTTATTTACCACGGCATGTGATGGAAGTTGTTTTGGAAAGATATTTGAATGCTATATACAGTCTAGAAGCATATTTAAAGCTGTTGCTTTCGATTTTTCTTTTAATTCCTTGATACCACTGCTAATGTAAAGGACATGGATTGAAGAGAGGATCTTCTTTTCCTAGGCAATGTGTTATTGATGAGCTGGCATTTGCCCTGTGGCTCTCCCTCAGGATTGCTTACATCTATTACTCACACACATCGATTGGTTAATTTGATAATTCTATCACCAATCAGCTTGTGTCTGACCTTTTGCCATGGCAATGATGGCAGAGTCTTCATTTTTACATCGCAGACCTGCTAGATTGACCTTTCTGAGGAGAATGTCAAGACATCCCTTGATCTTAACCTGTCACTAAATTTGTTAGAATTACACTGTCCCTTAACCTTGATCTATTGTATTTGTAACGTTCAGGATATGCAGTTTGTGTGGAAATATTCTTAAATAAGTTAGGTCAGTCAAAGAATAACTCTTTCACGATTAAAAATTAGCTTCCCATTAAGAGGGTACGTTTTAGAAAGTTTTCATGTCTGTTTCCCTTCTATACGTCTACATAGTTCTCCCCGCACAGTAGGCTAGCCCCTAACAAGTACCTTCCCTTTCCGTGACCACTGAAATGAGAGGAATTTTTTGCCCCTGTCTCTTGGAGGTCAGTGAACTATTTGTTCAACTACCCTATTAAGTAAGGACTGTGCTGTACAGGATTTCTAGGACCCCAAAGGAAATTTTGCAACTGAGTTGAAGACAGGCATTGACTGCTTTTGCTGTCCCCTGATAAAGTTCTTTCTATCTCCAGGTGTGCGTAAAAATACCTGAAGCTTATGCAAATTTTCAGGTTTTCTATAGATCAAGCAAATTACACTAACTTTTCATACCTGCAGTCTTAATGCTGCACAAATTAGAACACTGTGCTATTCTGTCAGCATACTGGGTATATCCTTCAAGAAGAAAACAGTCATGTTTAGTATGTGTCTTTTAATAAATATACATGTTACGTAGCCCAGCTTCTGAGTCCGCTTTTGGTAATAATGACAGTACTCTGCTTGCAGTAACGTGTAACTCTGTCACTATGCAAAATCTCAAATTTGTAGTACATTAAGTTTATCACGAAGCACAGAGGGTAAAAATTGCAGTTTCCTTTTGTGAAGATATTTGCAACACTTCTCTAGGTTTGAACCTCAAGTCCTCCCTTCCCCTTCTCCCAAAATTGTCCTATTTTCTCCTTAATGGACAATTCCAGGACACCACTTTGTGACTCTAGATGTGTTAATTTAGTGTTCAGCTCAGCCACAGGGAGAATACAAAGAAATTTGCCTTGGGTTTTTTTTCTGTGTTTTCTGAAATATATGCATGTATGTAATTCAGTTACATATAAGAGAGCTAGTTCAGGCCATTCTATGGTTAAAGGTTTTGCATTACGTAAAAAACAGTTTATGACAGGAAGTAATTCCTATTTTTCATGAGAATGACTAGCACTGAGGAAATCTAATTTCAATGAAATTTTGTAAAATTTATAATATGTTCAGGAGATGGAGATTTTCATACTAAACTTCAGCCTGAAGCAAATTTGAATGGGCAAGTTAGAGGGGCTGGTTTGTTGCTAGAAAGAGAAATCTTCCGTTTGGAAATTGAAATTATCTCAGCATATAGTTTTTAACTGAGATTGCTATCTTGTGTTGTATTTATTTCAAGAAACATATCTCAAATGACTTTAAGGAGTGAAAGCAACGATTTTGTCTGAGCAATAACTGTTACATCATTATGTTTAGCCAAATACTATCTGTGTTGTAGTACAAGTGATCAGCATTCATAGTAAGCTACAATCCAGCTTTTAGTAGTCACTGGGTCCCACATCAAATAGATTGTTTTGCTCCAGTTAGTGCATAGTAATCATGCTGCACAAAATCAAGTGGAGAGTTTATAAACCAGAGCTTTTATGATATATTGGTCTGGATTCTTTACAATGTAGGATTCCAGCTAACAAGGAAGGTAATGCAAGCTCAAGAAGTTCCACTTTTAGGTAGTGACTGTATATTGATGTGTTTAACATGTTGTCCTTGCTGTAGGCCTAAAAGATGCCATGAGGATCATGCATAGCCTGTTTGTGGGTGGTGGTGTGTTTTGGGGGTTGGGAGAGGCAGTGCTTTAAGTTAGTTGGTATAACTCTTACAGAGTGCAAGTTTATAAATTCTTTTGAGTTTTTTGGGAGATACGGTATTCACGTCACATACCACTCATCTGTTTGCATTGTCTTGTTGTATGTGCTTATGTGTTTGCAGTATAGTTTTTGAGTTAATTTGAATTTTGTAGCTGGTATAGTTGAGATGTATGTCATTTGTTACTGTTAAACATGAATCAACCAGGTGCCAATCCTAAGCCAGCTTTACACAGCCCTGCGAATGCAACTCATTTCTGCCACCCAGAACTCCTAATGCAACACTGTTTTTCCTCTAGGAGAAAGCTGTGATGTTTGAGAAGTTAGTGCAGAGTGGTTTTGTAATGAGAGCAGTTTTTGCTAAAAGTGAAGATGAGACCACTGAATTCATTTCATTTGTAATCTAAACCAAATTCCAGTCTAAGCCTCCAGAAGTGAAAGGTTACTGTATTAGCCACCTATAGCCTTTATGTTAACAGAAAATTAAACTAAAACTAAATCTCAATTTCATATGGTCCAGAACATGCCCCCTGCTAACTAGGAACTGCATAGGAAGACTGAACCAAGAATAAGGAAATTTGTGTTTAAAAATTGAAAGATTAAACAGTTCTCTCTCTTGTTCATGGTAACGGAAACAATCTTCATTGGCTTCAGAGTCTAATCTTGGCTGAGCTTCTGAAAAAGACACTGGTTGAAAAAATGATTTTAAATGTGCATAATAAGAGAGTGTAGACAGTAACATCTTTGAAATTTTAAATTATTAGATTGTATGTAGCTAGATAAGAAAGAAAAGGGCATAGATGGAGCAAGAGAGAGTCACTGGCACACTGAATACAAGCTGTAGTTGAGGTGATAGTGGAAAACTACTGCCCTGCTGGTTGAAAAATGGGATTTAATGCTCAAAGCCACCGGCTGAAACCATTATTCACGACTGGTGCTCCCTTTTTGATCCCAAAGAGTAATAGATTTCTCTATAAACTGATGACTGTAGTTCATATAGTTCTTATTTTATACCCATTAGAAAATTGACAGAGAAAAAAATTTCTTTCTCCTCACCTCTCATAAACCTATGTGCTTCCCTGCCATTAGCTCGGGTTCCTGACTACTTCCCTTCTGCCTTGGTTCCCTCCATCCCTCCTGCCCCCAGCACAGTAGTCAGGGCTTTCATTGTTTCCTCATCTCCTCTCTGAAGCAGGATTTCATCAATCATGGTGGTAGTAGTCTGCTCTTGTAATCAAGGCTGAGATCCATCAAGTGTCGTGGCTGCAGCAGTTCCTTTCAAGCTCCACAGCAGCTCAGGTTTCTGGGCCTTTTCTGAGGTTCAGTGCCCTTGTACCAATGGCTCCTTGACTGAAAATGTCTTCAGCTCCTTCTTACAAGGAGATTTGCAATTCCCATTGAAACATGGTCACAGCAGCCATTGTATGAGAAATCATTCAGGCTCCATACAGTGCCATGATGTCTTATTGATCCATGAGCGCTATTGAAAAAAGGATGTAAGGAAGGAGGGAAAGAGGAGAAATTGTCAGCGACATATGTGCATATGAAAAGAGCAAGGGAGGAAGGTGGAAACATGAGGATTTGCAGCAATCAGAATCTCACTGTGCTGGCAAGCTGTATTCAGAAATGCAAACGAAATGCTGCTGGCTACAACAAACCCGGTATGTGAGTACACACACACACTGCAGAATGTTTTAAGGGGTCTGAGACTGCTTCTTGGACCACCATTTTAAAGGTTGCTTAAAAAACAGGTGGCCTTGTACAACCAACTCAAAATTACATAGCATGAACAAATTCTTAGATTCTTACTCCTTTTTTTTTACTGTTATTTTTTTTCTTCCCTTTCAAACTCCAAGGACATTTCCTTAGAAAATGCTGGAGGAAAGCCCACTGATAACTCGGAAGGTAAAATAACATATGAGTTATTAAAAGGTCTTTTCACAGAAGTGGGATTAATTTCCATATCCCTGAGGAATCCCTGCACACGCTGTTATCACACAAATGGCGTTTTGGTGGGTGGGTTAAAAATTAGTTGATAAAATTAAATTTAAAAATGCTTGGGCTATAGTTCAGGAGAGCTAGCCAACACACTTTAAAAAAAGGAAGTCCCCAACAAAGTCAAAGCAAAATCTGCAGTCTGTTTTTCATCTGAAGTTATTATTTAATACATTTTTGTACTGAAAAGCAAGAGCTGAACATGCATCAAAATAAATTCTGATTCACTCTTGACCTGCAGTAATGGTCTGTACCTGAATTGTTCCCATTTAAATAGCCAAGGAAAAAGCACAAGAGAAAATTAGGTTTTCTGCAGAAAATATCTTACTATAGTGAGGTTTTCATTCATTGTTAATTACAGAAGAGGGATGTGAAAGGCTACTGTAATTCTAACTATATTCTGTCAATGACTGTATAGGACTTTGTTTAAATCCTTTTGTATGTATGTCTTTCATGTAATTTTGGGACCATTTATTCGTAACTATATATGCATTCTATAGTACCTGGAACATACTGTGCTAATATAATCATCTTTCTTCTTCAGGTACTATTTTTATTTATGTAGCTTATTATTAATTCTCCTAAAAGCAAGAATTACCACCAGCTCTTTGAAAAGGAGATAACTTGTACATCTTTCTGAAGCATTGGAGACTTTTAAGGACTCCATTAGGCCCTATGTTATTTCTGGGACACCACTCTACTATAATAACAGAACAGTTTACTCAAAATTGTAGGACTGTGGTGCACAAGACGATATTTTTGAACATCGTGTCGGTTGGGATGTGAGAGAGTATCAAGTCATTTGTTCTCTGTGATTTGTTTTCCCCCAGTGGCCTTGGTAAATAAATACTCATGCAACAGCAAACAGAGAAAGATGTTGAGATTGCTATCTTTCATGAGGATTAAAATGACAGTGGGTTGAAGAGAAGGCAAATAAAGCTTGAGGATTTGGTGTCTGCTCTTTTGCAGCTGATGAGGCACACAAACTTCCTTAACATTTTCGGTCCTTTGATGGTCCATTTTCTCTTGTCATTGTGTTGCAGTTCTATTTCTGTCAAGAGAAACCAGACATTTCCATCCTTCTTTATTGCATTCCAGGTGGTAACAGGGCCTTTTAAGCTTTCCTCTTCATCTGAGTTTCTATTTCAGTTCATGTTGTACCAGACTATTTTTCACATGCTGGTGGTGTGCTTGAACCATATTAAATGTTGTTTCTTTGCAATTTTACAATCCTGCAATTGTCCAGCTCAGTTTTGCAAACTTCTTCCTTGTCAATTACCTTCTGTGTCTAGCAAACACCTATAATGCCTCTTCTTTTAGACATTCTGCTCTTGTCACCCACCCTACATTGTTTTATTATACTGATAAAACCCTTCCCTCCTGAACACACACTCAAACACTAGAAACAGAAAATAATAATATATGAAGCTGACAACTTAATGCTGCAGTTTCATCCCATTTGTTTGTAATGTTCACACCTGCAGACTTTCCCCCCTTTTCCACTGCCCAAGTTGAATGTGGTATTTTCAGATGGATGACTCAGAAATGTTACTAAAGGCCGTGCTGGTTATCACAGGAGTGTCTCTCTTACCACTACATCTGTTCAATCTTAGTACAGACACACCAGTAGCAAGCAGAATTTGTGATTTTTGGGATAGTTTCAAATTAGAACTTCTAGTAATAGCACTTGTTAACCCTGGTGTATTCTAGCAGTCCCTAGATATCACCAAACTGCTGCTAAACATGAGAACTCCCATCTATAGTCTGATTTTTTTCACCAAAATTTCCTACCAATTTCCTTCTCCCTTTCTCCAGCTCCTTCCATCTATGAACAGCCTTCAGATACCCTATCTTTCACACAATTAGGGTCATCGTCTTTCCCATATCTATTTGATCCATTTCCTCTAGAAAGCAGTCACCGATTAGGCAGAACTGCAAAACTGTATCCTGATTGTATCCTAGCTTTTTCCTAATCCTACCATTGAGTCAGAGAGTTTATGGACATATAAAAATTATTCACAGATATATATGTTGCTTAATATTCAGGGTTAGCATCAAAGATAATGTTGAATTTCTCACTGAAAAGGTAGATGTTCCTCATACTCTCATAACTAGGAACCTCTCTACTGTGGGCCTAGGTGTCTTTGCACTTTTTCCCTGTAGGGCGACTCTACCATTTGCCATGGTTGAGGTGAAGCCACCGGAAGAAAGTCAGCCTGGCAGCTACAGAGGGCTTAGATCAGCCTAAAGACAGAGAGCACTCAGACCTATAGATCCCACTAATAAGAGTGAAACCACAATGCGTTCTGCTATAGGACAAGCACCACGCTTCAGTCTCAGCAGACTCATTCTTTATGTTTCTAGTGTAGTATTGCTCTAAGGGACTCTCGTCAATTCACCTGTACTTTCTTGGATGTCCCGTAAAGCTTCTCTTGTTCTTAATGAGAGGATGATGCATCAACACAATAAGTCAAAAGGAGAGAAGTTAAGAAAAATAAGTGTCTCTAAAAGGTAAAATGTTCGAGGGCAGTGGCAACTTTAAAATGTCTTCAGGTTACATTGGATGCAACCACTGTTTATTAAATTATTTTAGAAATTATTTAATTACACTAAGCATCCTGCCCATTTTCCCATATACCTTTCTCCTTTCATGAGTAAGTAACAATGAATGTTTCTTCCCATAGGGTAATAAAATGAGGCTGAACTGGTTTTCTAGTTCAGCACTTGGTTCATCGTGGAAAATTTTACTGAAGTTTCCATTAAGCCTTCTGGCCTATAATACAAACAGTATTGTTATTGGTTCTGCTGTAAAAGGGATGTTTTTATGCTCAGCTTTACCATCTGTTTTAAACGGCATGGCAACACCAGGCAAGAAAATCCTGCCAAACTATGTTAGCATTTGCAACAAGCTTGCTTCATTAAATAACCTAGTTGGTCTTATTTACTAAATAAAGTAAATTCTGTTTTTATGGTCATGAGATATTAGATGACTCCGGATGTGTCTGGTTGTAAGAAAGTACTAAAAGGCTAGGGCCTGAACTTCTTTGCTTGATAGCTTAAGAGTGAAATAGCGACCGAGCACCCTTTTCCTGACAATGAGAGAGAGAGAAAAATAGAAAGGAGATAGAATGGGACTGTGTAAGACCTGGTGGGCTGGGGAGTGTTTAATTTCTGAGTGCAACAAATCAAAAAAATCCCAGAATTTACACACAGGCTTTCTTGTTCTCCTAAAAAGTGCAGATAATTTTGGAGTAGGCTTTCTGTTCCAAGGAGATCAGGACAAGAGCTAGCCTATTAAATGGGAATTTTGTTGGTGATCTGGTTCTGTTGCTCTCAGAGGAGCTCACTAGATTGTGATAGAGCACTCAAGCATATCAGTATTTTAGGAGAATAAGGAAGGACACCAACCTATCTACGATATGACTTTCATAGCACTCCTGAAGCCCCAAGATAAAATATGAAGATATACGAAAGTCTAACAAAATAAAAGAATAGCCTGAGCTTTCCTCAGAAGAGGCTCTGTTTACTGGTTTGATTACTGTTGTGTTCAAAAGTTGAAATTAAATAAGCTTCCTATTCTAGACATGAAATCCTAATGAGGTCAGCAACAAAACTGTTGCTAAGGCCATTGAATCAGGATTTCAATTCAGATGTTTACCTGAACTTTCAAAGATATACATCTCAACACATCTTTTCCATCCACCTACTCCCAGCATGTCTGTTGGTCTTTTTTCTTATCCTAACAGGCCAGAGCTAGGACAGCTTGGACTTGGGACTAACCTCACAATGAATTTTCTTGTGTTTAGTAGGTGAGTAGATACCTCTTCCTTCTAGTAGTCAGGGTTGAGAAGGTAGGGCTTGTGTTTCTGCAGGCTTCACTTCTTATGGGTTTGGATGGTTTTTGATGGTTTGCTTTTTTGTCCTTTTAATTAAATAAATGTATCAGTAGCCTTTCAAAACTAAAAAGAGGATTTTCTTTTGAAAATGCTCTGCATCCTTTTAAATTCCATGTACTCCGTATTTTAAGCTGATGATCTGTAAGTGCTGTGAGTGTTGTGATTGTCTCTTCATGTTGAGAGTGGGATCAGACCGGGAAATGCTTCATTCAGTATGAAGGACTTTATGATGTTGATGAAATTGCCTAAGTGTGTAAGAAGTGGGGTAGAACCAAACTGTTGACCCTCTCAGCTTTGCCAAAGTATTTTTTTAAGCTGACAGCAGAGATTTTATATGACACTTCTGCCTACTGAAGATCTAAGGATATTCAAACAGATGTGATGGATAAAGTAGGTATTTTCCTGGCATAGTAGTAGGCATATAAATAAAAATATTTATTTATGCTTATAAATAGGGACAGAGATATAACTCTTGTCTGTTCATGTCTGTGTACAGAAATGAGAAAAAAAAATACTCTTTTGACTTCAGAATACTTCATGTTTCGAATCTTTGTATTGTGAATCCAGGCTTTCAGATTCAGCATGCTGCTTTCCACATAATTTAATCATTGGTTATTTCAGCCCACTGCTTTATTTCAGGAAAGCCCCGGGAACCAAATTATTTGTGGTGTAAATAACATAATATGTGCTCATTAGTTTGATCGCTTTTGCTTCTTTCAACAGGTTTGATTGGATTCAGTCTCTGGCCATTTAAAATCTGCCATATAATCAATAGGGAAGCTGAAATACTAAATGAGAGCGATAAGAAAAGATCCTTGGCAATAAAATATTGGTAATGTTCTCTTTTAGGCACTTTATATGCAACTGTGTTCTGTGAACTCTATGACATGTCTCCTGTTGGCCGTATAGGGGACGTGTTTGTAGAAGCATTCTTCAGTAGTTGCCAGCCTTGGTAATTTACCTGCCATAATGAACAGGAAGTGAACATTGTAGCTGAAGTTCTACATGCCAGTCATTCCTTCTCTTGGTTGTGGTTGCCCAAGTGTGTGAAAGTCCTATCTTTGCAATCATGTTTATAGAAAGAAGATAATTTGGGCAGTTTACATTACAGAATGTCAAATAGTGTTCCCTCTACAATGTTGGACCTACAGAAGAGTTCATGTTGCCCCTGCTGTTATCATCATATGCTTTTTCAAATATATGCTGAGATGATTTTATTGAAAATAACTTCAAAAAGTTTTGCAATAAACTTTCATGCAAGCTAGATTAGTCCTGTTCAACAGAAAGAACTGTGGTACTAGTTAAGTACTTTGGAGAGAATTGATGCTTTCGGCTTCTGATTGATAACACATGGATGAGTGCACTGTAAATGGAGTGCTAATTCTCTGTACCTTCTGTTTCACTTGAGTGAACTGGCTGAGCCCTTTAGATGGACATCAGCGAATTCTCAGTGTTATTTTGTCAAAATGCAAGTTGGTGCCCATGACCTTGGCCTTACTTTTTCTTTAATGATCACATAGCATTCTGTCACTTCTGCACTGTGCTTAGAGAAGTGTTTTTTCAGTTTTTTATTTACAAAAATCTAAATTTGGGATGGAATTTTTACATGTAATATAATATTGTTTAACCTTGCCCACAGGGTACTGAAATCACACAGCAGAGAAAAAGCTGGCAGCAGTCATTGCCTTCTCTCAGCTGACTGAGCCCAGAAAAGGGAGAGACATAGAGTGGAAGCTGGAAGCTAGTTCATGGAAAGCTTTAAAATATGGAAGTGGTTTGAATATAGTCAGCTAATATTAAGTTGTCCTAATAAGTTGTTTCTGAAGTGATGGCGAATTTTACTACAGTGTCTTCTGACCATTTGTCAATACATAGAAGGCATATTTTGGATCTGGAGATGCCCTAATGTGAAAAATCTATTTTTCTGTACTGATAGAACAAAATGTATTTGTAAGCAAAGAAGAAAAAAGTCTAGGAAAAAAGTGCATGTCTGGAATTGATTGAATGCATGCTTCAGGGAACACTCTGGATAAACTGTTTAAGAATGGTTCATTCTGATAAAATAGTAATGATAAGAGACTGACTTCAAATCTGAATAGGTCACAAGTGAAATGAGTTTGGTGGTCTTAGCAAATCCCTTTGGACATTTATCCGCATTGCAGTCTCCCTGTACAATTTGACACAACTCAGAATTACAGTTTCACTCCAGTCAGAATCTTAGGAGTGAAATTACGAGTTGTTTCATTTCAGAGTTGAGATGAAAAGACAGACTGGTCATAAGAATGTTCACATAATGCCTTTCTCTCTATGTTGTTTCTGTATCAAGACAGCGTTACAAAATAATAGTTTTTAAGTGTCTTAAATTCCCTTTTGCGTAAAATAAATATTTTTTCCAAGATTTGGGGTAATTTAAGTGGCCTTACATCTAAGTAGTCATTGTGCAAGTTAGATCTGCTCGTGGAGTAGGGTGTTTCGTGCACTATACTCTCCTGAAGTCTGTTTTTAGTTTTGTTTCTTTTAACATGAAGCCATTTTCTTTGGCCAGCTGTACCAGCCTTTTCCCTTGTGCTTTGTCTATGGTCTGTTTCTCCACCCTCCCCTAATGGCATATTGATCACATTACCCTTGGCAAGCTGAGAACTGAAATATCATGTAAAATTGTACACATTTTTGCATAATCTGCATCAGCCATCATACACAAAAGTTTAACTGACTTTGAAATTCAAGTGACGTAGATAATTCAAAACCTAAGACCTACAGAGGTGTACGTAGTGGACAAAAAACACCCAGCAACCTACTCTTAGAACATGAGCTATGTTGTCATGGGGCAGCGGCGCAATGTTAGGCACTTGTTGCAACCCTGACCCTGACCACAGGATGCCAATCAGGCTGTGGTGGCAGGGAAGGTGCTGGTGATGAAAGGCGCAGCTTCAGTGTCCGTCTGCCGTGTGCCATGGCTGCTCTCCATCTTCCTGGTGGGGCTGGCAAACAGGTAGAGGGCACGACACTTGGCAGCCTCATGTGCTTCTGCTCTGGCATCTCACCTGCTACTCATTCCAGCACAGTAGACGTAGAAGATGCATGTGACAATGTATTTCTAAGCTCTTAAAATCAGATTAAATCGGTTCCTAACAGAAAGCACAAATGCACTTTGGAGACTAGAAGTCAGTTTCACGTTTTGTCAATGTTTTATTTTGTATAAGCTAAAAAAAGTAGTTGAGGTTTTATTTTCATTTTTGTTATTCTATAAGTTTCTGTTGAGACAGAAAAGCCATGAATTTTTTCTGTGATTTGCCTGTGGAAAAATATGAAAGAAAAAATATTTTTTCATGATGTGTTGTGAAAGTTTTGTTGGCTGCTATGGCATTTATGAGGTAGAAAACAAACAAAAGCAACAGAAAAGACATTTTTAGCTTATATGGTTATTAAAATTGCTGACTGCATAATTCTGTTTGATATAAAATGAAGAATACACAAAATAGTAAAAAAAAAAAATAACAGTCGTGATAAATTTCTGTTTGTTTTGTTGTCGCCAACTTCTCCCTCCAAAATATTGCAAGGATAATTTTGTAAAAGTTGCAGAGTAAGTAGATGACAGGTATTAATACAAGCAATAAGTGAAAGGAAAAAAAAAAAAAAGAATGTTGTCATACAGAATATTTGCTGTGCGGTCTGTGTGTTAATCAATAAGCAAATCCTGAATGCAGGCAGATAATTATTTATCCTTGAAAATATATGCAATGATAATCAGATGCCAATGTGATAAAGTTTCCCATCATTCATTTAACCTCTGGTGGTCACAGTTGTTTGGGGAAGGTTTTTGGAGTTTGGTCCTGGTTTTGTTACGTTGAGATGGCTGGTTTTGATACCCTGGATGTCAATATTTAGTTGGTCCTGTTTTAGGATGCATGTGGTTTTTCAGGCTTATATTCCATTACAGGTGTTCCGTCTTAATTATTCAGTGTGGTTATTTGTTTGTTTCTTGTGAGTTCAGATGGTGGTTTTCAAGGTGCTTTTCCATTCTTGAGAGATCTGTGAGGCACTTAACCTACATTAGACCTAAGGGGTCTGAGGATTCTTCAACAAACAAAGAATTTCCAGATACTTTCCTTCAGGATGTGTCAAGGGCAATACAGACAAAAGACTGATGTGTCCTTTAACAGCTTGATAAGTATCTCAGGATATTCTGCAAGAATCAGTACTGTTTCTACAGTGTACTGTATTCCCATTCAGCATAATATGGCTCTATATGTGTACTATATGTGACAATGGTGAAGACTTATCTTTACCCTGAGGGCTAAGTGCTGTAACACTTCTGAAGTGATAGGCTTGATAGAAATGATGATTCAAAGGCAATGATCTGCTAAAGAGTCACATTAAATATGTGTGAGAATTAAAAATATGGGTCTGTGTTTATCTTGATTTTTATTTTACAAGTTTCAAAGCCCTATTTATTTCCAGCATCAAAATCCCTTGTAAGGTAAACTAAATCATTCTTGTATTGACCATTTTTTCATGTCGTTCTATTGAGGCATCTTCCCAGCTGAGTTCCTTATTGAATTGTATTTCTATGAGGGTATTGTAGGTTAGCAGCACATTTTTATGGTACACAAAAGAGGTGCCTTCTGAATTTCCAATGCCTTGCATATTGTTCCCTATAGAAGCAGCATCTCTGAAACACCGAATAAATCAAAACAGAAACAGTTGGCTCTTGACTTATTGCTGTTATTTTTCTTTAAGTTTACATTTCCTAAAATAATCTGTCCTGCCTAACTTTCTTAGTGGATTAATTTATAGTAAACACATCCTTTCTAGAAACCTTAGACATTTTCAGCTATGTAACAAAGAAACCTTTATCTCATAGATGGAAACAAAAAATATAATTTATTATAAAACCTGTACAAATACACAAACAGTGCTGCCTGCACACTCTGTGCCCAAAATCTGATGTCACATAGTCCTGTAATAAATCTATAAAGGGGAAGCATTCTATAATTTCTAAAGGTGATTTTCAACAGAAATTAGTGTGGTGTGCAATTAGTTGTTGTTCAGCTTTTGTTAAATACTGTTGAAAATCTGTTAGCCCTAGAATCAGCTTCCAGTACTTTATTAGTTTTCCTTGCAGAGTCCCTTATTTGAAATAGTGCAGGTGCAGTTCATAGTCTGTTTTCCTACAGTCAGGTAGGAGCATCCCCATTACTAAGAAGTTCTTTCTGAATGACTGTAGCCAAGCATCAAGGTAGTTGCTTAAAATAGAGCACATGTATTTAACTGAATTTTGTTATTCTGAAACCAGTTGGGATGCAAAGGTCTTTGCTGTTTAGTCAAGATAATAAGGGCTACGGGCATGGGCATCCTCTGTTGTACTACGTCTTCACATACTGTCAAGAAACGTGATATGATGGGTACCCATTGATGCAAAGTGGTAACTCTGGTTTGAATTGTCCAAGATTCCCCACACTAGTTCAATGACAGTGTCATAAGAGCATAATAGGCCCCATCCTGCTGCTCACAAACGAGGTGGGAATCAGACCATTAAATTCATTTTACTTGTGACC
The DNA here is from genome assembly GCF_009769465.1 of Tauraco erythrolophus. Taxonomy (NCBI): domain Eukaryota; kingdom Metazoa; phylum Chordata; class Aves; order Musophagiformes; family Musophagidae; genus Tauraco; species Tauraco erythrolophus. The sequence goes on from NC_141470.1 coordinate 43,685,871, forward strand.
TACTGTGCAGGAGAGTTTGCAGGTGCATTTCTTGGGCTGAAGTATCAGTTTCCTTAGCATGCTGTTAGATCTAATATCTAAGAATTATTTGTACTTCTCAGTTTAGAATTTAGGACACACAGTTTGCTATTTGACAGTAAGACAGCCTTTGAAACCATGGAAATAAGGAGTCTAACACGAGTGAATTGGGAGAATGCGAGACATTATGAACCAAAAGGAGATCAGGTGAGGAGAGAATAGGAAAGATAAATACACGAGAAAATAAATGAAAGCGTGAATAATAAGGTTTTGTGTGGTTTTGTATACATGCATACGTACATTCATGTATAAAACTTACACAGATCATAGCACTAGTGTGCCCTCTCCCTCCCTTCCCTAAGGCTAGACCTATGAGATCTAGAATTTATTTCTTCACTCATGACCTTTCATAACTATCAGGTATAAATGATTTTCTTTCACTTATGCCCAGGCTACATTTGAAGGTCCTGTAGGTCTCCAGCAAGAATTATCAGTAGATAAATCTGCACTATCTCTAAGTCATTTATACACAGTAAAGAAAAAAAATACCTGTACAATCTTTTTTTTATGTGAAAACCTTGTTCTTCTTTTCAAACAACCTTTCGTTTTCACAGCCTTTGCTGCATTTTTTTTTTCAAATGAAAAGCATGCATTTCTTTTAAGGATTTTTAATTCCTTCTAAGTAAGGAGCTACTAAAAGTATAGTATTATTACAGTAGTCCTCATAATAGTCTTGTCAGTACATACACTCACTTTTCCCAAGCTGCAACTGTAAAATAATGAAGGAAACCATTGGTGAATTAAACAGCTTGTTAGTCATGGAGGATTGTTGGATTTAATTCTCCAGAGATTTAAAGTACAGGGTAGTGGCAATGAGATCAAGAAAAATCAAGTCACTGGATACTGAATCTATATTAAAGCATTCTACAAATGTAGTATAGGAAACAGCTTCATTTTAGTGCCTTGGTAATTTAGTAACTTTCATTTCTGTATTCCCGGTCAGAATTTAGTTTAAATGAATTAAGCAAATTGTTCTGGACAGTTGGTTATAATGGATAGTAAAATATTGCACCAAGAGCAAATAAGGCACTGAGACAGTCGTGTGCTACTCAGTACAGTTTCTTCTTATGAACTATATTCTACACCTTCCAGCTATAAAACAAAGATAACATAATGAGCATTTGGATTTGAATCATACTTTCAATGTTCTAGAATCAAAGGGAGCGAAGAAAGTAAAGCCCAAGCTAATTTTTTAGTTTAAGGAATAGTGCAAAATCACCTTCATTTGCAGTTTTTGTCAGGCTTTTAAATTAACTTTACTTGTCCCGTGTCTTACCCATACCCTGTCTGCTCACACCTCTTCCAGTTTTGACTCTTTCTGTGTTCTCATGATGCCGTAGTCTGAAGATGAAACTCTCACTGAGTTCTCCCGGTCATGGGGAATTTCCCCCTCCTACCTGGCTCAGCTTCCTCTATCAGAACTCATTTTACGGAGATATTAAGGAAGTTGCATAAAAATAATTTGGTCTATTCAGAATTTTCATCATGTGATCTTTAGTAGCTGACAAAAATTTACTTCTTTGTTCGTAGTAGAGTCTGCCCAAATGTGTTGGAAAGTAGTCACATTGTATATATTTTGTAAAGCACTTTGGAAGGATTTGGAAAATGCTTGAAGACTAATATACTTCGACAGAGTCTTCCTTATCAGGAAAACATGTAGAATTCCTGTATTAACCATCTTTTAACATAAAAGAATGAAAATCAAAATGTGACAAAATGAAACATCATCTTTTAATATGAGAGAAGACAGGTTTATGTGTCTGTAAGTGGGATAATTTTGACAGGTACAATTATCACGTAGTCAGTCTTCACTCAAAATCTTCATGACTGATCAGGGAACCAAAATATTCTCCTACTTCAATAAAGGATGGTAGGAGATCTGAAGGCTGATATACCTTGTCCTCAGTAGTATCAGAGACGTCTGATAGTATCTGAACTGAAAGGCAGATAGCCTAACTGAGGAAACTCTGCCAGATTTTATGAAAATTTTCTTCCTCATGCTCATTTTTGTCTGTCACTGAATCCAGAGAACTTAGAATCATAGAATCATAGAATGGTTAGGGTTGGAAGGGACCTTAAAGATCATCTAGTTCCAACCCCCCTGCCATGGGCAGGGAAACCCTCCACTACACCAGGTTGCCCAAAGCCTCGTCCAGCCTGGCCTTGAACACTGCCAGGGATGGGACATCCACAACTTCTCTGGGCAACCTGTTCCAGTGCCTCACCACTCTCAGAGTGAAAAATTTCTTTCTTATATCCAACCTAAATCTGCCCTCTTTCAGTTTAAATCCATTGCCCCTTGTCCTGTCACTACACACCCTTGTAAATAGTCCCTCTCCAGCTTTCCTGTAGGCCCCCTTTAGGTACTGGAAGGCTGCTATAAGATCACGCCGGAGCCTTCTCTTCTCCAGGCTGAACAGCCCCAACTCTCTCAGCCTGTCTTCATAGCAGAGGTTCTCCAGCCCTCTGATCATCTTTGTGGCCCTCCTCTGGACTCGTTCCAGTAGCTCCATGTCCTTCTTGTGTTGGGGACTCCAGAGCTGAAGGCAGTATTCCAGGTGGGGTCTCACGAGAGCAGAGTAGAGGGGCAGAATCACTTCCCTCGACCTCAATTTACAGTTGAATAAACAGTATTGACACATCAGAACACAAGTGAAGTATCTGGAGTATATCCATCTTTAAAGACAGGTTTTCAAACTCTACCAAACTCAAGATCCATGTTCAAAAGTGTTATTTCCACTGGTGCAGACTCTGCATAAGACTGCTCATATAATGCAATATTGAAGTAGTGTGTTCGGAATGTAATTACAGTTTTGCATGATCCAACTCACTTCTACCTTGTTTAACTTTCTACGAGAGCTAAAACTGATTGCATGGGGAAGTGATGAGTCCTAGGTCCTTATTTGTCTTGGAAGAGTCAAAATTCAGCCCGCATTATGCCTTTCTGGTATGAAAGAGAGGGTGTGATGTAGTCCATGGACAAGCTGTAAAAATTCTCTTTGCATATACGTAGATGAGAAAATGTAGGAGAGCAGGACGTGGCTGATTGATACAAATAATTCTTTTGCCTCATGCACAGATTGAAAAGTCTGTCTAAAATACTACTCTTTTCAGATAAACCTGGTCCAGTACCGAGTTTTCTCACCACTTAATCTTGGTTACAATTTTAAGGCAATTCCCGTGTTGGCAGTGGTAATAAAATTAAAGACAAAATGGAATCCCGGAGATTTCACTTTTCCTTCTGAGTCTTTAGGAAATTATTCTCTTCCCAGCTTGTCTTGTATGTTCATAGAGATGCCCCTATAGGGTCTGTATTTAGGTGATTGTTAAATATCAGTCTAACATAGCAAAAGATAGTCAACACAGAGCATGTGGAATGTAATCCAGAAATACTGGCCTCCTCCATCTGAGCTAGATAATATTGTCTGCCACTGTGTAATACTATTAAGACTAATAGGCCACATAAAACAGAGCAATAATTAATTATGCAGATGTGCAAGTTTATTCTATACGGAAGAGGACAGTAGAACTGGTAGCTGAAATTCGAATAAACATACTTTGTACATTAAGCAAAAATGATTGTCATAATAACAGAATTGAAACATTACATTTGCATAGAGGGGAACCTGAACAAATCCTCAAGATCTAAACAACTTCAAACTTAAACATAACTTAGATTCTGTAGAAGCTTCGTACTATGCTGAGGCTGCAGAAAAGATGGAGATGACCATAAGGCAGAACTGCAATATCTGCAGGCAGTGTTTGGATCCCTCTCTGTTACAGCACTGTTCAGTGTAGATGGTATAATTAAGATGTATAGAAACGACTCATAAAATTGTGACAGCTTCTTGTATCTTATAGTTAAGGAAACAGATGAGCTATCTGCAGATACCAAATGAAGAGATCATTTCATTGTTTCAATACCTCAGCTGGAGAAAGTTCATGAAGAGCTTTGTTAAGGATATGTTGAAAGATATGATGCTTCAGGTGATTTAAAAAGGAAAAACTCAACTCTAAGTCTCTTCTGAAATATGCTGCCTTTTCTCCTTTAGAATATGAATACAGGCTGTGAGTGTGCAGGGATGTGTTAATTGTTTTTGTGGGTTTGTATCTATGATCTGAAAAATTTTCAGTTTTGTTTGACAACATCTGTATGCAGACTTCTTTTGAACAGAAAATGTTGGGGTTTTAATGCTCTTTTAAAGTGTTTGGGTTTTTTTTTTCGTTATTTGCCAACTATTTCTGGAATCTTGGATGCATGTTCTTTTCCAGTATTAGAAGCTGAACTGTAAAGAAAGATTACTAAATCCTCTGTGAATACAATTTTTTTGCAGAGAAGTTTCTGTAACAAAAATATTTTTAGTAAAATTAGAGTTTTAAATGGCATGCCAGTTCCTTGAAACCAAAGGCCTGATCTTGCCAGTTGCTGTATGCCACTGAGTTACCTGTTGCCACAAACTTTCATTCACGTTCTAGTTTAAGCAGTCAGTGCCACTTATGGAAGCGAGAAGTGGAGGAAGAGCTCGATGACTGCTCAATTTCAAGGGGGGGAAAAAAAGAGTTTTACTTAAAATTGTAAACAGTAAAATCTCATTCCTTTTAACAGTAATAATTCCTTTTAGTCAAAGCCAATCAATTCCTGTCCATTTTCTGATTTTGTTTTCATAAAAGTGTTTCCCTGTTCTGTGACCAGAGAGCTATAAGCAGCATCCAATAGCACTGGGTCACTTCCCCTTCTTGAGAAGCAAGCAATAAAAAAAATATCTTCAAGCTTTCAAGGGGAAAAAAAAAAACGCGCCAAAAAACCTGAGAATTAATAATCTCCCACTTCTCATACTTTTTATTTTAGTAGAGAAAACACTAAAGAGTTTTCAAGGCATGGATTATACTGATCAAGCACTCTGTTGTTAATTGCACAAACTGTCTGATATAGTTTATAGGGAAGGAAAAATGAAACACAGAGAGGTGAAGGTGTTCTGTGCTGGCATAGTAGAAGAGTGAAGTGCTGCAGAAAATACGAAAATTTAAAAATTATTTCCATCCCCAAAATATTTGGTTGTGGTTAAAGTCATGACAGCAACTTGGAACTCTTTCTAGTGTACAAGTTGGACTGGAAACTTCAGTATTTAGTATTGCATCTTCATAAACGGTGATTAGAATTGACAAAGTACTGCTGAAAGAGTAACATATTTCCTTGGAATAATGAATAGGAACAAGGAGGAGTGGGGAAAGTGGATTCAGTTCATGCTCAGAAGCTTCAAAACAGAGAATCAGAAGCTACTCACTGACCAATATTTGAGGAAAAGGTTTTATAAACCTTACCTCTTTATCTTCATACCAGTTTTACTGGCAATTATATTTTGTCATGCAGTAGGTATCTTTTTCTCAGGTAGAAGCAGATTTTACGATATTTTGCAAATGGCTGAAATTGCAAGCTTTATTATAACAGAAATGTGTTATGATGCTGGGGTACTACCAAGTTCTATGTGCTACTCTGCTCTTCGGAGTTTTAACTCCTTCGGCCTTCAGTTTTACACTTCGTGCGCACAAGGTACAAGCAGCCTCTTGCACACCTTATCGTGATGTGCTGCTACAGTACAAACTAGCTAAGAGGCTGGCCAGACTCGTCTGCATAGGCTGATATTAAGTCTTCCATTAAGTGAGACAGACTGGATTACTGATTTTGGAATTGATGATGGATGAAGAAGCCATACAGAGATGACATTGCTTTAAATTTGTAATACTGAGATTAGGGAGTTTTTCTCTGTAATGTTATAGTAATGGGCATTTCTCAAAGACAGAGGGAAGAAAAGATTAGATTTGGTGCCTACATGTTGAGGGAGGTGGAAAGGAAGAAATAACCACAGCTGAGGTTCAAATTAAGGTTTCAGAGGGTGCTAAATACATTGGAACAAAAATAGAAAGTTTCTTCACCTCAAATTCATCACCAAGGACAGAAGGATAGTTTTATAATTGAGAGTGTCAACTCTGCAGTACCTGTCACTTTATCTGTCTGCAATATGCCATACACATTTATAGTGATGTATAAGTAATAATAATAATTCTGTGCTTGAGGCAAAAGATATGGATTTAGACAATGCTTTTCATACCATCTTTGACACGAATTTCTTGTGTGGCCTGTGGACAAGTCAAATTTCTGCACCTCACTGTCCTCTGCTGCAAAATGGGAATAATACTGTTACTTTCTGAGGGATGTTAAGAGACTATATCAGTATTGACAATTTGTTGTGAGAGTCTAAAAGATACCCCAACTGCAAAGGGTTGCATTTGCTCCCAAGTCTTCCCAGGGAAAGACCTGCATTTCTAAAACTGCAGTCAGGTGCTGACTCTTACTTAGGGTCTGTGGTTAATCACCAAAGCCCAAGCCTTGTTCTCTCATTTCATATGAGTAAAATATTTTACTCATATGAAAGTTATAACTGAAAGTTCAAAAAGTAGGTGTTGTATAACAGATTACGGGGATGCGGAGGACATCTGTCCCACTCAGTGAACAGGCCTTGGAACAGATGTCTCAAATTTCTTCAAATCCAGAACATGCTGTCCATTTTTCAGTAATAAACAGAATTTTTCCTGTTTGTCACTAAGCACCCAAGTATTATCTTTAATACTTAAAATATGTAAATTCTTAAAGCATCATTTTGCTCTTTAGTGAGTTTAGATATTACAAAACGGTTTAATTATAAAAACAGACAGACCTAGTCCTGGGACCTGTGCAGCTAGAAATAAATGTGCAATCAAAACTGCAATTACCTGCAGAATTTAGTGTAAACAGATCAGCAATCACATAACAAACACAGGCTAGTTTGCATTCTGATATGAATACAGTTAGATCCAAAGCAATTTTCCTTTATTTATCTTAGCTGCTCAGCATAAATAAAGCAAGGGCATTGAAGCAATTAGCATAATTAGAGTATCGTGGTCAGGCCCTGTGTGATTTCTAGAGACGTTTCACTTTAGAATTCTTTTTCCCGTACAAGAGTTTCCCTGAGCCACTAAAATATCGCTTTGGGCATTTTTGTATTTCAAATTTGCAAGTTGTCAGTTTGAAAAACCCTTGACACACGGATGTGAAAGCATCTCACAGACAACCACAGAAGGTATACCCTCAGCTTTTCATTACTAAGAAGCTGGGGAATTTCCTTTTTCAGCTCTTTCTCCTTCTTGACGTTTTAACCCTAGAAATGTCAGGTTTAATTATTTCAGGTGCCACCTAGCAAATCTAAGGGTTAAAAACAACCTGTTCCCCCCAGAGGTGTGACATTTATGCCACTTCAGGGTTACACTTATGAAGAGAATTTCCAGCTTTCCCATTACACCCTTCTCCAATCTTTTATTTGCTTGTCTCTGCTAACAACTGTGGAAGAGCTTGTGTGGGCATAGGCGTGTTTGCTTCCTCAGCACCTAGAATCAGCCTTTCACCAGTGCTTCTACTGTTGTGATAGCATTCAGAGAGCTAAACTAATACTAGACTGTGGGACCACTGCTGGACATTTATAGGGTGTGTACAGGGTAGGGAAAATATGGAGAACTTGTATTTTTTATTGGAAGTCATGTACTGTGTCCTCTACCAAAATAGCTGGGTGGTAGATGTAAAATACTTGTCACAAAGTACCATTTGCAACTACCGAGGCCAGCTGCAAGCATGGGAACAAAGTTAATGTGAGTAGGAAAAGGGAAGGACTATATTTGTCCTTTTTTTCCCCCTCTTATTTTTCTTCTTCATTAATGAACATTTAAATAAGGAAATAACAAAAGATGTAGAAATTATGGTGGCTTTCTTTCATCTTTATAAATTGAAAGGCACGTACTGTTTCCAGTAGGACATGATGGATTTCAGAGCCAAGCTGTGACACAGTGGACTTTAAGAGCATGGGCTGGCTACAGGCAGCATGTATACTGTACAATTAATTGTTAACTGTTGAAGAAATTTTGATTATTAAATTATGTGTCTTATAATTTTTAAATTGTCTTTATCAGTGCTTTGAAATCTCTGCCTCTTATGCTGGGAACTTGTGACCTCATCTATCCCATTCCTCTCCCTATTAGCACATGGTATCCGAGGTATAAAAAAAGGGAACCTAAAAGGCAGGATCAGATCACGAGCCTGTAGATTGGAGAACCAAGATGTGTAATGTATTTTTAAATAATGCTGTTAGATGGAGAATTACAAAAATAATAATAGGCCAAGGGTAAGGAGCAGTGTGATCATTCCAATGCAGCCTTCACCAGTCATGAAAGTGCTTTAATTGCAGTATCTCTGAACCTTTCTGGATGAAAGCGGCCCTTGTGTCCCTGTCCTTTCATGCCCCTTCCATTGCTTCAAATGTATCCTACACAGTTTTAAACTCTGTCAGTTTTACTTTTTTTTGGTCATTCTTACTCATAAAGAATTCAAAAAGAAAAGAAAAACACCAATTAAGTTTATCCAGGCCAAAATGTTATTGCTCAGATGGTAATAATCCCAGCAGATTAATGCCAATACTGTAGGGCCTACAGAGAATTTGAATAGCAAACACTCCTATAGTTTTTGAAAAGAAAAAGCTTTAACTGCAGGAATGTTCTGTCCTTCTGACTGCGTTTATCTTGCTGATTAGTGATAATGGAAAACGTAGGCACAGTTTACCGCAGAATATTAGAAGCCCTCCAGGCAGGCGGTGGCAGAAACAATAACCCCCCAAAATAACATAGGTAAGTCTGTATATAAGTCAAAAGGCAGTATGGGGACACTGAAAAAAGATAAAACTTAATAGTTAAAGACACTAAAATAAGTCTTTTAATGATAGGGATAAAGCAGCATGACATCTTTAAACTAGGCTGATAGATGAATTTATTTATTCTTTCTTCCCAGTAGTTTGCACAACGTTAGTTCTTTGAATGCAGAAGCAGTACCTTAAATATTTTTTAACCTGTCAAAGACAGAAAGACAGTGAGTCTTTATGAGTAATTGTACTTTGATTTCTCTCTTTTTATTCCATATATATATGTCTATGTTATGTGTATATATAAAAGTGTGCAAGCAGATGAATGGCTTACGTGTTAGGAGGTAGTAAGTTTTCTTCCATCTACTCTTTGGCATCTGTCTTTTTTGCTGGAAACTATTGTAGTGAAAAGGCCAACCATCTGCAGGTGAAATTCTCCCTCTGCAGCAAGCCAACCCAAGGTCTGCATCCTCTTAAAAGTGCAAGTCCTTCTTTGTTGTGCTGTTTTCAGGGGACTCTGATTTTTGATGCTTTTCCTTTGGTGCTTCTCTAAGTCTTGTTTCTTGGGGTTTTTTATCATGTATAGCATAGGTCTATATACTAAGTCAGACCTGCAGCCCAGCTAGTCTGGTGTCTTTTCCACCAAATAGCCAGTGTAAGTGGTTTGCAGGAAGTGCAGGAAACTTCAGATTAGGTAGATTTGAGTTAGTCTGTCCCATGTTAAATTTTCTCCTAAATCTTTATATTCAAAGATTTTCTTAAATCCTGGAACACAAGGTTGACATTGCTTAGAAAAATTTACTGTCCAGCTACCCCCAAAGGCATCCATTCCTTCGTATTCACTATGTGTAAATGTATAGCTCCAAATAAAGAAGTTGTGGGAGGGTTGAATTCTGTGGGTAGCACTTCTGAATATCCTTATTCTGACAGTTTACCAGAAGGAGAGTATATCTGTGAAATAGCAAAGGCTTGTTATTTAAGGCACTTTTGCAAATTTGCCCAGCTCCTGTAAAATTTTGCCTATGTCCACTGAGGACATGTTATCTAGGCTCCTGTGAAAAATATTTTTCAGACTATATCAAGTTTGTTGTGGTCAGCAATTACACTGTCCAATAGTCTGCCTTTTGGAGTCCCTATGGCAGGAAATGTAAACGCGTTGCTGGAGTGTACCAGGGGTCTAGTTTTGGAATGCTTAGCAAGCCCCTGGTGTCTGCCTAAAGCCCCAAAGATTAAAGAGATAACAAGCTGAAAAGTTGATTTTAATCACCCCCTTTCTACAGAAAACTGCAATTCACTAGTTCTTGTTCAGTGCATAACTAGTGCAGCTTGTTTTCTTATTTATTGCCCTGTGTCTTAAAGTAATAATACAAGCAGTCATGTCATAATTCTTGCTTAGTTGAGTCTCTAGCATTGCTCCTCAGTTTCTAGCAGCTTGGATAGTATTTAACAGCACGTTTTCTCTTGGGATTAAGTTAACATGGTCATGTTATGCCCACTCTCCATTATCTACATTTGATCCCTAAAAGTGAAAGATTGATTTTAACTTGGCCCTGCTGCTTTTAAATCCCTTAATAGTGTAGACTCTGGCTACAGCCGAGACCTCCTGCTCGACCCACATCCTTTTGGGTATTCAGGCTGTGACACCATTTGCCTTGTAGGGAATCCATCATCACTCACACATTACTTTGGCAGGTAAATTGTAGTTTTACTCTTTATTCCCAAAGGTAAGGAACTTGCTCCCTCTTGACTCTGTCTGTTATCGTATCACATGTGTGTTTTCTTCTTCCAGACAACCTAAGCTGGTTTATCTGAAACATTTTCCACCCTTACAGTCAGGAATATCTGACTCATTTTGTGAAAATGGCTAACAGTTTTTAATTAGGATCCATGTCAAGGCTTCTCGGTATTGGTTTCAGTGTTCGATGTGTAGTGGAATCCCCTAAGATACAAAAGGAAGAGGCTGAAGTTTTGTTAGTAAATCAGGACTTTGTTAGTAAATCAGGACTTCAGATGCCTGAAATGTTAACTATGTACCTAGATGCTGTGATAGCCTGATTTGTATAGGTGTAAAACGTCTGCTTTTTTGGCTGAAATTCACGAGTCCTGACCATGTATAGCATCTTTAGAACATCACTCGGTTGCTTAAGAGAACAGATTTAAATCTCACTATATGCAGCACTGATCTGGTAGAACTTCATTTTTCCTGCTGTTACCTACACTGTAAGTAATGGGAATTGATTATTTACCTAACATCAGACAGCTGAAATAAAAACATGAGTGTATATTTACCCTTAAGGCCTTTAAGTTATTTTTACTGTCATTGTTGGACTTCTGGGCATCTAATAGTTTTGTTGTTACAGAGTTTGAGCCTGCCCTTCAGTCTTACGTACCTTGGTTTGTATTTCCTTTCTTTCGGTATCCAATTATACCTGCAAAATTAGGATCCTTATCTAGTAAAGCTAATTGTTGTATTCAGCATCGATCAGTGAAAATAATGATGTGGGCACTGTTAGGGACTACATCTTCTCTCTTATTCTACAGCCTCACAAGATTGTTTTGGAAATAAATTAATGCTTATGAAGCACTCAGATGCTGTAGTGATGAGCATCATAGAAAAACCCACAAGGAAGTTTATAATTCTGTCTTCAGCGCATGGTTTGCATAGAATGTGGTAAATAAGGCCTAGGGCCACATATTGAACACTGAGGAGAAGACAAAATATCAAATAGCTGTTCATTAAGGCAGCATTATCTTTCACGTGCAATGAATGAGGCAGGAATTCCAGTGGAATGGTTTTTTACTTTGCAGTGCTCAACTTTGCAATCTTAATGCTTTTCTTTTTGCATTGTTCTGAGTTGTAATTTCATATGATCTACTAATGAAAACAAAAAGGTCAAAAAGATGCTGTCTTGCTGAAACCAGCATATTTCACTTGAAGACATACAGTTTTAGGTTAATTCTGTGTATTTTTTGCCATTGAACTAACAGAGTAACTAAAAGAAATTATTATTTCCTCTATGCACTGCAGCAAGAGGGGAAAAGAAGATTGGATACTGGAGAAAGTTCTTCACTGACAGGGTGGTCGAGCACTGAAACAAGCTCCCCAGGAAAGTGGTCATGACTAGGAAGCATTTCAACAATTCACTTAGGTTATGGATTAACTTTTAGGTTGTCCTGTGTGGAGTCAGGAGTTGGACTCGATGATCCTTGTGGGTCCTTTCCAGCTCAGGATATTCTATGATCATATGATTCACCAATGACCTTCCCAGCTTTGCTGATATCAGTAGAGTGGAGGGAATTAGAATTTATGGGACTCATTCCAATTTTTGAAGGGAAATTTGCTATAGTGGGAAAACATTTCTCAATTCTATTTCACAGTGTCTAAATAGTCTAGCCTGTCCCCTCTAGTCTTTTCTCCCATTTCCAACACTTATCTTCCCAGTGCATCCCACCTGCTTGCTCATCCTACCAGTATTTCCCACCAGCTCCATTTCCAATCTCTTTACCAGCCCTAATCCTCTATATGCATCCTAGCTACTTAACAGATCTAGCTCCGTTTTATTAACTCCTTTCTTGCTGTGTTGGTTCATATCAAAGCAGACTCAGAGCTCTCTAAATTTGGACCAATTGATCTGAAGTTCTTTTCTCAGATGAGAGTAGCCCAAATCTCCTGGCTGCTAGACCAATCAATCCTAGAGTCATCCCTATACTTAATCTTAATCCTAGTGTCTTTCCTTCAATCAAGTGACTCCATTCCCCCTCAGTTCCCTGCAGTTCTTTGCCTCATTCTGTTTCTCCTACTCAAAGCCTGCTTCATGCATCCTTCGTATTTAGACAAGGCAGTTTCCTCCTTCAGGGTACTGGAGAGATCGCTGGCAAGTGCCAGTTTTCAGTTCTGGTTATGACATACCACTGACCTAACAGAAATTAGAGGTGCAAATGCAAGCTCTGGTCAGATGCCAGCAATCTATAGCAGTATTTCTGTGTGATTTAAATGGAATCATTAAGATTTTTGTGGTAGCTGTCCTCTGGCGAATTTGTACCAGGCATGTTTAAATTGGGGTTTTATTATAAAAATCTAACTTGGTCAAATGAGAGCAGGTTTGAACAGAACAGTCTAAACACGTAGCCCTTGTATATATGTTACCTAGGAAAGTGCTGGCTAACAAATTGTGCAGCAATGTCAGAAAGGGATGGGGCTCCTCAGTCTAATTCCTTTTCAAATAGCACCAGTTTTGTCCTGGTTAACTAATTTCATTGTATTGTTGTCGCTCCTGACATCCACAGAAGTAACTGAGTAAAACCAGGAATTCTGCATCTATTTATTTCTATGGAATGTTTATATACCTACCTAACAGTCTGAAATAATATTTATTACTAAAACAGAATTTAGTAGTGGTAAATTTCCACAGATAGCATGCATTAAGTTTCTGATCAAGGTGGAGTGTAAAGCTCACATTAACAACAAATAATAAATATTACATACTGGATGAGTGGGAGAAAAAAGGAAGCATTATAAGTGCAGTAACTGGGACGTTTATTCTGTACTGCTGGATGGGTCTAGATGTAGGTATAGACAAATTTAGACACATTTTTTGCCCTTTATTGACTAAAAAGAGATATCTAGGGGGAAAAAAAAGTATTCTGGTATAAATTTGGAAGGTTCTAAATTAGACATGGGGTATGAGATGTTCAACTGATTGGTCAAGAAGAGAATCAAATAACAGTGTACACTCAAGATGCATCGACATTTTTACATTGTATGGCTTTTCAGATATTGCATCCTAAAGAATGACCACGGGTCATATAGGGAGGTACTATGGCAGCTGAATGTCTTCAGCCAGCGTTGACATTCATCAATAAATTTCCACATTTGCATTATGTGCCAAATGTCTTCAACTGATATTAACATAAATGGGAAAGCACTTGTCTTACCCAAGACAACATGTTTCTCCTATCTTCCTTATTATTTCTAAGTGCTTCTTATGGAAGATTCCTTGACATCTTTGTAAAGGGAAAGGGTTTGCTCTGTGACAGCAAATTTTCGTACTGAATGACTGTATTTTCTGCTGACAGTTGTCCAGTGTTGACCACTGTAAGAGCAGAGTACTTTAAGAATTTTTTTCTCTTGACTTGCATACAAAAGTCTTTTTCAAGGCTATGCCTTGGACTGCCAACTCTGAACAGACCCACACAGCTAAAAATTTGGGCAATATTTTTTTAAAATACTGCAGAAAGTCTGAAGCAATTTCCAAGGGGAAGAGCAAAATGTTCTGCAGGTATGTTCAGGGATATTTTCTTACAGGCAGATATCGTAGGAAAATTCATCATTTTGTTCAGTCTAGCATTTTCCAGAGGCAATATCAGTCTTTGTAAGCGAAGGATAAAAGTTATCTCTTGCAGGAATAGGTTACTAACATAAAAAGTTGGAAAGAAGATCCTTCAGAGGAAAAGAAATCCTTCTCCTTCATCTCTGCTTCAGTTCAGACATTGATGAACTGATATTGTCCTTGTTTGTGCCTTTGCCATGTAAGCTGCTCTGGAGAGTATATTATTTGTTATTTTTCTGGCACTATTTGAAGTACCAAGTAACTTCTGGATGGCATAGCTGTGTATTCACACAGTAGTCTGCGATAGGTTGACATTCATTCTATGAAACAATTTCCTAGAAGTGCAACTCAGTGTTTTTCTCCTGCTTTTTCTTTGACCTTCTCCTCTTAAACTCATTCTATTTTCCCTTGCACACTTGATCTTTCTGTTCTATTTTCAGTGCTTGTTGGTCTGTCTTTCTGTTCCCCTTTTTTCCCCATTCCTTGCTTTATTTTCATTATATTTGCCCATTTTTCAACATGTTTCAGTGTCTTCAAGAGAGTTTTAGCTTGTTCCTCCTACGATGTTCTCCACTCTTTCTTTTCTTTTCTTTTCTTTTCTTTTCGTTAGTTTTTTGTTGTGATTTTTTTTTGTTTGTTTGTTAGACCTTCAAATCTCCCTCCTTTCCATCCCTCAAATCCATCAAATTCGTCTCCTCCCAGCACACTCTGGAACCCACTCCAAGACTACTGCTCTGAATTCATGTGAAGTGCTCTGAATCCTGAAGGTAGCAAGGAGGACCCGTAGATGTGAGCTTGATCTGGTGAATATTCTGAGCTAGTGGCAGAGATGCTGAACCAACACTTAGTTCAAGAAAACAACCTAATCTAGGTTTCCAATGTTAAAATCCCACTAATTTCCAACAATCATTAAAAAGATAAAATAAAAAGAAAAAAGGAGAGAAGATGGCCAAATATGTAGAACAGTGAGCATGTAATCTCATACTTGAAATGGATATTGTGTTTTAATTCCAAGACCTACACTCTGATTGTGTAGCTAATGTCATACCTTAATTGGAGCCATTTGTGAAGCAATTTTAATTCTGTTATGTCAAATTTTAGTACATGTTTCTAGTACATGTTTAAGTACAGTTTCTCTTCTTTGAGGAGTAAAAATAACCTTAAAACTCTCATAAAGAAACTTCAAAAAGTAAATACAACTACTACCCAGGTAATCACAATTTCTTATTACTTTCTGGCCATCACAATACAGCATTGATTTTAGGACCAGAATTTACAAACAGCTCTAGATTGTACTTGGCAAGATAACACTGTGTCTCAGTTCAGTGTGCTGGAGTTTGAAAATCTGTTTGTCCCATCTCTGTGACTGTGCAGAACTTCCATGATAACTGGAAAGAGGAACCTTGGCCACTGTATTATGCAAAACTTAATCTTCCCTCTTTTTAAATATAAGTTTCTAAAATATTATTATATATTTAGAAATCTATAAGTTTGTGAATAAAATCTTTTGAATGTGAACTGTGGTAATATACCTTTCCTGAATCTGCAGGCAGGTAATTTTCATGTCTCTTCACTTGCTCTTGGATGTTCCCAGTATCTGCCTAGTGAAAGGTACAGGACTGTTGGTTGTTCTCCTCTTTGAAGGTGACCCGTAAAGGAACATCACTAATACTCTAAAATTAATGCAAGGACAAATATTGGGGTGACTTTCCAGAAAGGCCAGACCAGATGAACATGTGTGTGCCAGATGAGGGGTACACATTTTTTCTTCTCTTTTCTTCTGATCAGTTGAGTGTGACTGAGCAGAGTATTGTATGGTTGAACAGACAAACAGAAACCAGTGCTGTGAAATCATCTGGAAATACAGGCTTGACAATCAGATAAGGGAGACTCATCATCTTATCTGGAGTTAGCAGAAAGAATGGATTCAAAATAGCAGCTTAGTAGGCCTCCCACCATCTTTTCTTCTCAGTGGGACAAATACCAAAACATCCACTGACTTCACTGGTGCTCTCACATACAGTCTGCCTCTGGTGCTAGCATGTGTATTGCTCTCAATTGCAACATTTTTTTAGATATATGTGTGTTTGTGCCTATAGTCAGCCTGCGTCAGGTGACAGTGAGTGCCAAACAAGCAGTTTCATTTTTTATGGCTTCTAAACGTGTGTTGCGGGAGGGGACTATTTCTTTGTGTTTAAAGACAGAAAATAAACAGGGATTTTCTTACGATATGTGAAGAGATATGTCTTTTCTAATCTTCAGTTTTAAATCTCCTATTAACATTGACAGGAATTGACTGTGCCTTTCTCCAAAAAAATATTTCGTATCTTTTTTTTTCTCTTCACAATGTAAAAAATCCCCCAAACCCTTATTTTGTGTATTTGGTTATATATGCTTGCAGGTTCTCTAAAACACAGCGATCTCAGGATAATTTAGAAGGGTTGGTGCTGTCCATTACCGTGTTACATATACGAAGGAAACTCAAGGCACTTGAATGTTTCAACAGCAGCTCACTCAATGATCAAAGTAATGAGGAAGGGCTCTTCTAGTCCTTTGACATTAGACTTTTGACCCTTCCAAAGGCTATGGGGACCAGTGCTTCCTAACATTGGGTTTTCAGGGAGCATTTTTAGAACTTCTGAGAGGTAATTTGTGAAAAATGAAAGGACTTAGAAGAACATAAGCAGTTCAAAATAGTAATTGCAATTAGTTATATTCATTTTCACCAGACCTGCAGATCAGAAAAAAGCGAAGATTAAATATCAGTCTTACTGATCAGATTTAAATAGTTTTAAAACCAATACTTCTGCACTGAAATTTTTTAAGATGTACTGAATAGTCACTTGTCCAAATTCTATGGCAAACCAAGCTCACACCCCATTTTGTTCCCTGTGGAGCTCAGAATAGGTGCTGGATTGGCAGCCTGAAAAAGATGGTCTGCTGCTGAACCATATGAAAGAGAGGTCTTAGTGTCATGTGTCCCAGTCTTGACCTAAAGAAAAGGAAGAGCTTCATAGAAGTTCTTCCCTAGTGTTTTGATGGAGATAACCAACAAGGTTGCAGTTGTAATTGGGATGAAGTGTTTGCTGGAATCCCATTAGCAAGGCCAAACAGCAGCTACAGGCAGGTGACAAACCTTCAGGAACCTAGAGGTGAGAAATGAATGCCTGTACGTAGTTCATAAAGTATTTTTAAAGAGCATATTGCTTTTAGGAGGAAAGTAACTGCAGGGGGACCAAATGTCAATGTAAATCTTACTTACAGGGCCCTGAAAAGACAGGCTTGTAAAGCACTGTTCATTTAAATACCATAACTGGATATACTCTAGAAGTCATAATAAGGCAATTTAGTGGAATTTGGTTTAAGATTTTTGTTCAAATTCAAAACTTTGTATGTTTTTAAGAATTGATGCTTCTCTTTAAACTCAAATATGCTTGCCTGCTCTCACACTCACACAAGCACACACATATTTCATATTTTTTTCTCAGGATGCTGTGTGAGCCATTCGTTATTGACTTGTTCCTTCTCTTTGAAAGAATATCTGCCCACACAGTTAAAAACAATTGTCTATAGGCTTCAACCTTTTCATGCAGAAGTGTGTGGGTGAGAACTATTTAATCCAGTTGTAAACTCAAGGAAATAGCGATCAATTCCCTTGCTGCTAGAGACGCATTCAGAAAAAGTATCAAAATTAAAGGGAAAATGAGAGTTTTCATCTTGAGAGGGACACAGGAATGTGGTGAATTCCCAAGATTGTTGGTGTGCTTGTGCTGTTTCTCCCATCTTCCATATTAAGCATGATTTGTGTCCGTTTGACAGAGAGTTTGGCTGATCATGCCGCTTGCTAACAACTGTCGTAGCTGGGGTCCGAGTTGTGTTAAGTTTTGGAAGACAAAGTACTGTTGCTGAAAACGGGTATATAGCTTTCAGACCCCTTTGCACACATCAAACTCCCAAGGACAGCCCATGAGTTCCTTTCAAACCCCGTGTTGCAAATAATGTAAAGCAAATTGTTAGCAGCTTTGTGGTAAAGGAGAATATTTCTTCCTACTAGTCTTTCCTCTCTGCTTCATGTTGCTCTTTCTCACAAGTCTCTTTCTCTGCATATGAGGGTGGCAGGACATAGGCTAACAGATAATCGAGCTTGCTGCTTGTTTCTTAAAGAGCTCCCACACACGTTTTTAAATCCTTGAATTTGGGTTGCTGGCTACAAAGTTGCATATATTTGTCTAATATATGTCACTTCTTTCTGTCTATACTTACCAGTTTTTCTCTCCAGAGTGAAATTCATCCAGTGTTTTGTGTTTGCTATAAATACACATCTCAGCTGTATTTCTATCCTTTGTGTCAACATTAAAATTCCCTTGTTCTATGTTTAGCTTGAATAATTACCAAACCATTTGCAATTAGAACTCTAGGATATGACCTCACACTGATTTATTCCTTCATTTCTTTCTGTATTTAATACATTTCAGATGCTGAAAATACCAAATCTTTGTCCTTTTATTTTGATGTTTATCAGTAAGGGAAACATTCCAAAACAATCAGCCAAATACCTATGCTTTGTTCATTTATTGCCTTCTCTGAAGATAAATTGACTGTACTCAACTCTCTTCAGCATTTTTCTTCACCTAGATATTATTGCCTTGTGTAGCCACCCCAAGGTGACTGTTATCACTTAATTAAATCCTTGCACGCTGGGAAGAAAAAACAACATTGTTCGTTCATAACCCCAAGGAGGTTGGTTTTTTTTTTCTTTAAGCCACTAAGCTTTTTCCCTGTTTTATTAACTTATTCCTGGCTACAACAAGACATACTTTGTTGACGAGCAAAAGGTTGTATTAGCTTTTTATTTTCTGGGTAAACTTATCTTTTCTGTGGGAAAAAAATGTGGGCATTACAACAAAGAAAAAAAAATGGGATCTCTCGAAACCCTGCAATTCTAGTAAAGGTCTGTGTAAACATCAAGCTGGTAAAGAGAAACAGGGGAGTAGCAGGAAGGAAATGAGAAAATAAAATGCAAACATAAAAACTGGAACAAGACAAAAAAAAAAGTAAAATGACGTGTATATACATAGAGAAACTACTGCAGTGCTAAGGGAAAATTGGCATAAGGAATAGCATTTTTGAAGAGAAAATATATCAGGGCTCTTTATGTTACTGTCTAGGGCAGCATCTTTTTATTAGCCTCTTGTTTAATGTCCTCTCTTTGTCTATTGATTTTAGACTACATAACACTGTGCTCTTGCTTTTACCTTTGCATTTCTTTTTCCATAGTGCACAATGCTACTTGAAAACTGTAAGAGGAAATATTGCAGATGAGCCACTCATTGAATATGTGAGACCTGTGATTTGCTTTTATGTTTTTTTGAGCACAGTACTTCGTATGAGAAAGTTCAGTTGAAGCAGTGAGTTGCCAGAATATGTGCAATGGTTTAGCTGCCTTTCTGCTTGTTTCTAGTCCATTAAACGAAAGACCAGAAAATAGGTTTATCTACTCTAAAATTTGGGCTCAAGCAACCATATGTATTTGTTCATGATGCTAAATCATTTTGCCACCTGCTGTGTTCAACAAGCATTTACAAATAGTAAATGCTATTTAAAGCTGTAATATTTGCAAAAGCAGTTTATGCTGTGATACCATTTGTATGAGAAGCATAACATTTTAGTGTGTAATAGGAAAGAGCTTTTAAGTAGCTGGATAATTGTGATTTTTGAAATGTTACTACTTGTAATGTGTAGACTACAATTATTTTAGGTCGTAGACAGTAGTATAAATTTGTATGTGAACAGCAAAATATTGATAGATTTGGACAGATTTGCTCCAAATCCAGCATGTCTGTAGTATGTGTCAGTAGTTAGTCTTGGGAAATTCCCTGTTCATGATAAAGTTTCAGCCTGAAGTGTGGGATTTCTTTTTGTTCTGTGCATTTAAATTCTTGTCTGTAGCTTTCTGAATCAAATCATTATTTTACAATGTTTATACAACTTAAATTTCTCTCTTTCTTAGTAATAACAGTAATCTTTCAGTTTACCTTCACAGATTCTAGGAATACTTTCCAATCTGTGTGCAATGGATCTGCCATCCATGGTGATTTTAACATATACTCTCTGTTTTTATCTAATTTATTTTAACTTTGAGGCCTGTAGGCTATCTACAGATCTATCTATACATCTTAATGAACATATTGCAAAGGTATCTGAAGCCTCTCTTGTTTGGAATAAAGGCAATAGAAAATTTATCAGTTATCAAGATTTTTGGTTTGATTTGGTTTAAGATTACTATTAGAAAGTGGTTTAGGAAACACTAATTCTGCACTGAATTAAGTTTTGATGTCAAAAAAGTGAAATTCCCCAGAATGAGATTTTACATCCGTAAGAACTTTAGGAGTTTACTGTAGACAGAATTTGATGTTTAAATTTGGGACACTAATTTCAAATAGCTGTAGTATGTGCATACTTTCTACTTATTTTCCAAAACCTGTTTTGTCAGACTTTTTTCCTTTTCTTGTGTGTTCCTAATTGGAAATTCTTGTTTTACATTTGTTGTATTATATGATTTTTCATAAATAATTTCAATGCTAGTTTGTGATATCAGTGAGTGACATAGTGACTTCATTGCAGTATTGGGAAATGGCACAGAAAGCTTGTGAGGGAGAATTTTATTCCAACGTTTAGCTAGAAATATATGGCAACATATATCAACCTTTCAAAGAAGGATGCTTTAAAGTTTCATACACCACGAATGTCCACCTTTTAGGGTCAAAAATATTCTGAATTTCTAAGCACTCTAATGTGTTTCTTGTATTTTCTGTTAAAAACATAGTTTAGAAACAAAACCAGTTAGTCTTAAGTACCATAGAAAACCACCTTTAGCAAGTTGAATTGTAATCCTGCTAAGGCTGAAAATACTGTTTAGATTTTAAACCCTAGTCAGAACTCAGTCTTCTCAGATGTGGAAAACATTTGGTTGTATTTCTGTTGCAGTTATTTTGTGTGTGTGTGCTTCTGCTCTTTCCCATCTGGTTTCAAACCAGAATCAGGGAAGGACTGATAAAACACCATTTCTTTTTCACTATAGTGACTGAAAACAGATTGAAGAAATTCAGATAAATGTCGGAACTCATTAAAGCATGACCACTTAAATTTATTTATTTTAAGTTGGAAGGGTTGCTGCCAATTAAAATGGCAAATTTACATGCAGGAGTCTATCTATGCTGCTTTCTGTGTTGTGTGTCAGGCAGCATGTTCGTTTGGACATGGTAACAGAACACAATCTGAACTGAAAAGACATTCACACAGCAGCATGAAAAGCACTGACAGCATCCAGTTGCCTATTTGATAGGACGAGGGGTAATAGTTTTAAACTGAAAGAGGGTAGATTCAGACTAGGTATAAGGAAGACATTTTTTACAATGAGGGTGGTGAAATACAGGAACAGATTGCCCAGAGAGGTCGTAGATGCCCCATCCCTGGAACCATTCAAGGTCAGGTTGGATGAGGCTCTGAGCAACATGATCTAGTTGAAGATGTCCCTGCTCATTGCAGAAGGTTGGACTATATGACCTTTAAAGGTCCCTTTCAAACCAAACCATTCGATGATTCTATTTGATTCTGGCCCAAGGTAGTTTTCCAGTGATTTAAGGAAAGGGAAAAAGATGCAGAACAAAAAAGAAGTTACTTGGGCAAATAAAAGGATGTTTGAGGAAATCCTGGGTTGTATTTTATTTTCTACTGAAAGGTTGAACTTGCACTATAAGTTCTTTCATTAATGCGCCACAAGTAGGACTTGAAAGTATGCTGCATCAGGGAGAAGAGACATCAAAATGCGACAATGCAGAACCTCCAGGTAGTGGGAGCAGGAATTCAGAACTTTACAGTAAAGATGCCCAGATAACTGATGACAACTGCCTGCGATTTAGACAACTGAGCAAACATGTGAAGTATTGCTTAGGGTCTAGAAGAAGACATTGCTCAAGGCAGGAGACAATTGCAGATACATGTGACTTTTTAATGGAGCAGAAAGAAGGAAAATATCACAATGGAAGCAGGGAAAGCTAAGATGCTACACTCACACTGTGTGCTTAAAGCATCCTGGTTAGAAGAAAATAGAAGTGTTTCTTTGGTTTTCTCTGGGTAGTTCTTAATAGCAGGAAAATGGTGCTAACATTTGGCAAGAGGAGGAGTTTTCTTTAATCAGTTCCGTTGGTGAAGGCCGTTTTACCACAGTCATCTTAGGGAGAGACTTTAACCTTCAGGTCTGTTACAAATTGGAGTGAAACGGATAGTAACAGTGCAGAGCAATCATGTCAGTTCCTACTTGGGACATGGGATACAACATATAGATTGTTGACATGTGCAATAAATAGCATTAGGGTTGGTGGTGTCAAGACTTATTTGGGGCTCTTTAGATAATGTGGTGTGTGGATTATTGGCACAACCGACAACTACTGTACTCTGCAGTGTCAAGGAAATCTTGAGCACCTTTTGATGAGCGGGTTATTGATACTTTATGCTGCAGCTGCTCCAGGGGACCCCTTAAGGGCACATCATGATAGTGTGGCTGCACACTAAAACCGTGTGGTAAAAATATAGAGGAACATTTTCATGTGGTTACTGTGAAACCGGCTTTAA
Organism: Tauraco erythrolophus; assembly: GCF_009769465.1. Lineage (NCBI taxonomy): Eukaryota > Metazoa > Chordata > Aves > Musophagiformes > Musophagidae > Tauraco > Tauraco erythrolophus. Next base: position 43,708,633 of record NC_141470.1, read on the forward strand.
AAGGAAAAAAAAAACATATTCTTGGTTGAAACCTTGTGTTTCTGGCTTCAGCTGATGCTATATGGACAAATCATAACCCACTCACTCCTCCCCACCCTAGAAAACAGGATTTTATTATGGAAATACAAACAGACCCTTAATTATCACAGCAGTCAGACGTAGCACTATAATATATTAGCTTGTATTTGAAGAAGAGTATAAACCTTTTTCACTGAAAGAGCTGCTCTGTGCTGTTGATATGCTTGAATTTATGCAATGAGCTGGTAAACAGAAAAATCCATACTTATCTTTACCTACACAGGCATTAGAGGTGAGCTCAGGAAAGAAAAAAAAAAAAAAGAAAAAAAGAAGAAAGGAAGCAAGGGGAGGGAGGGAGGGGGGGAGGGAGAAACTCAGTATTTCCACACAGCCTAGGGTGAGATTAGAGTCCTGTTGATGGCAGAGCTACATGCTCTCTTCTCACCTGGTCTCGTATTCCAGCTGTGAAACAGAAGTGGAAGGTCAACATAGCAGTGGTGTTTTGTAGTGGCAAACTGAGTTGATTTCCTGAAATCGTTCAAGACCAGACCTCCAATTCCGTCAGGATAACTGATTTTCACATGAATGTGCATTCCCCACTTTTGTGTGAAATGTACTTCTGGAGTGAAGCACTGTAACCTCAAAACCCTTGAAGGAAGTACTGCAGCTCAGCATAGAGATATCACCTTTACTGTGTAGAATGCAGATGTAGTGGATAATTACTTCAGGGGAAGATTTTGAAATATTTCTATTATTAATGAAGTCTCTAACTGGTTTCAGGAAGTTACTTGTTTGTTATTCTGTTAGTCCTACATATTCACAGTACTCCTCTGTTTCCTGCTCTAAACTGCACAGATGAGAGAATGGAAACCAGTTCTTCTATGGACACAAAACAGCACAGCATAGCTTTCTCTAGATTTTCATCTTGTCTTCTGTTGAATTTTGTGTCTAAAACAGTGCAACCTGGCTGAGGTGTTTTCAGTGCTCAAGGCATTTGTAAGGTCTCTGCTTTGTGATGTCTAATACTATAGGAGCTCATAGTTCAGCTTTTACTGCTGCAAAGGCTCTCGGGGCATCTCATCTCCATTGTCAGTCTGTTTTCACCAAACTCGTAGGAATTACTCTGAGACATCTGCCTGCTGTCAAATCTAGCAAAAACTAGCCATGAATTGGAATGCCGTTAGTAGGACAGACAGACAAAGACATGCAGAATAGAGGAAACTAATTTCAAGGTTGGAAGAGCCACTTCACAATCCAAGTTTCAAAGGGTTATAGTTTTGTGGACTCTCTTTTTTTTTTTTTTTTTTTTTTCTTTTTAATGCCTCTATAAAGGTAACCTGTAGTAACTAGCAGGTTCTGATTCATGCCAGTCCAGATTCTTCTTGTTTCAAGGGTCACAGGACTAAGGAGTCAAGTGACAGTAACAGTTCTGGAGGCTTTTAAGTACCGCTCTTTACTGGAAAAGCAAACAGCTCCTTTAATTTAGTCCAGCTGTATATGGATACTAGAAGGCTTTCAGAGTGGACATCCGTGGAACTGCTCCACACTCCCATAGGTGGAGAAAGAATTGATATAGCAAACGATCTCCTACATTAGTACAAGGATTAGTGACAGCTGGAGGAATTCTCAGCTGATGAGGACCAGGTTCTGTCTTCTTTGCAGTATAACATGGGATAAGAGGCTGAAGATAAGAACACAGGTTTTTATTTTTTACCATGTATGTGCTAAGGGTTACCGTTAAAAACTGCACTGAATTGAATGGACTTTGCATTTATTCTTAATATACTGTGTTCTTATTATCTCTATATTCCATTGTCTATAAAGTATTCTCAACATGTTCTTCTTTCAAGGGGAGTATAAATCAGAATTATATGCTAGGCAAAGAACTCAACTGAATTTCTCATTCAAATCTATTTTGATTGTCTATATTGCCATCTAATAGATTAAATATGCTAAGTATAAGCCCCTCATCCTGTTCTTCCTGAGCACAAGCTTTCCGCTTCGTATGTATGAAATTGTGTGATGCAAGTAAGAACACAAGTACTCAGTTCTGGGCTGGAGGTCTAATTCTAGCAAGCCAATTGCAGGATCAATCACCTGAGCATCTGAGTACCTACTGAGTGCAGGTGTTAGTTTAAGAGTGTGATTAACTCTATATCGCAAATTCTTCCCTATAATTTTTTCACCTAGGTTTTTTGGACAACAGACAGTTAGATACCTTTATCTGTATACTTTCACATAACATCAGATTGTGTAGATTGAAAGAAAAGCTAACCAAATATGCAGATATACAATGAATATAAGATCAATTTGAATGGAGCTTACATAAACTGAAAAATTCATATATAATACAAAAGAGCTTTAAACTTGCAGCTTTGGGAACAGTAAATATCACAATTCTTATTACTCTCGCAATCAGTTGTGCTTGTGTAGGTGCTTCTACCTGCACAGCATTACAGTCAGATCAGATTCCCACAGTATCTTGCTGTGTGGTCTTAGGTGCAGGTCTGGGGACTCTTGGACTCTGCCAACTCTTGCTATTTATCATAGCTCCTGCTACTGGGTCACCTTACTCTTTCATTTTTGGCACTTCGAATAGTAAACGTTATGCAGGTGCATACAGTGTCAAGTCCTTTACTCAGGGCAGCACCTCTCGTTGCACAAATGCATATGTGATTGGAATATTTGCACCATCGAAGGACAGAAACAACTTGATATTCAAATCCTAAATATCCAAAGCAAAGCCAATCCACATCCAGATACACACTTAATCCTGACCCAAAACGAACAAATTCTCAGGATAAGAGATATACAATGTAAATTCGGTATGATAAGTCTCATCCTAAATAGATATAGTATTGTATTAGATGGCATGCAGTTATTGGCATCGCAATCTGCAGTCTGAACAGTCTAGAACCAACACTAGGAATCCTTTATAATTGAAAGGTAGGAGCTCATCAGGAACTGGCATCATAAAGATGAAAGGTCAGTGCTTTAATACACAACTCCCACAAAATTGAATTTTAATTAAGTGCAACAGTGCTGAATCCCTCCCTCAGGAGTCCTTTTTCTTTACGCTAATATATCTAGCCCTCCTCTCAGAAAAAAGAATGGCAAAGATGAAGTATAAATATTCTGCCTAGTAAGATTTTAACTTCAGAGCTTTTCAGCAGTGGTTAGTATAGCAAGTAGTAATGTAAATCAGTGTTTTGTTTTAGTAATGAATCATTTATGCAGAAGAATGGACAATGGAAAACAGCATTTGCCAATGAGAACAGCAGCTTTTAACCTTGCGTGTGCGTGTGTGTATCAGTGAATCCAAAAAATTATCCATCGATGGTTTAAATACTGTGTGATGAATTTCAGTCTATAGACAGTAAGCTTGCTTTTCTGTTACCTTTCACAGCCCCCTTGAGCAGTTCAGTATCAAGTTGTTCAGAATGAATTGCTCAGATTGTCCAGACTATTGAATAGTTCAGTTTTCAGTTTAAATAGTTCAGGCTGAAATCAGTCAGTTGGGGAATGTGCAGTTTACTGAACATCATCTTGCAATGAAACTACTATGAAATAGTCTGCATGTCATGTAAAAGATTACTGTATCTCTATTTTCCACTTGTTCCAAAAGAAGCGAAGAAAGTAAACTCATACTTCCTAACTCTCGCTAGTGAGTACTACTCGTCTTCTAGAATATTTTACTCCAGAGAGGTTGCCTCCTCACCGTCACCGAAAAACAATCCAAAAGCTTCAAGTTGTAGCAGGTCATCAGACAGTTAAAATCTTAATGTTGTGGAATTCTAACATGTAAGTTAAAATAACCTGTGCAGCCAGCTGACTTCAGCAGAGCTGATGCTGTACTGGGTGAAGTATCAGACCACTTCTAACAGATAGTTTAATTCCCTCAATGCACATCAGTGTGTCTTCTACATGAAAACCCGCATCAAGAATTTCAGCAGTTCAGCCCAGCAATTTAGATCAGTTAATCAAACAGAAGCATAATAATGAGCAGAGATATAGAGGATATAACAGAACAGTGCAAGTACTTGACCAAAAAATTTCATGGCGATAATTAAAGATCATCTGGCTTCTATCATGTAACTCAATTTTGTTGTTCTTATCTGTATTTTGGCATTGATATAGTTGTCTGCATGTTATATGAAGGGGTTTGCCAAAAAAAAAAAAAAAAAAAATTATCCTGTGATAAACTGGGTGCAGAATAAGTGCAAGCTGTCTGTCCTGGATTTTTTTTTTTTTCCACACTAGTAAGCCTTACTATTTCTCTCTTTTAATAGCATTGCAATATAAGCCAAGGATATTTTTTTTTTGCTGACTGTGATGCCAACTTTTCAGCAAGTCTAATAGCTTTCATGGTGCAGTTTCCTCTGTGCAGTCAGGATGGTTTGGCGTTTTGCAGCAATATAGAAAGGTCTTCTAGAAAAAAAGAAATTCTATCTACAAGGCAAAGATCCCTAAAAGTCACTTATTGCTTTTGTATAGAAAAAGTTGTCAAACTCTTAATCTCTCATTTTTTTCTTGAACTCTCATCGCTTAGAGATTTGTAATCTTTCTGTGATTCTTAGACTCATCTCTAATATTTTTCAATCTACTATCAGTGAATAAATCTGTGAGTACACCTTAAGAACCCAACTGCCACCTTTAAACATTATTCTTGCCTCTAAACTTTTCTCCTCTACACTCTCCACTTTTGCAATGGTGCTGATCTGGAATAAAATCTGCTTTTTCTAATCAAGCAGTAAATGTACCACTGCAAGTTTTTGCTGCTTTGGTTACATAAACATACTTATTCTATAAGTTTGGCAAAAGATGCATCAAGAGAATTAGTAAAGTTTACTCTTCCTCCTTTGTTTCTTGTCTTTGAGCTATAAAGCAGATCTCCTTATTATTGACACATTTATTTTTTGGCACTTCCTTGTTGTTATAAATTGCATCCTGACCACACGAGCAAAGAGCACGAAGATGACAAATTGGGAAGCTGGCATCAAAGTCCATTCTAACCACATCCTTTGAGCTTGTCCTCTTACCTCATCTTTTTTACAGTAGTTGTTTTGATGCCAAATACATGTTGCTTTGTTGCCAAATATGTGTCATTAATTCACAGGGAGTCCGTGGTGGACCGTGATTTTAAAAATGGCAGTGATATGAGAGTTGAAAACACAGTTTTCTATATGTTTGATTTTGGGATTTTTATTCAGTGGTGAAAAACTTGCAGCTCAAGGAACACTGCAATAAGTCCTCTGCCTTTTTATTTTCTTTGGACTTTTGTTTTGTTTTCTGCAACAGATTAAAAAGACTGAAGAGAAGCAATAAAAATTTTAGGTATTTTTGTAAGTCAGTAGATGATCAAACTTTAGTTGCTCATTTTTATTCATGTATATCACACATATCTCATGTAAAATCCTACTTCTAGGACTAATACTTCAGTTGTCTCATAGTACTTAGTTGTGAAAGCCCAAGGTCAGATTTTCCACCTAAGTAGTTATGCTTTTGTATGTTTTTTGGTGTTGCTGCAGGATATTAATCTGATAGCTTAATAGTGACAGCACAGTAGATGGGCACTGAAGCTTTGAATCAGATTTCCGTTAGCCACTGTTTATGCCTTTTATTTCATTTTAAAGCCCCATCCAAGAAGGGTTGCCATGTTGAAATGAAGCTTCCTTTTTTGTTGCTGTCTTTAGTACATCATGGTTTTTAAGCCATACTGTAACACAATAAATAAATTATGCAATGATATGTTTATTATAAGAGAGAGACTTTTTGCTTTCGTAAATGTCAATTGCATCCAATGCTGCCTGTCTTTTTAAAAAAGAGTAAAATATTTTTGCTGTTATTGAATGTTGTATGTCTAATTGATGACAGACTTTGTCCTCAAATTAATGCTCAGCTCCAGTTATATCATTATGTCATAACAGTGAAAAATTCTAATTAAGATGATCTGTTTGCCAGGAAAAAGTTTAGTATATCAATTAATCTATTTTATCAAGGGGAGTATTCCCTTCACCAGCCCCTGTCTCCTGATCATGGCCTGAATGATGAGAAAAACATCACAGATGCATGCTGCATTGGACAAAGAACACATGCATGCATTTAAATCATGTATATCTTACTTTTTACTGATGTAATTGTGAAATATGTTCTTTTTGCATTCATAATTAGGGGGTGGAACAGATGGTGAAGGCTTAGTTTAAAATAATCTGTCATTAAAATAACCTAGCCTACTGGTAATTCTTCACTCTAACTGGAGTTTAGGTCAGGGTAGCAGGGTTTTTTTGCAGCATTGGAATACACTAGAAAGAATTAGGGTCTTCATGGATAGTATGAAATATGAGGATATTCTCCAGAAGGACACTGTAGTATGACTCCCGTGAATTAAATTTGCCTGTAGTGGGAATATGCAAAAATGGCTGGGACAAAATTCCTCTGACAAATACAAATCCATTTAGTACGATGCATTATACATTAGTGCATATTCGGTCAAAGTGGTTCAGTGGGTTTCATATCCTGAGAGGAAATAATCTCACTTTTCTACAAATACTGTAGGAGGCACTTAGTATTTTGGGTTAAAAAACCTGTGCTTTACATTTTCATATTATTCTGATGTCAGAGGATATAAATTATAATTGTTGGCATTGTTATTCAGAGGTGCTGTAGCTAGTGACTTTTACATCTGAGTCTCACTTCCCTTGTGTCTACCACATGGACTTGCTGTTATGTGACAAAGGGAATCTTCTATCAGTCCTGTCTGGCTAGTGTTTAGAACAGTTTTCAGGAATAAGAAAACTGGCTCAATAAATCAGATACTTGTATGTCTTTAAAGCATTTATTTTAGTGTTTCCGCTAAGATTTCATTCTCTAGCAGCTTTGAAGAAAGCATATAGATTTCAGCATGGTATTATGATAAATCTTCTCTAGGAGGGGCAAGCATTAACATTTGTGTCGGTTCTTTTTCATCTTAATCCAACCTTGGTTAATAATCAGAAAATTCTACATAGTGGGTAAGAAGATGTAATTAACCCTTTGACCTCAGAATCTTAATTGGCGCCTGTTGAAAACAGTGGGGCAGTTAAAAAAAAAGAAAAAATTAAAAAGTAGCCTGTGGTGATTGAAACAGCATAATACATAATGATTTTCTGAAATCAAAAGTACTAGGGAACGTCAGCTTTAATCACATTTTGCATAAAACCAGTAAGTGTAGGTTTAGACAAGAAGTTGCCAGTCTTCCTTAAATTGGATTGTGCTCAAAATCGACATTTGGAGTCACCCTGACTCGTTTTCAGCTGCCACACTAGGTGGGGTAGAACTGAGTTTATGGACAATCCACTTTATTTATAAAAATAAAAAATACGTTAGTTCAATAATATTTTCCTAACAGAAGATGTTCTACCTTTATATTCATGGCCTCTGCTTCAATGAAAATAGAACATTTTATGAAAAAAAACAGTTACTTTTGCAGGCCCTATTCCTGTGTTATAGTTGATGATAACTGTGGAACATCTGAAACGGGAATCCTATCTGCCTTTGAACTGCAGTGAAACTGTTCAGAAATTCAGACTGGAAATTACACTGTGATGCTCATTTTAAAAGAGAGATTTGAAAGCTGACTAAATCCAGTACCCTTCTTGCATTTATTGTGTCCTTAGTTATACATAGGTAATATGAGTAATACTTCCAGAGATTTCTCATTAAACCAAAATTGTTTGTAAATAGGTGGTATACCATGGTATCACATAGTGTTCTTCAGTATATAACATAACCTTTGTTATGTTGTCTGCCACCTTCTCTGAAGTCTGCTGCTCTCTTGGCATGCACAAAGGACATACGCTTTATGAAAAATTGAAAAATTTCAACACGCATTACTTAAATAATAAATATTCATAAATAATACCTATGAATAACGAATGAGACAGTCCTTCAGAACTACTGTTTGACCTGTATAAGGAACAACAACATTGTCACAAAAGTGGTCCATCTCAGCCCTTTCATACTGGTGGGAGGAACTGCCTGGCATTGGAAGATGGCTATTTCTCCCCCTATTTTTATTGTATTTTTTCTTAGGTATTAGAGCTTGATCTTAGTACTTGGGGCCTTTTTTCTGTCTTTATATTTTGTGCATGGGAGTAGTTAGCTGTTCCATTAGCTATTAATTAGTGGCTTTTTCAAAATATGATTAAATAAACTTTCTGACTTTGCTGTATTGAACAAAAGAGTGAAAGTGCTCAGTATTTTTACCCAAGCGTAACTTCAGGGAGGAGGGAAGGGAAATGGAGAAAGAAGGACTGACGACAGCTTTGTAGTCTCAGTTGGCATAATGGCACAGGAAGGGACTAATCATGGAAGAAGTCAAATGTGGCTGTGCTGCAGTGGCCCTGCCACTCCATCACTGGTGCCTCCTTAGTACCACTCTTGTAAAACTAGAAGGCAAAAGTAAGGAATAATCTCCCAGAAAGCAAAAGAAGAAAAAGGTAAGGAATAAAAACTGTTTAACTGAAAGGAGAAAATCAGAGCCAATGGCATGGAAAAGTAGCAAGTGATTAAGATGTCTAACGCTTCTCACTTTAACACTCTTCCCACTTGCCAATGGCTTTCCAAACTTTGGCCATGCAGGCTGAAATTTCTTTGTACAGTTGTCTTGACCAGAGGTAGTTTTATTTATTTATATTTTTCCAGCAAAACAAATTTCAGCCAGTTCCAAAGCAGCAGTCAGGAAAACAATCCTGCCTAATCAGTACTAAAAGCTTTCTTCAAACTTCCATTTCATTAAGAAGCCTGAATTCCTGAATAAGATAATGCATAGAAAAGAAGCAGGAAAGCCATCAGTGGCTTTTTGTTGTTCTTACAAAACTCTACCCAGAAATGTAGATAATTACACAGTAAAGCAGTGTACTAAACAGAACAGATCATAAATATGCTCCAACTGTATGAAACTCTTGAGTAAAGGACTGAGGGCACCACGCTAAAATCCTGGATATGTAAAAAATTTGAGAAGAAAGCTGATTTTCTATGATACACAAATAACCTGTGAAACTTCTTTCCTCAAGATATCATTGAGCCAAGAACATAACAGGATTCAAAAAAAAAAAAAAGTCTTGAGCATAAGCACGCTAGTTGTAAAAAATGATTATAAGGAATATCAGGTATCATGGTCTTGCCAATTAGTAACAACCTGAGGTTATAAAGAAACTTCTAGTAGGCTTGTCATTACCTACATAACCGTTACGGGTATTTCAAATGCTGTTCTGAAGCATCTAGATACACACTGTCAGACTCGGGAAAACCCCCACTGCAGATAGGCCGTTAGTCTGATTCAGTATGGCAATTTATTGTGGCTTGTGGAGAATGAAGTTCTAGGAAGAACATATAGAGGTGGCCAGGGAGTCAGGATGATGATTCACAGTTTTATTTCTAAGAGAGGATTAAGCCAATTTCCTCAAGGGAGTATGGGACGAAGCGTCAGGAAAACTTAAACAGAGACCTTTAAAGATTCACTCTTCTGATCTTTCTGTGATGGGGAAAGTGGAGAGTAGCAAAAGAAATTATACATAGTGGGGGAGATCAAAAATGTAGAGGTTTTGATTGTCCTTCTATGGATCTAAGTTTGAACTTCACTGTTCCAAATTTTCCACCTGTTATTGATGTTAAAATTCAAGGAACTGATGTTAATCATTTGAAAAGAAATGATGATGATTTATAAGAGGCCATAAATGGCTTGCATAATATAAATGTTTTTACATGAAGAAAATCTATGCAGATTTACATTTTTATTAATTCATAAATATAAATTAGAGTCTTTCTTTAATGCAGTGTCTTTAGTGAGGGTTTGTTTTCCAATATGTGGTTTATTCTTTTTAGAAAACACAGATTTTTGAACTAATTCCACCACCTACTACATCAGAGAGGGGAGAACGCTTGCCAAAGACAGCTTCTGACCAGCAGTGTGTTAGAAATTAATCAAGAAGCTGAAGAATAAAAAAATTAAAAACCCTCAGAAATCATTGGTCTGTATTTGAAAGGGAATGAAATGATTACATGACTTTGTCATCATATATCTCCATCACATTTGTGCACATCTCTCATTTTTTCTTCCAAAACCAGGTTGGTCTCTCAAATGCTGCTGTATGTTTTTACTTTACACAGACCTTTATCCCAAGGGGATATTTGGGATGGGATTGTTTCTTGTTCATCCCATCGTTTGAGGTGTTTCTTATTTTCTGAGTTGTTTTAGCATTTCTAATGTCTGGAATTTTTTGATTTTACTTTTGCTATTGTGCATGCTTGTTTGCCAATAATCAGCCTCATAAAAAGCACAAAAGTAAAGGCACACATAATGTGCGAAAGGCAGCTTCTTCCTAGTGAAGATTTGCTCTTATTCCTAGAGGTATATTTCCATCTTGATGTGCAGTGATTTACTCTGTGTGTCAGTTTAGAATATAGTCCTTTGTTTATTAACTGCACTCATGTTTCAAAAGGTATTCATTAATCTGTGTAGTCGTATGTTGATTTTTGCAGTTGCAATGGAAACCACATCCAAAGACTTGAACCTGTCAAAATAAAATCTGATCTAGAGTTTTACACCAAAGGGATGAAATTCATAACATTTCTATAGACCTAAGCTGTAAACATATTTGACAGTAATCTGCTGATTGGCTTTGTTTGTTGTCTCACAAAAGGAAAATGGGGGGGGGAGGGTGCGTGCATGCGCACATGTGTGTGTGTGTAATCCTCAATTAATTAACAAATTATTGAGGTCCATAGTGGTTTGAGTGATAGTAGAATTTTATTTTCTTTTTTTCAGTTTTTAGAAGGGGAAATTCACTACTTTGATTCTTGGGGATGGGAAGGGATCTTACATACCATTTAATTGGAAGGCTATTTGTTTTCTTTATTTATTTATTCCTGTAAAAAATTGAAGAACATTTTATTTTCTATATTTCTTCTGTCATGCAAATGAGACTAATTTTATCCAGTATATGGCAGATGTAAGTATTACAATAAGTCCTCGAACTTTGGAATATACTCATATGCTGTTTGTTAATATATAGACAGAATATGAAGTAATTGTCTTCAGGATTCAAGTTAAAAACACTCTCATAGAAATCAGAACATTTTCCTCAATGTGTTCTGTGATGCCTTTGTTTGAGTCTATTTTTATCTGGAATTTAGAATTTTTTATTAATCTATTCACTTTTTTTTTTTTTTTCCCCTCCACTTACTCTGTAGTCCCTGGATGGATTTGTATTTGCACTAAATCAAGAAGGAAAATTTTTGTACATTTCAGAAACTGTCTCCATCTATTTAGGCCTGTCCCAAGTAAGTACATGCTTTCAATTCTAGAACATGATTGTGTATGATGCATTCTTCTGTTTATCATTCTTAAAGAAATAATAGTTTGGTTTCTGTATTTTGTGTGGATTATTGACTTAACTATTTAAAGTTGCATCTGATTCATCCTGAGAAGTAATTGAAAAACGTATCTATTGGTATTGGATGTTGAGATAACACAAACTTGTGCCTGAAAACTTTTTGCCATGAAGGTTCATTATTAATTTATTGAGAACAAATGAAGTTTCTTTCCTCAGTTGTTTTGAACTTTAAACCTCTATACCTGATAGGAAAGGGACACACTAATAGTACTTCCCTTGTGTCCTATTACTGGATGTTTATGGAGTACCCTGCATTATCCAGGGAGCTGACACAATGACAGGGAGTCATTTCGAGTCAAGAAATGCTGAAAGAGACCATTAAAATGTCTTGCAGGGAGGGTTCCAACAAGGACACATTTTACTGCTTTCACAAATGCTCACTGATGTGAAAAGGCAAATTTATAGAATATAATCATTTAATTTTTTTTTTCATATCTTTGCTGACGACTGTTTTTAAAAGATTAAAAGGCAGGCAAAAATTGGGGGGAAAGTTGCTTGTTTATGCTTATTCCTAATCCTGCAGCATTCAGGAATGTTTAAGAAGGATAGCTTCTTTCTCCTTGTACTTAGAAATGCAGCAGAAAGATTTTGCACGATGATTTTCAGAGTAAGATAATCTACTTCTATCGCAGTCAGCCTGAGGAGAAAAAGAAAAATTGAGATAATATTTATTTCAGCTCCTTTAAATTGGGACCCATACTGCTGTGAGGAGGCAACTATTAGCACTGGCAACTGTCAGTTTTGCTGTACCTCAGCAACAATAAAATGAGAAATTTTAACATTTGGTGCAGAAAAAGACTAATTTTAAATATTATCTGGTGAGAATCCGAATAGAGGTTCATTAAGTTCTCAAAGAACATGCAAGCAATTGGCTGTGATAAGTTCAGTAATTGTTATTTTGTGCTGGCTTTAGCAAACCAAATGATAGAAATGGAAACAGAGCTATTTCTAACACATATCAGTATTCTTGTCTCTCATTAAAGTCCGTCGTTTTGTAATAGACTTTAATCCCTGCCTTAATCTGTTTGGGAGTTAGTATCAAGAATCTCAAATTTTGAAATTGGTGCGCCACCATGTTGCTAATACAGTAAAGAATTGGAACTTTAATGTTTATTATTGTCTTATGCTCGTATTAATCTGTTTTATGCATAGTATCCGACGAAGTTTAATAAGCCACTAAAGAAGAAGGATGGATAATTAGTTTAAGCAGGTAAATGCTAATTAGGAAACTCCTGAAAGGCATCCATTATACACTAGCTTAAAACAAATTTTACAGCCCTGGTTAGTGGTGTAATCCAAATTCTGTCAAGGCAACTGCATTTTCTGTAATTGAGATGTGTATGTTTGCTTTGCATAACAGATGGCTCTGTATGCTTAGACTGATAGCTAGGAAAATAATAATTGCATTATTCTGGCCAAAAGAATATTAGCTCTTGGGTTTTGGCCATTTCAGTCAGTCCTCCTGCCAGCACAGCATATGCACATATATGGATTGGATTTTCAAGGAAATTGATGCATCTGGAATAGTGTGGCCATCTGAAATATCATCTGTTCAAGAAAAATTTGGCTTTAACCCTATGCTAGTCTCTCATTAAAAGAATTTTCTGCCACTGTCTTTTTAACTATAGGAGTTGGTAAATCTTTCCTTACTTTGAACTTACATCATGTTGTTAAGACTTTACACTTCATCTTGATCCCCATATACATTTCAAGCAGGGGTTCAGATAAATAAAGCAATTGTCTTTGCATGTTAGAGTATTTGATATATCAGGACAAACATTTCATTGCATTCACTACTGAAAGTATTGATGGAAAAACTACCAAAAATCAGAACCCGGACTGTGGATTTTAATAAAATAATAGATGAAATCTACTGAGATCTACTAAAATATCTGTGATTTTCACTCCTCTTCTATCTTTATGGAGACATTTTGTGTTTCTCAGACCTACTGTACTTACATTTTTAATATGCTGTTCTCTTGAGATAATATTATATAGCTAGGACTCTTGATAATGACAAAAGAAATTCTGGAGCTACTTGTTACTATCATTATTCAGAGTGTTATTTGTTACCAAAAAATATTAGCAAGAATATCCATAAAGCAATTTCTCAAACTATACATGGAAATGCTACTGTTGCACTGCAACAATCTTAAAGTACTCGTGAATTGTGAATTTCTGGAATGGTGCTATATGATACTTGTGCTGTTGCTTTTCTTGCACTGCAGGTAAACATTGATAGGTGCCTATCCTGATACTCCCCAACCACATATTCATATAGAACTTCTAGGTAATTTTGCACTTCAGAAAGTCTGGATGCACATTATAAGCATTTTTATTTGAATTATCTTCTTCAAGCGTTGACTTTGGAATCTTACTTTCTATTCAAATGACTTCTTAAAGACTTCATCCTTGTTTGGTTGGGGTCTTTTTCTATTTTAACTATTATGCATGGAAATAATGTACAATATATTTTGTACTTGCAGAGCAAAATCTCATATCTCTTTGCTAAAGGAAAATAGTCCTTGTACCAAATCTCACCAGGTGAAAACAGTTTTACAAGAAACACAATTTTTCTCTTTTCTGAATACTGAGAGCCAGTGGTATGAAACAAATGGATGCTGATGTTCCAAGATAGCTGCAGGGCTAATAGTAAAGAAATCTGATAAAACAATATCTTGGGAGGTAGCCTGGCAATGATGATAATAAAGTTACTCCTGGCAAAAATAACTGTATATTTGAATAGTAAACAAAAATTACAATAAATACACTTTTGACATTACAATGAATGTTCCTTGCATGTAGACACCCATAGATATATGTGTTTTGAACACTTTGTCTTCCAGCTAATGCTAACCAAGAATTTTAAGTTAGTTTGGCAGACGTGGATTTTAGAGCACATTGTGGAATTGCAGTCAGAGGAGTTTCAGAGAATACAGATGCCTTTCAAAGTAGAGGGAAAGATACAAAGTTAGCTGAAAATAATAAGAGAAGGAAGAGAATAAAAGCAACAGAAATGGGCCAAAATCTTTCAGTTATATCCTTAGTCTGTATGCATTGTCATAGCTCAGTTATACTTGGGGCAAGCTGAAATAGTCCAGCATACTTTTCAGTATTCAGTAGTTTCAGGAACTGTAGTATTTGTTGGAAGACCCAGACACGTCTAGAAATGTGCAATACAGCCAGGATTTCTTACCTGAGTTGGACAGCAGGACCTGTGATGGTGTAGCTTACTCTTTTGCCAATACAGATGGCTTTTTCACTGCACGTCTATAGAGATGTAAAAATGTTTTGCCTTCATATATATCTGTTCTTTGACATTTTCAAGTAATCATGTAATTTTTGATATCAGGATAACTGCCATCTTTTTGAATACCTAGTCCCTGATTTCCTTTTAGAAATGGGGTGAGATTTCAATGGCTAAAATGAGTCACCATCTCTGGCCATTGAAGAGGCACTCCTTCAGGCACTTAGAAGTCAATATCAGTGTTTACCTAAGAGATTTCAATTCTTTTGCAAAGTCTCTGTGTTTGAAACTTAGGCCAAAAAGGGCTGAAACATAAATAGTAACAAATAGGGAGAAAAATCTATCCAGAGCAAAGGATAAAGTTGTCAGACATATGAGGTTTCAAGGTCAGTAGGAAATACTATGGGCTGATAAGCTGGCTTGGATACTTTTGCTTTCAGGAAATAAGTTCTTAATCACCTCTCACCAGCAGTTGTAGTCAACAAGGATATTATGCATTGCTTCTGCTCTGTAAGGTCCGTACCTCAGAGTAAAATATTTCCTACTTTTTCTCCTACTCGTCCCAGACACAGACCAGGTTAGCAAATTGGCTTGTTGAAAAGAGAGCTCACTAAAAAGGAGCAGTGCAGCTGCAGGCATAATAGGAGATAATAGAGATGAAGAAGGGGAAAAAAGAATAAATTGTTGAGATTTTGTCCTTTTTAAAATAAAGCAGGCAAAACCAACAGGTATATTACATGTGTAGTGTGTTACTAGTAGTGTAACCTATCTCCTTATTTTGGCTTTCTGTGCATTTGTTCTATGAAATGGCAAATAAAATTATAGCTACAGCACACAAGTACAAGGTCAAATAAATGACAGTACTCAGTCTATTTGTGAAGCTATTCTGAAAAGAAACCATGGTGCCAAATGTGGTTTATTTGAATAATAAAGAAGAATTAGATTCCCCTGATAACTTGGCTGAGGGCCAATAAATCACTGGAGGTTAAGAATGCTTTGCAACTGCCATGTATTTCTTTTGCTTTTACGAAGCACAAACCTTAGCTACTATCGTCTACCTGTTTTTCAATGCAAATCAAGTTGAGGTTAGTACATGGTTAAAGGATTGCTTTTGTGCTCTGTTTGCTTAAAAAATAATATAAAGCAATCTTGACACTTGTATTCTTTCTGTAAGTTCTACCTTATTTCCCCCCTGTACCATTATCTAAATAAAAAAAAAAATAATATAAAAAAAAATACAAGAAAAAAATAAAAGCCAAGAACTTCACAGGCAAACTAAAATGTTTTAAGCAAATCTAGACAATAACAAATTGAGAAAAGAACTTGCTTTTTTGGGGGGGTTGTCATCATTTTAGTGTTTTAAATACTACTATGTAGAATGATAATTTCTGCTCATTTAGTAAATTGGTGCACTAGAATTGAAAATTTTAAAGTAGTTTGTCCCCTTTAAAAATTAGTAAATAAAAGCCTGGAAAATTCTGTGTTGGTCATGCGTTTTTTTTAAAGAAGTTTTTTTTCCTTAATATTCAGCATAAGAAAGTTCATTTACTTTTATCTTTTATGCAAAAAGAAGTAAGCAAGGGAGGTGCTCTGTTGAAATAGAGTGGCTCTGAGGATTTGGAGAGCAGTAAGAAAATATAAGTATCAAAATAATTCAGAAACAGTACAAGGCACAGTGGCACATTATCAATTTACAACATTTAAATTGATAAATGCTTGGTGGTGAAGGCCTACAAGGGCACTTTGAAAAGCAAATAGCGACCTGGTGAAGAAATTGATTTTTCCCCCCCGAAAATGACTGCATGATGCATCATTTGACTGCATGCTGTCCAAGTGCTTGACAGAGATAATCTCAGCAATCCCACGGGTGACCTTATCGTTCTCACCAGGGCAACTTTGTCTAGGTTCTGACTTTGTGCATGTCAAGGTTTCTTCAGGCAGGATCCTTAGGGGGAAAAAGTTCCTCTGTTCGATCCAGATATTGAACCACTCTTCAAGGTACTCCCCCACCCCCAAAAAGGCGAGCTTGTTTCTTTTCTTCATAATTATGAATGAACCGAACAAGAGAAAATATCTATAGACACACTATCTTTGCTGAAGCCATTATTGCCTTTCAGTGCAGCTTAGCTTAGCTCTTAAAGGAGAAAGGATACCTGCCATTAGAGGTTATCAGACACAGTTGAAAGGCTCCAAAACATATGGCACTCTTCTACATAACAGAAATATCCTGCCTGTTTTCTTTCTCACACTCACTGTTCCCAGCTTTATTTTTGCTCAGGAAAAGATTTTGCCATTGTCACAGTATTTCACATCAGTGCCTAATCATTTTTTCTTCATGCCTTTTTTTTATTTATTTAAATCCCTATCCCAACCCAAGAACTTTTAAGACAACTCAAGTGCAAATGACAAGCTGACAGAAGTCCTGAACATCAACATCAATATGCATAATTTTGCATAGACACTGTAACAACCTTCACTGTATGGTCTTGAAGTGATTCAAAACACTTAGCTTGTTTTAGGTGGTTATTACAAAACTGGTTTTGTCTAGCACAGAAGAATATATTGCCCAAACTGTGAAGCATAAAGGCATAAAGATTTGCAGGATTTTTTTAAAGTACTTTATATAACGAACAAACTGTTTTTCATGTGCAGTTAGTAATTGTTAATTATAATTACCAATTAGGAAGCTATTGAAAGCAGCAAATGTTATGCTCTGTTTGGTACCCCAGAGCTGCTTTACCCACTGCCTTTGACACCCACAGTTCACCATATTCAACCTCCTTTACCTCTTTCTTTCATCCACAACATTAATTCTGAGTGAACAAGACGTGCTTCCTTGCTTTTGACAAGATTTGCTGCAGTCTCATGCGACAAAAACCCAACACTCATTCCAGATTCAGAAAGTAGGATTTATAACAGCATTTTAATTTAATGTTGGATGTCGAACATATAAAGAGATCACAGTAGTACTAGAGCTGAAAATTGATGCCTTTTTTATTAGTGTCCTCTCAGAAGTGGGTGAGCCGCTGTTTGTGCAATGGAGCACAGAGCACCACAGTCAGATGAATGAGGATATGCTATCTGCAAGGAATCATATTTCAAACCACTGTCTGCTTCTATTGATGTGCTCAGAGTTGAAAGGTTATGCTAGTAAATGCCATCAGAATTTTCAGCATTAGAAATCTGTGGAATAATCCGCTGACTGTCACTTTGTAGTCAGTCCAAACGCAGTACATAGTGATGCTTTACTGATTTTTTAAACTCGAAATTAACTTATTGTTACTGATCACGTTGTTTTGCTTATTCTCCTGTAGTGTGTTTAAATACTGCCAACAGTATTGTCTTATAGGCTTCGCTGAATATAGCTCTCTGTTGAGTTAACTAAAGGAATCTAGAATGTCATTTTACATGAGAATCATGTTCCCCTTATTTATTCTTTTGAACATATTTTACCAGCCATTGAGGCTGAAACATTGAAAGCCTTTATGCAGAAGGGATTCACTGGTTAAAATGAATCACACAGATTCTCCGTGCAATAAAATATAGCCTCATTGGTTTAACGCTTGAAGGCTGAAGACTTTTCATGTCACTTAATAATTTCTAGTATTTGATGTTAAAAATAAGATTTTTATAAGGTATTTTCCTTGCAATTTTTAACTCTTTCTAGTACTAAATAAGTAAGATTGAGAACATTAGCAATCGGACTATTTGCTTTCCAGTGGATGCACTGTTTTCAGATTGTTTCAAGAAAAATGTCTGGGGAAAACGGTTAAGACAACTTAGCTATTTTACGTTTGTCTTTTCTGTTAAAACAAAGACAAAGAGTTTCCCTGAATTAACATTCATATTGTCCAAATTAGCTACAGAGTAGTTTGGTATCTCTTTTGCATTGCATTGTAACATACTTGTGTGGAAGTTGGAGAATATTCTATATATAGTCACTTAGTAAAACAAACAGCTGTGGAATAATTGGGGGAGAAAAACAGATACTGGTAGGAAATATACAAATTTGGCATAAATACGTTTTCCATGCTATCCTGGCACATTAGAGATGGGAGGAAAAAGCCTCAAAAATTAACTATGTATTTTACCTTTTAAAAGTAAAGTCAAAGTCATTCTACTGCTGAGTGATCAAAATTTCATTTCTAATAATAAATAAATTATAATTAATCTATTTTGATTAATAGTAAGAAAACATGCTTTTGAATGCTTACAAGATGCACTGATTCTAAAGGCTGATTCTCTTTTACAGCTGTACTTGAGTCAGGGCAAGTGAAAATCCTGACTCAAATATTCCGTGATATATGAAATGATTCAAGATTTGTAACAGTGAAACAGTATGGGTTCACTTGGCAGAATTCCCATTCCAAGCATTTCAAAAAAGATGGGTCAGGCCACAGAAATTCAAGGATTGGCTAAGGGTTATGAAACAAATAAAACAGTGCCTGTATGTATTAAAAACACAATCACTGAATGGATCTTGGCTAAAAATAACCCTGCAAAAATAATAAAATATTCTAAACTCAGATCAGGTCAGTGACATCTTCCACTGCAAATCCTCACTGACAGTTCTACCAGTCCAACTAAGGGATTGCATATGAAAGCACAAGATCAGAAACAAGCAGCTCAGAGCAAGGGTAAGAGATATGTCTTAATCTGGTTTTGCCAATGTCTTGTTTTATTACAGCCTCGATCAGGGCTTTATGTGTTCTGTTTTCAGTCAGAGTTAACAGAGAAATCCTCTTCTGGGAAGAGAGGATTGGTAAGAGAGAAGCATTCCAAATTCTGTGGAGAATGTCTTCAATGCAGAGTTAGTGTGGGATCTAGCCTAGAAAACCTACAAGTCAAAGGCTGATGGTGCTTAATCCCCAAGGTTTGTAGTGGAAATTCAAGACAATCACATCCATGTGCTATTGCTCTTCCAGCGCTAACCTATATTCTTTTGTCACTCCCTGTTCATCTTCAGCATTAAAATAGACCTATACTGCCTTAGCATTTTAACCTTGTGTTTCTCTGTATTTCTTTCTGGCATTTGAAGCAGGATGCCATCCGAGACATCCTCCACCCATGTTTCCAGTTGCATAGAGGCTGACACCAGCTTCCTGGTAAAGTTACAACATGAGAGGAAATGTACCCAGGTTGATTTCAGCGTTTAGTGGACAGGGAAAAAAAGCATCAGAAAACTTGTCAGGCTTATTGTGAACCCGTACTTTATCATAGTTGCTCATCTGAGTTCCTTAACAGCATTCACATTAAAAGTTCTTTCTGCTATTTGCTCATGCCTGCAGAACTACCTGTATTAATACTGAGTAACTCAGCTTCCCTTGGAAGTCATGTACTTATTGTTCTCATGGCACTACTACAGAAGGACCCTCTGCAGATTAATCCGTAGAAGAGTCAGTTTAATACCTTGTTACAACCTATCAGCCGTCAGGACCCACTCCACTACACAGGCTACTGCAGTTCCATTGAGGACATAGTTAAATGGTTTGGGAACAGATGCTCCATGGTCTAGCAGTGCTGGCATAGCCAAAGCCAACTATGCAGCAGAGACATACTTCTACTGGCCACCAGATGAGGCAGAGGAAAACTAGGACTACATTTTACCTTTCAAAAGACAGGAGCTCAGATGTGAAAAAAGGGTGGTGTGATAAACCTCCTTTGCCCATTGTTAGAAATTTAAGGCAGAAAGGAAAGAGAGAAAATATCTTCCTTCAGCAGTGAGGGGATGTGTCTAAGAACAAGAATTGTCTTCTCCTCTAGAGACAGGAAGTGTGTGCACATATATTGGAGGGAGGGGAAATCAAAACCGCATGACTGAGGCAGACAAAAGGAATTCCCTTCCAGTGCGAGCAGACAGGACAGGGAAGACAGGGAAGAGACACAGCACACTGCCCCTACTCAGCAGCTGAGAATCAGAGCTGTGAGAAGACATGCTGCTTCTTCCTCACCAACCAAAATAAATTTTGCCAACCCTTGATATTCAGAACTCCTGCCCCCACATCAACTCAAATTGTAAGGCTGGTTTCAAGTTGTTTGGTATATGAATATAAAATTTTCAAGGCCTTATTAACATTCTGAGTTTTTTGCAGTCTTTATGGCTTTACATTTTTAACTCTTCTTTTCCATTGGCTACTGTCGTGCGTTAGGCTGCTCCGGCAACCAAACCCTATACAGTCGCTCACTCACCCTCCCTCAGCCCCAGGAATGAGGGAGAGAATTAAAGGAGAAACGGGAAACCCGTGGGTTGAGATAAGAACAATTTAATACAGATAAGTACTACACAGTGTAGATGCTCACCACACCCTCTTATCCGAAGCCCGTCTCGTCCCGAAGCTGCAATCCTGGACGAACGCGAGGCCCCGAAATAGAGAGGGAGGGAGAGAGAGAGAGAGTACTCTGAGAGTGGGAGTACTGGGAGAGAGAGAAAAAAATAGGCAATAGAGCAAAAGCGCAGCAAGCGCAAAGGAGCAAAAGCGGCGAAAGAGCCAAAGTGCAAAAGCCCTTCTTTAGGGCTGACCCTCACTTTTATACTGGGCATGACGCTGCATGATATGGAATACCAATTGGCCAGTTTGGCCCTCAATCTTAAGTTCCACCACAAATCACAAGGGGAATCGTGTCCCCCTTGTCCCGGCTATGCTCCCCTCTTATCCCGCCGTGCTTCTGCACTCCGGCCAAAACACGGCACGCTGAAAAGTCCTTGGAGTCTCACTTCCAACCACAAACATCAGCTTGCTATCAACATTCTTCTCAGAGCAAGCCTCTGAGTAAAACCAAAACACGGAGCTCTTCTAGCTGCTAAAAAGAGGAGCTAACCCTGTCCCAGCTAAAACCAGGACTGCTACCATGAATGCTAAAGTTTACTTTTACATTTGAGAGACTTTCGGGGAATATCATGATTCTACAGCCAGGCCTTTGAAGCTACAGTCAAATGTCATGTGATTGGCAATAAAATTCTGAAGTTTAGCAACAGTAAAATAGAAAGGGCTCGTTTCTTTAGTTGAATGGGATCACATGGATCTATAAACTAATATGGTGTATCACGCTCATACTGCATTCCAGATAACTTTTGAAGTCTTTGCACTAATAAATCTGGCCTTGTGCTAATAAAGTGTATGACAGTATTATGACCGATATTAATTATTTTGTGTTTAAGATTCTGTCTTTGGGTCTTTTGGGTGACAAGTTTTTTCTAGGCTGAGTACTGCTGAATTAGGATGTAGCCAGTACAGTGAGGTGTTGTGTGTACCTTTTCACAGTGCATTTGAGAAAGATATCTCTCTTCGGACAGCATTTATTCATGCGTAAGTAGTAAATAAAAAGCCAAATACATTCCTGACATTCCTTGAATGACAATGGAGCTATCCATGTGTTTTTGTTGAGCTTTCATAACATATGGGTAAGAAAGATATGATGAATATTGTAAATGTATCTCTTCCACCTATTGAGGCAGCATGTGTGAGTCATGACTTAAAGTTTGTAGGAAGAATTGCTTCCTCATTTAGAACTCATTAATGCAGTTGAAGAAACAGTAGCTTTCCCTCCTGCATTTGTTTCTTCTGACCTGACATAGAATCATAGAATCAGAGTGGCGTAGGCTGGAATGGACCTTAGAGATCATCTAATCCAACCTCCCTGTCATTGGCAGGGACGCCTCTCAACTAGATCAGGCTACTCAAGACTCCGTCCAACCTGGCCTTGAACACCTCCAGGGAGGGGGCATCCACAACTTCTCTGGGCAATTTATTCCAAAGTCTTACCACCCTCGTACTGAAGAATTTCTTCCTAAAATCTAATCTAAATCTGTTCTCCTTCAACTTAAACCCATTTCCCCTTGTCCTATCAGTGGACACTCTTGTAAAAACTCCTTCCCCAGCCTTCCTGTAGGTTCCCTTCAGGTATTGGAAGGCAGCTATTTGGTCCCCCTGAAGTCTTCTCTTTTCAAGGCTGAACAATCCCAGCTCCCGCAACCTGTCCTCGTAGCAGAGGTGCTCCAGCCCCTGGATCATCTTTGTGGCCCTCCTCTGAACACGCTCCAACAGATCTATGTCTCTCTTATGGTGGGGACACCAGAACTGGATGCAGTATTCGAGGTGGGGTCTCACAAGAGCAGAGCAAAGGGGGAGAATCACCTCTCTTGACCTGCTGACCACGCTTCTCTTGATACATCCCAGGAGGCAGTTGGCCTTCTGGGCCGCATGAGCGCACTGCCGGCTCATGTTGAGCTTCTCATCTACAAACACCCCCAAATCCTTCTCTTCAGGGCTACTCTCAACCCACTCTGTGCCCAGTTTGTATTTGTGCCTAGGATTGGCCCGGCCCAGGTGAAGGACCTTGCATTTTGACTTGTTGAAGCTCATGCAGTTAGCACTGGCCCATTTCTCAAGCCTATCAAGGTCCCTCTGTATGGCATCTCTTCCCTCAAGTGAGTCCACGGCACCACACAGCTTGGTGTCGTCAGCAAACTTACTGAGGGTGCACTCAATGCCATCATCCATGTCGCTGACAAAGATATTGAACAGCACTGATCCACAGCCTGTAAGTCAATGAAAAGTTTTCACAGGTTTTTGAATTATTATAATTTTACTGTGTATCGTCAATGTTGTCAACATGGTGCTTATGTTACTCTGGGAATAAAGAGATCTTCTGGAGGTTATTGAGCAATCCATGTGTCCCTATAAGTAAAAAGTACTTTCAATAAGTGACAGTTTGATTACTCTTTTTTATTTCCCAAAATTGGTTGCATGTTTTTAAGTATTTTGATCATATGATAGCTTGATTTCTTTGTCCTGTCTCCAACTGTATATATTCAGATTAAGTTAACCTGAATCAACATATTGTTAATGCATTTTAAAGGATTCTTACATTAATTGTAAATGCTAGATACTTTATTTACATGACTTTATTTGTTGCGTAGATGAGGTAGTGTCTAACCACTGAGAAAGATGCATTCCAAAGACCTGACAATCTTCAGGGTCAGAGTTGTTGTCTAAAACAAGGTAGTGGAAAACTTCTATTGTAGTAGGTGTACGTTCGATTAGTTGTATGTTTGAGAGGGGTGAACAATTATGATATTTTTATTTTAAAGACATCTATTTCCTATTTTCTTCTGATTCAATCTGTCTTCCTTGTTAACTCTCAAATTAAGTTTTGCTGTATTGTTGCTTAAGTGTACAGTCCCTTCCCGTCAGAAGGCAGTTCATAGGAAGAACTGAAAATAGGAAATAATTCAGTCACTGAAATGCACATAAGCAAATTCCAGTTTCTAGAGAGAGCTCCACTGAAACGGGCCTCTCTTTCATGGTCATTGCAAATTTAAGGATTTCTCTTTCCTACATTTTGTCAGAAAAGGGTCTACAGAAAGAATTTTGTACATTGCAAAGTGGACAAGCGGATAAGGGCTATTCCAGATGTTTTGTTCAGCTAAGTCAAAGCCAGTTCCTTAATACTTGTTCTTTTCTCCTCTTCTTTTTTGATATCGTTACACTCCTCTTGGTTTATTTGTACTTGTGACTGTGAAGAAAGATCTTATACATTTGACAGAAGGTCACTAAGATACACAGATGTAAAACAAATTATGCTTATTCTGTCCTAAGTGGTTAGGAGTTATTTAACTCGTATAAGCACGTTAGTGCTGTACCTAATTTGGACAGTGATGTTGCTAGTTCTGACACAGTCCAGTCTGCTTTCTCATGATGTTCTTGTGATAAATCCCTGCAGATTGACAAAGTCTGCAACCTTCTTAGTGAGGGTGCCAATTCATGTGAAATAATACGTGAAATCGGAAAAAAAAATCTGAGATATAAAAATGTAACTTTTACAGCTCGTTAATTAAAATTGACGTTGCAGAGTTTCAAGAGACTAGGAAAGGACGCTGCCATTTTAATGTGTTTTGAAACCTTTTCAATTCAGCAGACAAGAAAATCGTGTAATTACTGGAATTCACTCAGCTCTTTAGCAAAAACACAAGCCTTCAATCTTAAATAGCATTTGTAGAAATTAAAGAAGCTAAACTGAAGATATTTCTAAAATGTCACAAGTGCTTTGTGATACTAGATGATATGGACTATCCTTTCATTATCATCTAGAACACCTGGGAAGGTGCTGTGAGAATAACAGTGTCTTTTAAAATAACCGTAAGCCCCCAAGATTTTAAAGGACATTATACATACATACTTATATTTGCTATTTTGAATCAAGTTGTCGATGTGCAATAGACTTTATTATGGCATTAGCACCCATGTCACAGCAATATCAGAATTTGCATATAAACAATCAACGTAATGGAATGGAAGTATAAAATTCAGGGATTATTATTATTTTAAATAAAACGCTTACCTATCTTGAAATGCAAATATTTATTTTGTGTGTGTATAATTATAATATTCCCATGATAGCTGATAATTTTCTGATTCTCTTTTATAGTCTTATTTAACTCGTATTTATTCTCTTGCATCCACGGTCTTCATTCAACACTGGACATCTTGGTGAGCTGTAATGCAGGGGTTTTTTTGGTTTTAACCTTCAAAGGAATTTAGTTGAGCAGATGCTACATTGAACTAGTCAGAGTAGAAAGGAAATGATATGGCTTTTAAAGGGCACATCTAGCATATCTACTGGGCTAAAGTAATTCTGGCAATGCTTCAAAGGATATAACTTTTGATGGTAAAGTAGGTAGGCTACAGAATGAAATCACATATGGCAAGCTGTCAAAGTCTTCCTACACATTCAGTACATTTATATAAGTGCAAATGGATGCTGCTTAGATGGAGTCTCTAGCAATTTCCTGTTAAATCTGCTCTAAGATTATCTGATATTATTTGACTAAATTATCTGTGTAAAAGCTGAGGACAACTTTTATGATCAAATATTTAGAAATCAGTTTTTTCTTTTTGGCAGATAATCTGAAATATGAACTGCAGTTGTATTAACACTTGGAAGCAAAGGGCTTTCAGTAATAGCAATTATATCAAAACAGGGATAATGAATTGCTGTATATCAGCTTGAAGAGGACGTATTTATAGGTCAATGATGTCAATAGCTATAGTTCTCATAGACACCTCATTCTTACCCTTTCGTTCCTAGCTAATGCTAAGCAGACGCAGTTTTAACTTTTAATGAGATTGATGACTATAAGAATCTCATTTTACAATGGAAGGGAACACATAGTTTACAAGGGATGGGTATTCTTCACCTTTCAAACTTTCACTATAAAAACTGTTACCCTTTTACAAATGCTAACAGTCGATGATTAGCCATCCCCCTCCCCCACTAAAAGAACCAAATCCGAACCGTCGTATTTATTACAAAGACAAGCTTTAAAGCTTTTTTTTTTAATTCTCTTAGTTGTATTGTATAATGCTCTAGTATATTAACAAAATGCAGGATGCATTACAGATACAATTAGCTCTATAAGAAGTATGCATGCATATGTATATTGCTATATAATACATCTCTGTGTGTGAATTTGTATGGCCTGTATGATTGAAAGGGGAGCCTTAAGGCTATGCTGACAAGTTCTTTATCTCTGTCCTACACTGTCCCACAATTGTAGGTAGTAAGGAACGTCCACCTGCAACTTACAGCCCTGAGCACGTACATTTGTTCTCTGATTTTGGGCCCTGGGCATCCTGAAGAGCTATGGTAGGCTGAAGCATGTTTAGTTTTACTGGAAGATGGTGCAGTGTGGTTAGAGCGGTGTTAAAGGTTGGAGTCCGTTTGCCAAGGATGGAGTCTAATGAGATTTGGCCATTGAAATTGAAATCCCACTAGACAGACCTTTATATTCATTAGTTTGGCCCCTCTCTCACACTTACATGTAGCAGCAACATATGTTCCCACGACAGCTCTGTAGTTTCTTCCGCACCCTGAGACTCTGCATGCCAGACATAGGTATTCAGCCCACCAAGTTCTCCACATTTTACAGGTCGCAAGAGCAGAAAAGGAGTTCAGAAATGCACAGCTTTGGTGAGGTGTCTCTTATTTGGGCCCAAATTCTTCAGCTGCAATATCACACTGATACCTTAATCCTGTGGGTCACTGTACAGATTGCATCCTTGGCCCCTAGTCATAAGCATAGGGCATTGCAGATTGTGGAAGTAAATAGAGACAAGGTTTGTATTGATCTTTTTAAGCAGTGGTTACTTCCTCAGATGCATATGACTCGGACAAATTTCAGTGCGCTTTTATTGGGATGGTAAATAGGCTCTTGCTGGTATAAAGGCAACTCCATCTGCCAGTTTCAAATCCATTTACTAATGGATGGTATGGGAGTATGATGACTGCTCAAAGAAAATCTTACTACTTTAACATGAGTGGAAAAAAACGCTGTTGTGTCTAGATTGAGCCTTAGCTGAAATTTTCAGAATTACTTAGTCTGAAACAGATGTGTGCCCTGGAAAAAATTATTCTAAATAGTGGCAAATTTGACAATCTGACAAGGAACTGAAAACAGTTTTCTGAGTGATAAGTATTAAACAACCATAACAAAAGGTAATGCTACAAGTTGTACTTGTAATAAAATAGAGTATGAGTAGAAAAAGGATGAATATGTCATAACAAAGGCTTGGATCCTGCAAACATGCACACAAGAATTCTTATTGAAAGCTGTGAAACTAATGATGCGTAGAAAGCTATTCAATTAAATCTTTGAGGGATTGGAGCTTGGACTTTTGAACTGTGTGAACTCTCATTAAAATCAGTGCCAGTCTTACCAAAAGCAAAAGATCTGGAGAGAAAATGATGACCAAAAACATGCATTCACAATATTTAAATTATTTCAGTAGTGAAAACACGTTGATATTGTGTGTTACTGTTTTGTTTCTTTATGCCTTGTTACTATTTTGTTTCTTTATGCCTTGTTTACCTCTATAAACACCCAAAGTAAGTCGATGCATAGGTCATATGTGTCTGCTTGACTGTTTGGCCAGTTTTCAAAAACATGAAACTACGTGTGCTTATAAAAGTAGGAAATGAGGCTCAATTTTCAATTGATTTGTTATGCTGAAAGGCATTATTCAAGTCTATAACTGCCTCTTGATGTATATATTTAAAATACAGATATACATCATCTGAATTTTAGAAACCTTAACTATACATCTTAAGCAGTAGTTGGTGCTGAAGAATAGCCCCTGCCCAGGAAACAAAGCAACCAGGGTAGAACATGTCAAAACCCATCAGTCTCTTGTTGGCTCTATGCCAGGAGAACAGGGAGATTTCATATTGAATTGAAAGCTCAGCATATTTAGACATTGTGGCCTCAGCTGTGATAAGACATTACATATAAATTGAGATCTTTGCTTAAAACAAGGAAGGTTTTGGTGTTTCTGCAGAGCACTGTCCCAGAAGTAGTGTGTAAGGGCAGACAAATAAGAAATAGACATATCTCAACACAAATGTGATTTTACAAACCAACTCGCTACCAGAATAGAAACTTTATTATCACTAGAGTGTACACACAACTTGGAAAAGATCGACTTTAGCATCTCTCCCTTCAGGAGACTGTGATTTATACTACATAGATGCAGAGAATTGAGTCCAAATCCACTTGGTTTTATCCATAAAGTAACAAAAGGTTTCTCATGGGGTAAGGTCTGACACAGTCTCTGAGCAGAAATAATGCAGATTAAAGAAACTATTACTGATCCAAAATATAAACACGTATTTTCCGTTTGCTCCTTTGGCTCCACAGTAAGCAGCAAGCATGAATTAAAAAGTGTGGCAATTCCCTTCAAATACTGGTGCTCCATGGTATGTTCTCTCCTCTCAGAATCCTAGACAGGATGTTCAAAGTGACTCTGTGTGGTGAGAGTTGAGGAATAGAGATAGGCAAATTGAGGTCCAGAAATCATCTGCTTCTGTTCATCTTATCAATAAATGAAACCAGGGATATGGCCATGAAGGAAATCTGAAACGCTGGTTTTATCTTTCCTAATACCTGCAATCAGGTGTAAGACACAAGCTTAACTAAAACCAGCAGAAGGCAAAACTAATTGCTACATAAGCACAGTGAAAAGGAAATGGAGAAAAGGAATGATAGCACTGGTTCATGCTCTGTAGAAAAGGCTTTCTCCCTCACAGATGCACGACTTTGGAAGCACATTGCAGTTAGTTTTCCATTCTTTGCCACTGATTCATTTGCTAGGTGGTCTGTAACTCTTTTCAAGATTTTACTTAATAGTCATATGGTGTGATTTCTAGCTTCCAGCATGTCACACACAGCTCTTCTTGATGTGCTTCCATTTGAGCTTAAGGATCTACCTCAGCAGTGAATTTCATCCACTGTGTTAATTTTCCGAAAGGTTATTATAATGATATGATGTCTCTCAATCTCTATGACGACATTAGTACTCTCTTTGTACATGGGAATGGATTCACATATTACAGAACTAAAGCATCTGTTTCAAACAACAAAATTTTGAAATAAAAGTGTCCTGGTTTTAGCTGGGACAGGGTTAGCTCTTTTTAGCAGCTAGAAGAGCTCCATGTTTTGTTTTTACTCAGAGGCTCGCTCCGAGAAGAATGCTGATAGCAAGTTCATGTTTTTGGTTGGACATGAGACTCCAAGGACTTTTGCCGGAGTGCAGAAGCACAGCGGGATAAGGGGGGAGCATAGCTGGGACAAGGGGGACACGATTCCCCTTGTGATTTGTGGTGGAACTTAAGATTGAGGGCCAAACTGGCCAATTGGTATTCCATATCGTGCAGCGTCATGCCCAGTATAAAAGTGAGGGTCAGCCGGGAAGAAGGGCTTTTGCGCTTTGGCTCTTTTGCCGCTTTTGCTCTTTTGCGCTTGCTGCACTTTTGCTCTGTTGTTTTTTTTTTCTCTCTCTCCCAGTACTCCCACTCTCAGAGTACTCTCTCTCTCTCTCTCTGCCCCTCTCTATTTCGGGGCCTCGCGTTCGTCCGGGATTGCAGCTCCGGGACGAGACAGGCTTCGCGTACGAGGGTGTGGTGAGCATCTACCCTGTGTATTAAATCATCTGTATTAAATCGTTCTTATCTCAACTCACGGGTTTCCCGTTTCTCCTTTAATTCTCTCCCTCATTCCTGGGGCTAAGGGAGGGGGAGTCAACGACTGTGAGGGGGTGGTTTTGTTTGCCGGAGCGGCCTAACCCACAACAAGAAGTAAAGATAAAATGATTTGATTTTGGTTTTCTCATCAACTTCTGGAGGTTCAGAAAGGAAAATAACACCGAATGATCACTTATAGAAAAAGTTTAATCATTTACTTATATGCTAAAAATTGTAGCTACTGAATTTCACCTTGAATGTTACCAGTATGCTAAGGACAATGACCTTCCATCTTTCAAGGCTGTATTACATCTTTGAGTGTGTTTGTTTTACCTGTATAAAATATATTTTCACAGTCAATATACTTTTTGGCATGTTATGTTTTGCATATATTTAAATGTGTTAAATAAGCTTTGATATAAAAAGTACTTAACTGCAGACAAATACTCCTTTATGCTACAGAGCAATAGTGTCTGTTGATAGGAGGTGTGACTGTAGCAAGCACTGCTTGTGAGAATCAGGTTTTGTGTTATGTGCCATAAACTGTACAGTTTATAGTTCTGTACGAAATCATGAGTTTATTGTTTTATTGTATTTCAGTGTAAATTTTTCACCCATTTCGGTTCAAGTAACATTCTCACAGAATACGGGTTTTGTACTGATATGATGTTTCCTAGCTGTAGGCATGGCCTGTCCCTACTACTGGCTGTAATTTACTTTTTGGTCTCTGTCGCCTTGAGCTTGCCTTCTGACTAGTTTGTTGAATGATGTGCTAATCCATTATATTTTTCAGACAAGTGTATCGACCAGTATAAACAGACTGGAGGGCACAAACCTAAATGAAAGCTATACTTCCTTGAATCATTTAAAATGCTCCTGCAGTGGTGGCAGTGCAAAATAACTTTTCTCTGTACATTAAATATATGGGTAAATTTCAATAAATAAAATTAAGATTGCAGGGAGGGGGATGGAAATAGAAGCTTTGTGGGCACATTATGCTGCTTTTCACATGGAAGTATTTAGTTATAAGAAGAAGAGATAGATAATGTTAGTCAGCCACTTGAGAATGTGCTTCTAGATGATAAATTTGAAACCGAGCCCCAAGCCCTGCATTACTTGCCATTTTCCATTGTCCAGACACTCTCACAACACATGATACATGTTTGAAGTCATGTACTCTATTGAAGCATTTTTATACAAATAAAGAATGGACAATAACCTCACTATGGAACTGGCAAAACTGAGGGCAAAAGATGCAGCTTTCTGATCTTTTTCTCTACAGGAGACAGGTAGAATCCAATACCTGATCATGAAAAATATCCTCAGGTAATTTATCTTAAAAAGAAGTATCAGGAGAGTGGGTGACTTCTCAATTTGTACAGCTGGTGCCAGATACTCAAGCTCCTGCCTGTCAAAAAGTAAATTAAAATTACAATAGCAGCAGGAACTTTTGGCTAGTAATTCAAATCTAATCTGTGATATTATGGAAAATGATGTTTTTCAGTTAAAATTACAACTCTACAAAACTGTGGTAATCCCATGATAAGAAGAAAGGAGATCATTTTTCCTTCAAGGCATGTTCGATTCATGTTGCATTTGGAAATAGTTAAGCTATGAATTGCTATGGACTTAAGTGTGACAAACTTTAAAAAAATCATTCCCTATATATCTCTCCTGAAATGGAAGATTCCAAGGAAGATAATTGGATGTTTCTTTCCTAAAGGAAATATTTTTTATATTTTTCCTTTTGGTTTCAGCATTAGTTCCAGCAGACTGACAGCAAAAGTGTCTGATTTCTGTTTAATAATTCACTGTCAAGGTCTCCATGCTTTTTTTATATCATCTTATTTTCATCTTCGCTTAGAAGACGACTATTATGTACTAGCTACTAAGACAACTGTAATGCTTAACAGTCATTCAGGTGTCATATAGGTTTAAAAGGGTTTCAAAGGTCTACTGTTAAGCTTTTTGCAATGAATTAAGAATCCAACGTTCTCTTCCCTCACAGTCACAAATGTACAGATGACAGTAAGCATTTTTAGCCATTCTGTATCTGTGTTTGGGTTACTACTCTTGAACTGATGATGTTTGCGCACTCCTTCCAAGAAGAGGCCCCTCATGAGTCTTGAATTTATATCATGAAATCATTATATAAATGACTCTTTGGCCATTAATCCAGGGACACCCACCTTTCTCCCCCTCTCCTTTTTGCTGTTCCTGCCCCTCTGAGGAGTTCTGCCACTGAAGCTATGACTGTAACCATTTAACAGTCAAGCCAATCATGATAATGTTAAGACTGCGAAAACTGGAAGAAGCAAGGAAAACTGTCTTGGGTTTACCGAATAGTCAGAAAGTATTTTTATGGGGTTCTGATGCATCTATACTTTTTAAGTTCATTTTTCCTTTCAGTTACAAGAA
The DNA here is from genome assembly GCF_009769465.1 of Tauraco erythrolophus. NCBI lineage: Eukaryota > Metazoa > Chordata > Aves > Musophagiformes > Musophagidae > Tauraco > Tauraco erythrolophus. The sequence goes on from NC_141470.1 coordinate 43,740,766, forward strand.
TTGTGAGGTTTTTAAGGGGGTTTTGGCTTGGTTTTTGTATTTCTTTCATCTCGTAGAGCTGTCTTCACAGGTTATTGGCATGAACAAGATACTGGCAGGTGTAGCCTTTCCAACTGGCTATTATTGTCTTAATTAGTGTCTGCTGGTATTTAGAAAACTTAGTTTGAAACGAGCTTTACCTTTCTGACCATTTCTTCCCAGCCTGTGAAGCATTTAATCCATTTGTGCTTTCAAACTAAGGTAGTCATCCTTCACATCAAAATATCTGCACCTTATCGAGATCAAAGCTGTCCAAACTTGACTTTGCATCTACACAGATGGCTGTAAACATGACACTGGAATATTATTTTGACTTCACTTGACAAAACTGAAAATTGTCCAAGCAGAACTATCCAGAATTTGTAGACGGTGTTGTTCTTCAGTTCATTGTTTAGGAATATAGCAAAGAGCTTAAAATTAATAGTCATCTATGTCAATTTAAGAAAAATGAAAAATGTGTTATTTGCTTCATTTCAGTGTCTCACACAGAGAAATTGCTGAGCAGGAGTTCGTCGCTATACAGGAGGAGGAAGGGAATGCTTGTAGATTTTTCAGCCAATTTAAAGCATTTTTGAAATAATGTATTCATAGCTAGTACATGCAATAAATAATATGCACTATCATTAAAACAAGAGTTTTTTGAGTAGAGGCTTGGCCTTGCAAATGACAGCTTTCTAAATAAAATAAAAACTCAAAAAGGCCAGTATACTCTTGAAATCTTTGTTTCAGAACATATGACTTGTAGCACGATGTGCAGAAAACAATGTTTCCTTTATGTAGCTCAAACATTTGCATAGGAGCTTGCTGGTTTGTAAATTCCAAGCAGCATAAATATTGATATACCATGCTTAGCTTCCCACATATCTTCAGTTTGGTTTTGTCCAAATTATGGAAAGGAAGGTACAACCGTGTGCACTGTTTAAAGGCATGTTTCTTTCTAACCTCTGCTTTCTGAAATCATTGTTATTCAGATTCTTCCTCCTCACCCCCCTCCCATCTCCATGCAAGCATAGAGACACACATATGCACCCTCCAGTCTATCTATCTGTATAACAGTTTCTAAACATTCAGCATCTTGTTTTATAACTGTGTAAGATGTACTGTAAAGATCGTTGGAGAAGAAAGATTGTTGGAGGATTTTGAAAGGAGAGTAATTACGTGTTTTTGTTGGGTATTTTACATAGTAGCGAAACCATTTACATGGACTTAATACAAAGATAACCCCTAAATAAAGCACTTTATCCTGATGGAAGGAAAAAGCCCTCCTAAATCAGAACCACCAAAAACAGTCTGTAAAAGAAAGAACATAAAATGCTTCAAATGATGAAGGAGTTATATCAACTGGTTAATTGTGGTTTAGAAATAAGTACATTCCAAATGCTTGGATGTCACCTCGGTGCTATATGTTCAGGAAAGAAATATTAGTTTTATTGCACTGTTTCTAATGAAAGGACTATATCTACATATTTTTTTTCCTGAGTACTGGCAAAAGACATTGAAAGATGAAGTGTCAAATTATTTTTCCCCCTCATAACACTGCATACCCATGAGAAGTGATTTTGTTGTTGCTGTTGTTGTTTTAGGGTAAATAGAATGAATTATATCGCAGCCGTGCTTTGCGGCAGATGGGTAATAAAGTCTTCAGCAGAACAAACCTGCCCTGTTCAGTGTGCCGAATGCTCCTAAACAAATAATCAGTCAGATGCATACAGGGTTGGCCAAGAGGAATTGGGAATTACAGTTTGCAACACAAAACCACCTACTTTGAATCAAGAGAAAAAGTAAATTGGACGACTATATAGAGTTTTCATTTGGCATATATAGGTGCCTTATTTGTCTGTCTTCCTACTAAAAGCAAAACCACCTTATCTTTTAACAGAAATTTTGCAGTCTGTACTAGCAGAAGAATCAATATGTACTAAATCAAAGAAATGCTGCCTTATCGTTTGAAACAAACAACTAAATATTTATAACAGACTGATTTAATGAAAATATCAACTATCTGTTACAATTCAGTATCTTAATACTTAAGCTTCTGTTTCTTTTAAAGACATTTTAAAAAAAATGTCTGATATTTTATTTCACCTCGCAAGGTGTAGAAGGATCTTTTTGATTGTACAAAAAAAATAAAACGTTGCTCTGTGCTCATTCGATCATTATTTCCCTTCTTATCAAATAAGTAACCAGGTTGGCTTCTGTGTTGATAGCAAGCAGTCCTAAAAAAAATAGCTTGCATTAGAGCTCCACCCTGAACATTGTGAAAACAATGTCATTAGTCAGTGTGTGAGATCAAAAGCAGATGATCAATACCAAAAGGATGAAGCGAGAAAATAGTGACAAGCACTAATGTAAAATTGTACTAATGTAAAACAAACATCTGCAGTAACAGCGAACTTTCATCTTTTCTTATTTCATTTATATAAAAGGTCTTTAGATTGTTGTCTACAATAGCGGGAGCTACAAAAAGACGAATAGGTGTATGATTGCCAAACTGATGATTTTCAGAAACTTTTGGCTTCAAGACATGAGCATTACTAAACCACAGACATTTTTTGTTTGTTTGTTTGTTCTTCCTAGCAAATTTTTTAAGATATGTTGGGAAAAGCCACATTTGGAAGACAAAGAACCGTTGCTAACAAACGATAATAATCTTAAAAACAAAGGCATATGAAGTAAAATCAAGTAGGATACAACCCTTATGCAAAGTATTCTATAAGGGTATATAGCCAAAATGAAGAACATTGAAGAAAATATAAGTTGCCATACAAATAATCTTCCCAAAAGAGATAGTTACATGCTGGGGACAGAAAACAGGTCATAAAGGTGCAGTCCTCCACTGTTTGGGAAGTAATAAACACTGTATAATAAAGTTTTTTTAAGTATTTGAATTGCAAAGTTCAACCTTTCTTAAGCTTTTTTTCTATCATGGTGAGACAGTATATTCTCTCAGAGTATATGTGTGTTTGGTAGAACAGCTTTTTTCCTTTTTTGGTGGGAGATGCAAAATGAAAGTATACATTGAAATATTCATAAGTCATGTTAAAATAATTTTACAGCTTAGAACTGAAGTTGAATTCTTTCCTAAGATACCTAAAAATCCATTATCAGATCTAAAGAAAACAGAGATTTTTTTTTTTTATATAGTCCCATCCTATTATATTTTCCTCCTAGTCTGGTGCAAAAATTCAAAATGTGACTTGCGTAACTAATCACTCTATATAACAGTCAAAGGAATATGTTTGAATTTGCTAAGAATTTCATTCCAGGACAGGGAAAGCAGCATTCAAAACCCGTTAACCAGAAAAATCTTGCTCATTTTAGAGAAAAGTTATGATATTATGACCATATTCTCCATGATATTTTTCTCTAGTGCTTTGATTTTGCACATTTTTAAATCTAGAAAGTATGTTTACCAAAGGATGAAATAATAGAAAATAAGATTATCAGTTAGGGTGGAAATGTATGCTGTGTCTTTGCATCTGCTCTTTTTTCCTCTTGCCTTCTTTTGGCAAACAGTTGAGGAGGGCTGCCTGGCTCAAGACCTGGCATTCCAGCTCTCAAGCTAAACAACCTGTAATAGCTCTGCCTCTCAAAGTCAAAATATTGATTGGGGAAACTCTGAATAAAGCACTTCAGAATAGGACTGAGCAGAGAGCGTCTGTGATTGAAAACAAGTGCCCTTATTAGTTCTTTCATGGGAACTAACCTACAGGAGATTTCATTGCTTAGCTATCAAATCAGCATTACTATCCACATTCCAACCCCCCCCTGCCAGTTTAGAGTTTGGATTACATCCCGCGGTCCAGACATCGAAAGAAAAATTATGCCATTTTAGCATCAGATGAGCACCCTACTTCCCTGTAGGGAATGATCTGCCACATCTTAAGACACAGTCTGCACTTTCTATCACATGCAGGGAACGCAGAGTATGCAGTTTGCTTTTCCAGAGGACACTTCATTTGCTTCCTAACCCTTTATTTAGAGCTGTAAAAAACCAGAAGAGCCAGGATGCAGTTGCTTCTGATGAATCACTTACCAAGAAGAAACCTTAAGCAGTAATACATAAAAGGATTTTTTCTTTCTCTTAAAAATTGCAATTTCAGAGACTGAGAAGTTTTAACCAGAAATCATTGGAAAAATTTGTTATTTGCAAATTTTCAACATGAAAGCATGAAATGTAAACATGGTAGCAATTGAGATATTAATCTGCTGATTTCAAGGATGCTTACCTCATATATCGGATACTGATACTGAAATAACAGCAAAGAAATAGATGAAATTTGCCTCTGACACACATCACCTCAGTTCTCTACCTTGCAGCTTCACATCCATTACCAGGCAAATGTCCTTATGTGGTGGATATGCCGTATCTTACCTTCCTTTCTGAGTTCCTCAAACCCACACTGAAATAGAGGTTATGAACAACAGCAAAATCCACCAATTCCGTGATTTTGGGAATAGGTGTAAGTAAAATGGTGGAAGTCTTGGCTGGACACCAGGGTACTTGGGGCACTACTCAGTACCTAAATGGCTTTGATTTTTCAAAAAGAGCTGTTTAGCTGTCAGTGCAGACAGAAATAATATTCTAATTTCTTTAGCTCGTGTTTTCTCTCATTGACCTGTTCAGGAGGAAGCATGCTCAGATCTGTATTTGGCTCCGAAAGGGGAGAAAAAGACAATGATCCTTCTCACCTCACATTATTCCTAGTGTAATAAGAAAACTTATGCAGTCAAAAAGGTGTTAACCCTAATGCACTTAGTAGCTCTATCTCTAAAAACTGCCACTGTCTGAGGTCCTTAGGAGCAGTGATTCTGTTTGGAGTGAGCTGCTCACTGTAAATGAATGTCTTCAAACTTTACATGAACTGCTGCATCTCCTATTTTAATATGAACAGAAAGTTATTTCATTAATCAAGAACAGAGTTCTGAAAGTGGAACATGCAAAGCTGAAGCATACTTCTGAAAGGAGACCCACTTATTTACTTATAAGAATACTGACCAGGTGATAATACTCAGCAACTATGCTTATTCAATGGGTATAAGTACAGCCTGAGTCCTGAGAATTATCTCAGTATCAAGGTATGTATGAAATCTAAACATCTCAAGATTCGGGATCCTGTTTAGAAAAGCAGGGAAGCACTAACAGATGTTTTCTTGCTCTTACGATTTTCTGTAGTATCCCTTCATTTTTCTATTTTGAGCCCATTCTCTCCCAACATGGTTCATAAGACAAAAGAGATAGAGACACAATGTTATGTTGAGTTAGTTCTACAAGTTTTGGCATTTAAGTTTTTTCACCTTCTCTTTTTTTACTGATAGGTTCCTCCTCTGCCACCGTAACTTCTAAGATCCGAAGTATACACAGATTATAAACAATCTTTGCTTGTATTTGTATGAGGCCTGTTTTTTCATCATTTTTTTTCCCAGAAAAGCAGTAAAAATTCTTATAACTGTTTGTGCCTCAGATTTATTATAGAACAGATATCATAAGTGAAGCAAATCTGAGAGGAAATTACTCCATTTATCGAGTGCATTCATTCTTTTTACAGATAAGACAGTAAGAAACTGAAAGCATACCCAACTGTCCTGCCGTAAAGAGCAGCAAAGCTGACATTTCTGTCTTGACAAAGCACACAGCAATCATTTACAAATTTGAACAAATCCTCTGTAGGAAATGTTAGAATGTCTTAGGACATTTGTGAGATACAGTTTGCACCAAATTTAGAAGTCCTTGTTTTAGTTAGCAGTTTCTTAACAGAAGCAGGCTAATACGTCTTGTTGGTTTATGACTGACAAAGCTGCATCTTTTGCTCCAAGCAGCACTAGTTAAAGACTCAGAAACAAATTTGAAGCACAGGAGAAGTCAGCGTTCTGGGAACCAAATGGGTGTGTTCAATAAAGCCTACGTACAGTTCCACGTTATTTTGTTACTATTCTTACAAATTATTTGTCTTACATAAGCGTGTTCTCAGAAATTAGAGGCTTTCCTAATCATGTAATTAGTGTTTTAAAAATAAAGCCAGTTTTTTTATGATTTAGGAAGTGAGAGAAATACAGGCCATGTTTTTCTAATTATGAGGCTGCTGTAAAAATGCCCTATAAAGCAGATGTACTTTGCAAATTAGAAGTTGGATTCAACACTTATACTGCTTTGAGGTGGTTTCCATTTCACCCTGTAGCACAAACTGTGGCAGCTGAAATCAGGTATGATGTGAATGCAACCCTAGGACAATCCTACTCATTTGTAAAACTTTTTCTTTTTTTGAAACTTTCATATCACTGACCTGTTAGTTTCCAGTCTCTCTTGGCTGAGATAATTCATCTTTGTGATAATAGCTTGCAGGTTTTTGAAATGCTAACTACTGTTTTACTTTAGTCACTGTATCATGTTTTTTATTAGTTAAATAGATACTAGGAATTTCCAACTGTTAATGCTGCATTGCAATATTACTGTATATTGGTACTGGCTATTTTTTCAGTTAGGTGATGAAACAGTGTAACCCAAAGGGTTTCAGGTGACTTCCCACGTTCCAGAATATTTTTCATGAACACATAAAACCCTCTGTTCTGTGACTTCATCCACTGAAACACAGGAACAAAAAGTGATGAAAAATTGAAATGCTGAGGAGCCTGGGTGACTTAGAGAATAAGAGACTGGCTTTTTACATCCAAATTCCCTTTTGAGATTCAACCCAAGGTCTTAAAAGCAATTACTTTCCTGGATTTATTCCAATTATGCTTAGCACTCAGTGACTCACATTACAAGACCAGGACACCCACTTTGAGGCTCTCAGGGTCTAACTGGCATGTTCTCTTCAGTGAAGTCAGATAGCAAGATTAGGTAGTAGGCTCATGATGATGTGTCCTGCCAATGTGAAACAGGTAGATGCTGAAAAGCTTTCCTATCCCTTTTCACATGGACTCCTCTGAAACATTTTTCAAACTACATATATAAGCTAAATTTTAATGCTTGTGAACAATTGTAAAATATTTCGGATGGCAATAGAAGAACGTAAGCTATGACACTGAGAGTTTCTCTTCACATTTGGTATGCTCTGGGGATACCACAGGAAGGATGTACATGAAGTTTGAGTTTTGTACCATTGAAACTCTGGCTTTTTTTCTGAAATATCAACGAGGATAACAAGTCTGTGGAATTCCCGCAGTGATTCTCAGAGGCTTGACTGAGGCAGGCAATCTGCTTCGTGAGCCTGAGAATTGCTCAAGTATCGATAACTTCTTTTCATAGTATTCCCCCTGCAAGTTCTCATGGGTTAAAGGATTCTGAATTTCATTTGCATCTTCCCTTGAGGATGTTTAGACCTTTGTGTTTGTTCAGTAAGCAACAAAACCTCCTTAATATTGATAATATAAACTTTCACAGTATTTCTCTTTATAGGGTTTTCAGACACATCCAGTCTTACTTTGTTGGTGAATTTCTGTAGTGTAGTATGTAGCTTGCTTTCTTTTCTCTTTCTCTAAATTTTGTGTCCCTTTAGGAGTTAAAGCAGAATATTCTTTAGTATACCATGAGAATTATTTGTCTACCAATAGATTGATTTCAATACAGCTATTCGTCCAAAAAATAATTCACTGTTCTAGTCAACTTTAATTTTATATAAATACTTCCTTTATTTCCACAAGAAGGAAACAGCTTTATAAAAGCATTCATGCAGTAAGCAGCTACTGCCTCACCCAAAATGAATGTAATTATCTTATTTTTCCACATGGAAAAAGTAAGGAATAGTGATATAGGTAGGCAGATCCAAAGCCCTATGAGACTATAAGAAAATTTTCCCTGACTTCAATATGACTTGAGTGAGACCCTCCGTAGCTTTCTCAAGATGTCAAAGAAAGTATGTAGTAAACTCAGATCTCTGTTTATTCATTTATGTTCCCCACTTGCTGTTTAACCATTTTCTAGTTTTACTCACAGTAAACTGAATGACCGTATTTAGTATCATTTCACTAGTTTCAGTAGAGCTGAGTAGTATTTTAGCTGATGAGCTTGTTCCTCATATATATAAAACTGCAGTAGCAAAAAACCTTAGGGAACAGGAATGTGCTTATAAGGGGACTGAACTTAGAAGAGGTAAAACTTCTTAATAGCTCTTCATATGAAAACCCTTATTTTGTGGTTAAAGTGCGGCTTAAATGCATCCTTTTGCAAAGTATGTTGACCAAAAATATACAGAACTTACTAGTTATTGCTATAGAAAAACTATTTAGAATAATTGGGTCCTCGCAGAATGTCAGTATGACATCATCAAATATTCTTAATGTATGACTCTGAACTTTTATTCCCCATAAATAAACTAAAAATGTCTAAAAATGTGTACTTGCTTTTTGGAGGACTAAAGGGTTAGTTTGAGATTACCAGAATTTTGCTGTTAATTTGCAGATGGAGCTGTGTGTTTTCCCAGTGTAACTTGTTATAAATTTTGCTATTAGTATTGTTTGCATTTTGCTTGTATTTGCTACTACTGTCCGAACTTTTAGTGAATATCTAATTTTGATGCATGTCCATCATTCAGCAACTCTTAATTTAGGATAACAAGAAAAAAAAGGCCAGGTAATTCTGCTAATTTCAGCAACCATTGAGTAAAAGTAACAATTTCACCAACTGCTGTATATGGAATTTTACAAGGTGTGAATTTGGGATGGTTAATATATACATTTGACTTACAGGCGTGTACATGAGTTCTCAGTAGACATAGAGGGAAGCTGTTTAAAAATGCCCTGTAATCCCAAGGTTCAAACTGGGTAGTATATGAGAAATGTATAGAAAATTAAAAGTAAGTTATCATTATCATTCTATGCAGGAAGCTTGTTGAAAATATCCAAGAGAAACAGGAAAAGTTCCTATTGAAGAAATAATTCTCTATAAAAGTTCATCTGGATTTTATTGAAAGATTGAAAATAAGATTGTTCATCTGTTTAAATTCTCTGCTTCTTTGTGCTTTTTGTTACATTATAAAAAAAGAAAATGATCTCGAAGTGAGTACAGAATGAACCACCTTTCCCCTTCTCTGTTTTCCCAATCATCTGCAGGTGTTTGGTTTTGTTTTCCTTTAATGTCAGAGCAACATTTTGTAAAATATAGTCAGAAGTCCCATAATGAGAAAAACTGACAAAGTGGAACTATGTTGAGAATAGAAGTACATTATTTTGGGGGTTTTTTTTGGTTTGGTTTTTTTTTTTTTTTGTTCTTCTTAGGAGCTGTTCCTTTCATCTCCTGTTTCTTCATTTGTAGAAATTGTAATGGCAAAACAATTGGAGCTTTGGATGTAATGCTGCTGCCATTAGTTTTGCAGTAAAAGAACTTTATTAATGCCACTAAATATAAATCGTTATAAGATCAAAAATTTACTAGTATACTTCGTTATTATCTCTACAAAATGTGGGATAATTTTTCCCCACTTTTTACTCCACTGGTGAGTTGGAAGCTCTTTTCAGATGAGATGGGAAAGATCACTTTTCCTCCCCTCATATTTAAGCAATGAAAACATGTATTTCCAAATGATGAGGCCTGTGCAGTAAATGCAGGACGCTGGACTAGATAACTCACTTTGGTCTTGTCCAACCTGAATGATGCTAAATATTGTAAGACTTCTGTACACAGTCTCAGTTCTAGGACACATTTCAGAATGCAATGTAAGCTTGCAACCAGTTCTGCTACATTGTCAAGTCATTGTACACAATACACCGAACAAATAAACTTTTAAAAATACTTACATATATATATATGTACACCACACATATGTTTGTTCCTGTTTTCTTTTCTGTGTTCCTGATCTGGTAAGAGGAGTTAAGTTATTTAATTTGGGTTGTTTTCCTTGCATTTTGCCTCTCCCTGAGCAGTAAGAGATACTGAGAGCTCAATGACAGAAAAAAAACCCAACCCAACTCTTCTTAAAAATCGTACAGCTTTAGACTGTCTGTTGAAGAAGAACCTGTCAAAGACAGAGATTGTTAGGCCTGGAACTTGGTGTGTAGATGCAATGTACTGTAAGGCTGTTCTGTATATGATCACTTACAAACTGTTTATGTATTAACAAAATCTCATTATCAAAATACGTTTGTTCTGTGTGTATTAGGTTCCTGAACCTCACTGATGTACCCAAAGATTCCATTTTGAACACTAATGTTTACAAAAGGGCAATATTCCTTTTGTAGCGTAACATATTCAACTTTATGTACATTGACAGGGAAATACATTGCAAACCATCGGAGTCTCTTTCTGATAACAATACTTTTACCACTTTTTTCTGTGTTTTTGCATGTTACTTACTGAAACTTGTCTTTCTTGTCAACAAAATGAGAAGCTTCTCCACTGTTCCCAAGATTGAGCATGATTCATAAGAATTTGTGAAATATGTTGGCAGAATTATTACATAGTTGTTACTTTGCTAATTAGAGGTATGTGTAGAACATTAATAATAAGCTATTTCTATAAAGTCAGAAGTTACCATTTTTTACACCTTAACTCTTCACGTGCCTTGGGCCTTCACAACAATTATCCAACAAAGCAGCAACTTTGTTGCACTTTGGTTGTCCACTGTATGTCCTCTTGAGTTCTTAAAATAAGTGACATTGTAGTAAGTAGCTTGGCCCTGGAATGCACATAGTGTTCAGCACTTAAGTCAATTGGTACGTAGTATTATTTTACAATTGAGTTAAGTTGTGTAACCTTCTGCATTTCAGTTTGCTTCTTTGCAAAACAAGAAGTGATACTCTATAGTCCTGAGGAACAGTTCCACAAATTGTTTTGATAAGATAGAACTAGTAGCAGCCTGTACACATTGATTCTTAATGTTGACTATTGTTAAGTACAAACCTTAGTTTCAGACTTTCTAAGAAATCAGTAGAGTTGATAGACAATTTTGTTCTTTGACAGTTTTGCCATCATCTTTACTGGTTGGCTTTTGATCTGACCTTAGGGACAAATATAGTAATCTGAAAATACATTGTTCTGTAGACCGTGTTACAGGAATTAATATGTATATGTACTTATTGATTTGCTTCACGTTAATGGGTTTTTGTGGCTTCTGATGGGTATGTCATGGATTAAAATTTTTACACTACACAAACAGCAATAGAACATTATTGCTTCCATTCTATTTTGAAACATTTATGGTAAAATACGTGCTTTATGCCTCATTTACTGCAAAATTTATTTTATTGTAGTGTTTAATTAATGAGTAATTCTGCCATTTGTGGCAAATGGCCAAACTATTATCTTCTATTTTTAGACTGCCACTGTTTAGACAAAGTAGATTAGGCGGAATTTATCAATCTAGTGTATTCATTGTGGAAATTAGTGGTGATTTTTCCTTGAGTTATTTACCTAAGACATTTGCTATAGATGTTAAGTATTTTGAATAGAAAATAACTATGTGGCTGAATTTAAAACTAAAAAAGAAGAGAAAATCTGTGCTTTTTAATGTAGGAGTAAACCTTCACAGTGTTTTAATGAACAAACAGAAATAAAATAGGTATTGTTCTTTGAGATGCTCTTAAATCAGTCACACTGCTAAATAGCTTTTAAGAGATTCCAGCACTAAATCCTACATAGACAGCAAGAAATGTTCACTTGAGGCAGAAAAGCTTCAGTAATGCTGCATTTTGGTACCAAAATAAAGAGATTTTTCTTTTTTCTTTCCCAGGCAGCTTGCCTTTGGTGAACAAGGAAGCTTAGCAGAGATCAACTGTTGTAGGCTTTACAGAACTTTTCCCATTCCTGTGCCAGGGTATGAGTGGGCAGTACAGTGCTGCACAGGACACAGCAGCTTTTGTTAAAGATACATAAGTATGGTAACTACAATTCATTGTTAGTGTTTGTTTTTCACTCCTCTAAATACAGTTAGCACCCAGAGTTTCAAGGCAAAGAATATGCATTTCCAAAATGTCTCTTCCATATTTATGCTGTGGCTACCACATTTGTATAAACAGAAAATTACTCCATTCATGCTTTATTAGCTCTTCTTTTGTACCACAGCCTTGACCCCAGTCATCATAAATTGAGAAATAGTGGGGAACTAATGGAGACAGATGGGAATATGGCTTGCCATTTACTCAAATTGGTAAAGTAATTAACCTCAAGGTGCTGGTTTGCAAGAAAAATTGTTGGAATATCTCAGGGCGCCGGTAAACAGACTCCTGCTTTAACCACTTCTGACAACTGCATCATAAACTAGACTTATTCTGTTCAATTGACCTGTCAACGTCTTGAGTCCAAATAAAGATTTGTATTACAATGCACTTGCTGAGAAGTGGGAGAACACTACTGCTGTTTCTTTTGAAATGGGTTGCTGTTCTCTCTCTGCTAGATAGGAGCTGGAATGTCATATATTCATTCTTCAGCCATTATATTCCTTAGAAATCTTCCATTACTGATTGTGTGACAGCTTTGTGACAGCAGATGGTAGTCATTTGGCTTGAGAAAATGAAATGAAAAAACATGGGCCAGACTGACTGGGCTCATTTAGAACAGCAGTGGACAGAGGCCAGATCGAGTTTTTATTTATCGAGGGACATCATGTAATGAAGCCAGTTTCTTTTTTTTTTTTTTCCCTTTCTCTTTTTCCCCTTGCAGATTGGGTGAATGAGGTAGATTTTCAACATATTAGTACATAAATCAAAGGCAGTGTTGTAAACAGAAATATTTTATCAAAAAGCCCTCTTCCACGTGATAGCTTTCAAATTCTTCTAAGTTCTTTCCTCATCCTTTTTTTTATTCCCCTCTCTCAATTTAATTGAAGCATCTTTTAGATTTATTTTGTACTCATTATCAGCTGGAATATTACTTTTTTAAAACAGCAAGTTAAATCTTCAGGGGACGTTTTGCAAGTTGGCTTACATGGATTCAGCTCAGTAACTGGAAGAGTTTTGATCATTCAAGCTTGTGCAGTATTTATTTCATATGTTTCGATTTGCAATTGAAACAGCCATGACAAACAACAAAAGAAAGACATTTTCGATATTGTCATAAAATGTATCTGGAAGGCATATGCCAAGGGAACATACAGAGTAATCATCTAGAGTAAATACAACCATTCAAGACAGATGAAAACTGGAAACATTGTATGGTATCTCAACTTGATGAAAACTCAATCGGTTCAGAAGCATTCAAGGAGCACTCATTCATAACTTCTGCTCCCCCAATTTATCCGCAGACACCTACGATGGCATCAAATAATGCCTTGTGCATAATGCAGATTCAGTGTCATTATGACCACAGTAATTTAAATTATTTCTTTAGGTATTACTTTCTATGATTTTCAGGATTTTAGGAAACAAACATGGTTCCAGGTGAGTGGAATAACAGATTTTAAAATATATTTATTGTTCTCAAATATAAATTTTTCAGTAAATAATCATTTTCCTAATAGTGCGCCCTAAAATTAAATTTCTCAGTAGGCATTGTGATTTAATAGTTCATGCATTTTATATTCAAGGTAGTCTTCTTTGAAATGTGTTACAGGTTCAGAGACTGTGCCAAGGATAATTTGTCAGTGTCACCTGCACTGGTGCATTTCCATCATTGGATTAAAGATTTGTTAATGTGTAATTGATAAAGAAAACACCAAGCAGCATTTTGCAATGATGGGTAGTGGTTTAGAATAGCATTTTATATTTTTCTCCTGACAGGCATAACATTTTATGGTTTTTTTAAACCAATGTGTTCATACAGACAGAAATCTCATTGAATTCTTTGATCAGTCTTTCTCAGTAACTGTGTTGGTGAGTTTACAGCACCTAATCCATGTTATCAGTCAGAGTCAGTGATTTTTAAATCTATGGTCAAATTATACTCTATTTCACAACCTCTCAAAAAAAAAGACACAACCACCTGTGGAAAAATGGGATAAGCCAATAGCACTTGTAATTGAGGGGACAGAGTTCAATAATTTTTTTAATTCTGAGATGATATGCAAGTTAAACATATTTGTTACCTGTGTTGTTTTCTTCTGCTTTTGAACATTTTAATTTATAATCAGACAAGAAGAACAGATGTAAGAGTTGTAATTTAATCATTTTATTGCTATCTTTGTATATTTTGAAGAATTAGGTATTGTACTCTTGGGAAGCCATATTTTATGCCTAGTTGGAAAAATGAATAATGTAATAATATGCAAAATGTGAAGTTTTAGAACTTCACTACTGAGTAAGGCATATAAACTAATGATCTAGTTAAAGTCCCTTGTGCACCATAATAAATATGGACTAAATTTGTCATTATAGCTTTAGACAGAGGTTTCAGGCTACAGATTTAATTATATCCTTTTTTAATATTCATACTTCTAAACTGCATAATTCCTTTCTACTGTAAAACTGAGTCCTATATTAAAACAAACAAAATGGCAGATTACTAAATGGATATTAACGTGGAGTCAATAAGCGTTTAATTTCTGTAGAGAACACTACAAAAAAGAAGAGTGTAAGCTTTGTGTTGCTCAGGAGATCTTTTCTTAGATGCCTATCGTTTGTACAAGAGACTGCCTCCTGTTTTAATGTCGACTTTTGTTACAGAGGTTAATTAGTTATTTATGGAACTCATAAAGGACACAGGGGCAATACAGGAATACCTTTTGTTAGCCATTAAGAAACAGCGATTATTGAAAACCTAATTTAGTCTCTGTATGATACAAGAGTTAGCTGAGACTAGCTCATCTCACATTCAGTCAACACTGCTTAATGGTGTCCAAATATTGATGACGATTAATAATGGCTGAATAAAATACCATCATATTAGAATGTTTATTCCACTTCTCTTATCTCTGTAATAAATGCTCTATTGCCTTGAATTTAAACACTTTGTTTCCTTTACAATATACAGTTGACCAGGTTCTCAATTAATTCAGTTAATTCCAGGGTCATCAATTAAAGCTCAACTTGTAAAAAAAATAACTTTTCCATCCATTTTCATATTCCTATAGGCACATGCTAAGTAAATGAAGAGAGAAAAGAAATATATCTAAATTCATGAGTCTTGTCCCGTTCTTTCTCTTGGGAAGGCCCTTAAATGCAACCAGAGCAATGAAGAAGTACAAAGGTAGCAACAACAAATGTGAAGATAAAAAAGAGGAAGAGCAGTAACATACATTTTAATGAGGGATAAGCAAAGAAGAAATAATATTTTATGGGGAACTAGAAGGAAAGTTCAAGCCAAATAATGAATTAGTCAGTATAGTTCCTAATAATTTACAATTTGGGTTGGCTCAGTTGGGAAGAATGGGTTCCAAATAGGCTAAGGAAGAACCGTGTACTCCTTTGGGTAAAGTCGCTGTGGATAAGTCAGTCCCTTGTATACTGAATAAAATATTGAAGTTGGCTGATAGGTTTGAGCCAGTCAGATCTAGGGCTCAAAAATAAGTGTTTCATCTAGCAGACAGAGCTGGTGTTGGGTGTGATAAAGGTGTTTATGACATTCAAATCAACAATGAAGGTATTTGATTTCTCACTGCCTCCTTAAATGATCCTATTTCTTGTTTTTCCTTTGCTTGCAAATGCACTAGGTAAGAGAAAAGTTAATAGTTTCTGAAGAATAAAATTGCTTTTGTTAAAAAAAGGAAAAATTCTATTGGTGATTGCAGCATATTTTTCATGTGGCTTTCAGATATGGATAGTGAATGATCTTGGGTTACTTTTGCATTATTTTTTTTATTATCTAGTATTGTAATTATGATTTCTTGTCTTGCTTATCCATACTAAAATGCTTTTATTTTATCAGAGGGCATATTATAAACATTTTTACATATTTATACATTTTCTTATTATGCAAATTGCCAAGAGCTATCACAAAGGTGAAGGAGAGTTAAGAATAAAGGTAAGAGGACTTTTCTAGCAGACGGTCATTCAGTAGATGTACAAAGGACATATTTCTTCAGTCTCAGAACTAAAATTGTTAAAGTCATCAGAGCATTTCTGTTGGGATGTTACTAGCTGCTCCTGGGATGGGCTGAAGAAAGGGGAAAAAAGCTGTTTTCAAGTTAGTCCCTTTATTTATTTGTCTGCTAAGGCTGGCTGAAATAGCAATATTTTCTGTGTTATGTTATGAATACAATTTTTTCTTACTACTGAACTATCAGCGTCGGTAATTCTGATCATATTCTCTTGATTTAAAAAAAAAAATTATAAATTGTAAACATTTTCCTATTATAGGGCTAAATATTATAATCATTTAGCCACATAAAAGTGCAGTTGAAAGTTCAGGAATCATTTCAGAGTGTCTATGAAATATTTCAAAATACTAGCTATATGGAAAGCTGCAAGTTTATATTTAATCAAAACCAAGGTAATAGTATAATCATGTTTACTGTGTCATTGCCTAATTATTGAACAAGAGGTCAATTGTGCCAGACATTCAGTTAATACAAAGCAACATAAAAGCATTTCTTGAGAGCTTACAGTTTAAGTGGTGGGAAGTGAAAAGTTAGAATAAAAATTGTGGAATGTTTTTTGGGATATCAAAATTAGATGTCAAGGAGTCCCCCATCTTGAATAACAGAATTGAAGAATTCTAACAAGAACTGAATCTATCGCTCAAGGATGAAAAGTGGCATAAATTAGGGACAACAGATTACCAAGCAGTCAGATGATAGTCTACAGCTTAAACCATATTGGAATTATTAACAAGCTTTTTTGAAGAGGCATCATAGCTTGCAATTTAAGAACTCCACCTTCTGTTGATACTGCTCAATATATGAAAGCTTAAATATGCATCATTTTGGCCATGTCTAGAGTTTGCAGTCTTTTGGCAAAGGAAGTGAATTAAATGCAATTCATTATAAAGGTGGGCTTCAGATTGACACTACCATCTGCACATAACAAAACTGTCCCATTTACAAAGTATACTATCATAGCAAGGACCATGGAACTAGCGTGACACACAGAAAAAGGATGTCATACTATTAGCCCAAAGTGAGTAAAAAGAGCTATTTATTGCTCAGATTGTTCTTAAGCATTAGAAAAGTAAATTTAATCTAGTATGATCAGAGTTCATTCCAGCTCTCTCCTGTATGGTAGTATATGCATCCCATGGGATATGTATCAATTTTGAGGAGTTTCAAGATATTTTAGGTCTTTTTTTAGAAAGTAATGGAAAGCACACCAAAATTTAACATAATTATCTTTTTTGCTTTTGTTCTCATTTGTTTCTTTTTGGCTCTGTCTAATTTTTCTTTGTTTTCATGATTTTGTTTCTGTTTTCTTACATTGTGTTATTTTTCTGTAGTTAGTATATACTGTGAGTATGTGAGCATATGCAAGTACAGGACAGAAGAAAAACGTAATTCAAATTATCACGCCATTTTCTATTTCAATAGGAAAATCTGACATCTGGCATACCTTAAAAGTCAGAAAGAAATATTTAAGTGCATTTCTCCTCTGTGAAAAAATTAATGATTAATGTGTTCAGGCAATGCTATCACTGGTTCTGGTCTGAGAGCAACATGGCGTTTACTATGATATTTGTTCTATTGGCTGACACTTATGACTTTCAATCAGAAAATAAAGCCTAACAATTTTTTAAGTCAGTGATTTTGGAAGCTCTACTGAACATACATAGGTTGGTGACCATTTTCCTGACCAAGTCAGAAAATAACTTGTAAGTGCACTGAACATGGTTAAACACTGTACCAGTGTTCTCCTCTGAGTGTCAGGTCTTTTCCAAGGTCACCTAATTAGAGTTGTTTACAACAACCATTTGCCTCCACCTGTCCTGTTATTGATGGTATATAAACAGCTCTACCTCTCATGGAAGAAAACGTCAGCCAGATAGCCACAGAAAAGGAGCTGAGCAAAGGGAGAGTGTCTCCAGTGCACTAGCACACAGTAGAGTTACTCCAGCTTAGAGCGCTTGGCATACTTTCTTAATAGTTACATTTCCATGCGCCTTTATCTGACCATAAATACCATCTTTGTTGGGGTTTAGGCCGATCCGGCAACTAAACTCCACACAGCCGCTCTCTCACTCCTTCCCCAGTGAAGTGGAGAGGAGAAAAATATAATAAAAGGACTGAGGGTCGAGACAGGAACCGAGAAGGCGCACCCACCAACCATGGTCCCGGGCAAAACAGACTCAGCTTGGGAATAAAACAAAACATTTTAGTAACAGTTACTTGAAAGGATAAAGAGAAACAAAGCCAGATCTTAAAAAGAAAAACACCTCCCCTCTTTTCCTTTTCTTCCTGGCTTTACCCCCATCCCCCAGCGGTGCAGGGGGACAGGGAATGGGGGAGTGCAGGTCAGTTCATCCCATGCTGTTACTGCCACTCCTTTTCTTAAAGGAAGAGGAGTCCTTACACCATTTCCCATGCTCCAGTGGATCCCCTACTCACAAGGAAAATCCACAGACTTCTCCAACGTGAGTCCTACCCACAGGATGCAATCCTTCCCCATCAGATTGCTCCAGTGTGGGCTTTACCACAGTCACAGATTCTTAGGGAGTTCTTGCCACTCGCTCCAGCGTGTGTCGTCACGTGGACTCTAGATGCATCTCTACCTTGTCGTGCGTCCCATTCTCCGTGACCGTCCTCAGGCTCAGACATCTCTTCTCCAACGTGGGCTTCTCCACGGGCTGTGAGTGGGTCTCTGCTCCACCGAGTCCGTCCTGGCTGCAGGGGGGCCGCTTGCCATCTTGCCACCAGTTGCAGGGGAAACTCAGCTCCAGCACACCTCGTCCCGTTCCATCTTCACTGACCCGGTGTCAGTGTGGCCGTTTCTCTCAGATCTTAGTCCTGTATGATGAACTCAGCCCAGTGGTCACCCCAGGAGCAGGGTGCTCCCCGAGTTCCCCAACCGGCTCCGCCGCCGCCATCCTCAGTGGGTGGCGCTGGCCCGGCGCGGACAGCCGCCCAGCCGGGAGCCAGGGACCACGACCCGTGCCCTCCTCCTTTCTCTTCTCACCCCCCCCCCGGGCAAAGCACACCTTTTCCAGTTCCTTTGTCCCAGCTTAAATAGGCCAATTTGCAAAGGAACAGATTGGCCCAACCCCGAAGGGGATGGGAGTCTGATCTGGTGGCCAGAATCGGGTCTGACCCAGTTCCGAAACCAGGGAAGTCACAGGGAGCAAATCCCCTCTCCTGCCACCAGAACCCCTTTACATCAACCCATCACAATCTTCCAGAGCTGTAATGATTTTCTGGTAATTTCTGTTAATGCTCTTTGGAATGAAATGGAATGAACATCTCACCAGTAAGCTCAAAAATATCTTGGTATTTATTAATAATGATGGTTGTGATAACCTTTTGCCACGGTGTAACATCCCTGGTCTATAGCATTTCTCCTTGGGCCTCCAGGGACAGTCAGATAAACTGTTCAATTCACAACAGACTCCTGAGGTGGATGTTCTTGTAAGTCCTTTCTCAAGGTTTGCATTTTTGCATTTTGACATTTAACTTCAGGTGTATGAACTAACATTGTGTAATGATCCCAGTATAGTCAAGGAGAGAGGAAAGTAGGTTACAGAAGCCTGTCTTGTGGTCTCCGCATGTTCCCTCTCACTATTAAAGCCAAGGGAGATGAGATGCCTAACTTTGGTACTTAAAATGTGATGTTTATGTCAGTCAGTATAAATGCCATTCTTTAGGCATCTTTAGGGACTTACTGCAAAATAGCTAGTGTGCTGAGAGTTCACAGCTGTGCTCACTGCAAACAAGCATTCCTCTGTACACAAGTACTGATCTACTAAAAATGATCTGCTAGTGCCCCATCCCTCAGGTAACAATGACAAGCCTGAGTCTTTCTGCTGACGTATAAGAGATAGAGAATGTTAAATGGAAGCTAAAAAGTCACTCATAATCCTTGTTCATCTTTCTCTGACAGAAGCCACAGGTGTCAACTCTGTGGGCAGTGAAGTGCCCACTTTCCACTTACAGAGAGCATCATCCTACATTTTCTTTCAGCAGAGAGAGTATCTTTCTCAACTGATAACAGCATTTGCAGCAGAAATCAAGTGCACATCTTTTAAAATTGTCACCCAGGAGGTGCCATTTCCTCGTTTAGGCATGTCCTGTTTCCTGTTGTAATAGTAAGTGTAGTACAACTAAATGAAAAAAATGGCAGTTCTGTGTCAAAAACATGTAGAAAGATATCAGTTTGAGTAGACCCTTTCCCAAAGAGAGGGAAAAGATGCAAGAAGGAATAGTTTAAATAAGGAGAAATGTTTCCCTCTCAGCCACAATAAGCTGTCAGCTGCTGAATCTGTGTTATTTTCAATTAAGCTCATCTGATGCCTGTGTATACAGGAGACGTATGTCACTTTGCAAGAGACACTGTTAGCTGCCTAGGTTAACAAAGCCTCTACGCCATTGACTTAAGAAGCAGTCAAATAGCTCATCATTATTACAATTCTCATTTTAAAAGTGTTTTTAGGCCTTACTGTGAAAACATTGTTCTTGTCAAGAATGAGCCAGTGAGATGGAGTTTCACTAAGCTTCTCATATGTACCTAAAATAATGTCTTCATATAAGAAAATATCCTGCAAACAATTATGCATGTGGGTAAATTTACCTTTTCCTGCAAACCCAAGGGTTTGACCAACTGAAGTCTAAAAAAAATCAACCCTAAAAATATTTCCTTTCTAAAGTCAAAATATGCTTAAATTAGTTAATTTAGCTTCACAGGATATGTGAGAAAATAATGATCACATTACAAGCTTTAACAAAGAATACATTATTAGAAAATACATTAAGTTTTGTCTTCTAAAAAGTTAGTGTTGAATCATTAAGTGCACATAATTTCATAAATATTATGTGTAAGCAGGGCATATTCTTGTGGTTACTCTCTGTGATGTTCATTCTGTGGTGCTGCATGAGTCCTTTTATACAGAACATCATCTCATTTGGCTAAATACTAGCAGCTTGATTTTTTGTTCACTAACTATACTTAATAACAGCTCTCTAAAGAGTTTGTCAAGCTTATGTGAATAAATCAAGTCAGTATTTCTGGATCTTGGTGAATTTCTGAATTTACAGGGATTGAAGTGGCTAGTGGCTCATCTGCACTAGTCAGATGTCACCTGCTACAGATGAAAAAAGATCTTTTTGTATCTAAGGAAGAGAATTGTCCTCTTGCTTCACTGAGCTGAACTTGGTATTTAAGTTCACATTTTAACGTGACTCAAGACATGGAATCTAGCAGCTTCTTTATCATTTACCCACATTTTGCCTTTTCCCCATTCCCAAAACTGTCATCTTTCTTCCCTCCACTAGAACAGACGTTGTTTTCACCTTTCTAGTTTGATCAGCTTGGAAGCAGATGTTCTTATGTAATTTTTAATTAATTGATTTCTTCCTTGGAGGGTTTTGGTTCATCTGGTTTAGAAAGATACCTTAACTTAAAAAAAAAAAAAAAAAAAAAAGAAAAAAAAGCACTTTGCTTGTTTTCTTGTGCACTTCAAAATGAAAATATAGTAAAATGTGTCAGTGAAATTAAAGCAACTCTTAAATTGGTAGACAAAGTTTGTACATCACACCTACAAATACCTTAACTATAATGTATGCATTGCATATGCCATCCGTATCAGTATCATTGTACCTCCGTGCCGGTCCCTCTTGTCTGTCCTGAGTTCGAGAGTTCCAGTCAGAGAGTTCCACATCTGCTCTTTCTGCCTCCAAAACAGAGAAGAGGAATGGAGTTTGAGAAATAAAAGAAAGATATCTGAAGGAAGTACTGTCTTCTTTCTTCCTTTTTTTTTTTATACGCTTTTAATGTTCTTCTCTTTAGTCAACATTAAAAGAATGAGATTGTAATGAGAGGTAACATTAGGACCTTGATTCACTTAGCAGAAAGACAAGGGACTGTTTCTTCTATTATATAGGCCCCCAAGATAATGCATTTCAAAGCACAAAAAAATGCCTTTTCTGCTAAGGACTGTCGAGGTCATTATAGTTAGAAAATTTAATTTCTTGTAGGCTATAATCTTCTGTTGCATCACTTGGCCTGTGGACATATTTCCTTTTCAGTTTTTAGATCGTGCCAGTTAAATGGGCTGCCACCTCAGCTGACTGCCAGCACCATCATCTTGTCAGAGCTACCCCAACTCAGGCCACCAGCCAAACCACTGATATGAGCACTCCCAAATGCATTTCATTTAAGATAAACTTTGTTACTTAAACAGTGGAAATGGTAAATTTTTGCCATCTCTCCTTAATTTAAATGAAATGCCTTTTAGGGAAAGTTCATTTGTTTTGCTAGCATGATAGGGAGAAGAAATTTTGTCTAGAATGGGATAGGGAGGGAAATAAGCAGCTAGAAGCAGCAGCCTTTCAGATAACATAGCTGGGATTTTAAAAAAGACGTGTTCATCATCTCACACAATGGATTATGTGTGATTACACTGTCTTAAATATATGGAGATTCGTTAACAAGCTTATTTAGATGTTTGTGAGTCAGAGTTCTGATCGGGGTTCTCTAGCATTTTAAATGTGAAAGACTTCTTAAGGAAATAATTTTAAAACAGCAAGCATGATGTGTGTCTGAAAATCTGCAAAACGAAATTGAGTATGCATGTGTACCGGTCCAGACTGGAATGAAAAAGTCCTCCAACAAGTCCTTTCACATCCCCTTTTCACATTTGCCTCAATCAGCAGTAAAGTGAGAACCTCAAGCCAAAACAAATCAGTTTACAAACCAACCCCTTCCCAGAATAATTTCGAGAAGCGGCAAAGAGAGGTTGCTCCTTTTCCCTTGAAGGACTCCTTCACACTAGCTTTTCAGCTAAGATTGGACATACGATAAGTAAGAGCACTTTTATGCTGAAGGATCTTTATGCCCTGTCATAAGTATAATTGGACTTAAGGTGTCATGAGAGAATTCCTTCTGTGAGGAGAGACTGAAGTATTTCCAGCACTAAAGCTATGCATCTTTGGACAGAAAGAAGCTGAAATATTTCAGTCCTTAACTAAAACACATAGCAACATTGTCTTTCTAACGAAAATCCATTTAGAAACCACATCAGTACACATGAAACCTCTAGAATCTGTAACTTTACTAAGTTTTTCCCCTTCTGTGCCTTTAAAATATATAATCGTTTGTTTTATCTAAACTATATTGAATCTCCCTGTTGCTGCTGAGGAAATGTATTTATCATCCTTGAAGTGTGTGTTACATACCTGCCTTCCATTCCAGAAGGGAGTAATAAATAAAAGATAACTAATTGTTTAGTGTCTGATCTGACAGAGAGGAGATACTGGGTCAGAGAGGACCAATCCTACATAAATTGCCCTGGCAGAGCGAAGGGTTATAAGCTGTGTTTGGTTATTGGACTTTTTGAAGGTTGGTAGGAGTGATGGACTGATATGTTGAACAATGACAATGACATTTGGTAACTAATCGAATTGGTAAATAGTTGAACTTCACTGTATGGTAAACATTTATAGAGTAGACAGTGAAGATACCTATGTACTGTGAATGTAAACAAAGAATATAAGAAAAAAACTTATAGTGCTAGGATCACAGGGTAATTCAGGTTAGAAAGGACCTCAAGGAGGTCTCTGGTCGAACCACTTGCTCAAAGCAGGGTCAGCTATGAGATCACACCAGGTTATTTGAGGTTTCATCCAATCTTGTCTTGAAAACCCCACATACCACATCTTGAGACACCCTTTACTACACTTAAGTAGCAATAATGAAAAAACAATATTTATTTGTCTCTACAAAAACCTTCTTTGGCTCACATGAAACACTTCATTGCTGCTCCTGAGACCCAGCTCTCTCCCTCAAAGTTTAGACAAGAAATTTTTGGAGGTCAGTCTTCTGTTTCCATGAAAACATCAGCAGAATTTATGAAAACCCTGAGAAGGGAATTCAGTTTGCAAAATGGATTGTGCTGCCAGGGCATGTTTTCGGCTAAGTTTCTGATTAACTCTGAGCTCCAATGGCAAGGTTCAAATTGTTTCCAAACCATCATCTAGGAGGTTTGGATCCAATAGCACAGATTTGGACCAATCTATAATTCTGATATTGCAAATATGCTTCAGGCTCTGTAGCCTTTAAAGTCTATTGGATGTATCTGAATTACTGATTTTATTATCTAATTGCTTAGAGGGAACTAATTGAAACACAGTCCTAAATATGGACTTCATTTCTGCTATCGCATTTCTACAGTGATTTTTCATTCTAATCTAGCAATTCTGGTGAGCTAATGCTGGACACATTTAAAAATTTGTCATTGTTTTTTATTTTTTATACCATTGAATGTATAGTGACATAAAATAGATAAGAGTTTGCAGTAGCAATTAATGTTTTAAGAGCAACGGAAAAGAAACAAAAAAGTTGTGGCATGGTGGGGAAACGCAATTTGGAAGAAATGCTTCCATTTTTGCCAGGTACCAGAATCTGCACTCAAATATTTCCAAGTCTTTCTGGCTCTATTGAATACCAGACAAATGACATGAATACTGCTGGAGCAGTATTGGTTATTTTGCAATGCTCTACTTGGCTGTGTGAAAACAGACTTTCTGTTGTCCTGTGTTTATTGCTGGAATTCTTCTGTCAGTAGACAGACTGAGGTTATAACAACTGTTTAAGATAAGAAATATTTTTGTTCAGAAATCTGACATGATTTTCTAGTTGTGACAACTGATTTGACAATGACCAGCGATTTAGGTCTACCTGTAATAAGTGAATTAATCTGAGTTAAAACATAGTGATCTGTCATGTTTAGAGATACCTCAATAGCTGGCTGACTTGTCCTCTGTCAAGCTAGTTTGTCCCATGCAAATCTTCTGTCAAGTATGGAAAAGAACTGTTGAGAGAAGATTACACGGCAGTTTTAGAGTTAGTGATGAATATTTCTCCCAACGTACCAGCTGTGCCAGCAACACTATTTTGTGTGGCATTAATCAAATATCTTGCCTGCAGCACCTTCACTTTCCCAAAGGCTAGAAGATGAATCTGTCAAAAAATTTCACTGGGATTTGCCAAGAGCTTTTCCTCAGCTCAGGTACTAGTCCATGCACTTCAGAAGTTTGAATAAGGCTTTTAGGGATGTTGCTCTCGGAATTAAAAGTCCTGTAGTGTAATTTTGCCCTATACGAGAATTCAAAGCCATTGTCACAGCGAACATGATGAAATTAAGGAGTTTGCCATAAGGCCGAGTACTCAACCTTTATTAATGTACTCCACTTGCTGACTTACAGCTCTGTGTTTATTTTTAGATATAGTTCTGCAATTAGCAAAATACAAGAACAATTGAAGGCCGCAGAGTGATCCAGCCATTTTTTCTGTAGATGGAGAAAATTGAGACAAATATGTATTCTATTCTTATATCAATATATTGCATATTTTAATTAAAAATATGAACTGTAGGAAATTTCAGATTACAGGTTTTCATAAATAAAACGATTTCATCTTAATCAACACAGAATAGAAATGTATTTTTATCATTCCCCATTTTTTATCAAAATTTTAATTAAAAATTAATAGACTATTTCTTATATAAGTATTGGGTTGGGTCCAATGCAGCAATTAGGAGAAATGATAGATTCCTACTCAAGTCAGAGGACAGCATTCTTTTACCTTTTATTCATGTGCATGCATGTATACCATTACATATGCTTAGTGACACAAATGTGTGATGGATGCTTTCATAGCTTAAAGGCTGCTAGCAAAGTTGAGTTTACCTAGCACTCAAAACTTGCAAAACACAGACATGTAGCACTGTACAGTAGGTGGGATATTGAACTCCTCCTTGTAGGCACTCTATTTTATGAAAAAAGGTTAAAGAAAATAATTCTTCCAATTTGCGTTCTGAGCAATGCTGACCTGTGGGAAGTTAAAGAGGTGCATCCAGCTTAATTACTGGAGGTGAGGTATCCTTCACCAGAGTAAGCCCATGCATAGTGATCACATCTAGTTCCTGAGATCATTTTCCTTTCCCACTTTCATTGGTTCTCACATTCATGGATTGGTTTTCACATTACTTCTTCTCTTCCGGATAGTTCTTATAGATACTGAAACATGTCTTTCACATGGGATAGAAGAGGAAGGAGTAGAATCAATTTAGTACAACTCCATCTATCCCTGCTGGAGACCTCATGTAGACTAATAGCCTCTTTGGTTATGTCAAAGGCCTTTAATAAATGTCATTGTTAAAGCATGACATTAGACTTTGGTACATAGACCTTGCACGGGAGGTCATTCATCAGCAAGCCAACATTATCCCTTTGTCATGCTAAGGTCCAAAATCAGATTTGAAAGGACCTAGGCTGTGCTGATGTCTTTATCTGATTATTGCTCCATTGGATAGGGAGTTTGAAGAGGCATTGGCCTTGGTTAACAAGACTTTCCAAACTCTTTTCTCTGCTCCTGATTTTATTAGTCCCAGCTGGAGCTGCTGGAAGGGCTCCTGAGACTGATTTTCTTTTATAGCACCTTGAAGATCACAAAGCCTTACAGCTACTGTACATTATCAATACTATAGTTTCAACAAATATTTTCTAAAGAGATTTTAACTCAGCTTCCTCCCTACATGTGTTCAACATAGGAAGCACTATGCATCTGTGAGGAAGATTTTTATTTAAAAATTGTATTTCCTTCAGAGTTTGAATTTGTAAACTTTCTTCTGCAAAAAGTAAAGGCAATTTTAGAGGTGCACAAAAATAATGCTTAAAAGATAATATGAAAAAGCATGGGGTCTAGCCGCAATTGTATTTTCAAATTTTTTGTGTTTCTCCATGCTCTGTGTGGTAATGATTAGTCTTCTTACATATTGATGAAAGCTAATCCAATGTTTTAAAAGCTGTAAACAGAGACTATATTCAAAATATAGAAACTACCTAAGTTTTTTTCTATACCAAAAAATTGTGAGGTCTTACAAAAGCTTCTGTGTCCATAACCACTTGGAAGTGATGCCATTTGTTCCTTTAATGCATAAGTAAATTAAAATCAGGCGCAAAACATTTTAATTGTCATTGATAATAGAGTTCCTGCCACCAAAGTGAATAGCTGCACAAGTTACTAATTCAGCATCAAATCCTTTTTTGTAATGATACCTGAATATTTTTGTTCATTTGCGTAACCTCATTAGCAAAAGCATTTGCATGAGCCTAACTAGTATTTGAGAAATATTTACATATTACTGCCTTGTTTTGAATGTGTTCAGAATCTATATGAAAAAGAACAACTCCTCAGAAATATTAAAAGTGATTGAAGTTATTGTACAGTAATTTAAATAGATTTTATAACAGGTTTAAAGAGGGACTTAATTATTTTAGATAGACTGCAGTACTAGAACTACTGTGCTAGGTAATATTTGACGTGTCTTTTCTGCCAACCTTCCTGTCTGTCTACCTGTCTGTCTTTTCTCAAGTGTTTCTGCCTACAGAAGTACTTTTAAAATTGCAATAAAGGAATAGAATGAGAGGTTTCTTAAATCATGCTATTGTATAACCAAAAAGCTATATTATTTTGGATGTGGTGTATTTTACAATTTGACAAGTTGGAACTTTGTAAACTGACAATTGGGCACAGACGAAGGTATCCATTTATCTCATATATGTCTTGTTGAGGCAAAGCTGTCAGAAGAAATCTTATCACATGGTGCCCCATTTGTTTTCTGTAGTGATTTATGATGGTTTTGAAAAGGTCTTGTGATCCCATAGGCTGCCACGATTCTCTGACTCTTCTCTGTCAATGGATCAGATTTTTGACATTTTCTGAGAGCATTCAGAAAAGATTTGATAAATCAGCTTGTGGTGTTTATTTTAATTGATCCGAAGCCCATTCCTTCAAAAATTCATCAAACACTGTGACAGGGTCTGGGTGTGTTGCAGAGAAATGAAAGAACTGGGTTGGCCATGCTTCTGTGACGATGATATAGATATTTTGTTGAAAGTTTATGCTCACAGACGAGAAGATGTCATAACTAATTTAGAATGTTGTAAATCTTTTGACACAGATTGTAATTCATAAATCTCATCCATCACATGTGATTCATGAAACGATAGACAACCTTTGATGAGAAGGTACTTTTGTGTGTGTTCCAAGTTCTTTGCATTTTTTTCCTCTTCAGAAATAAATCACTCCAGAACAACAGAATTCTGTTATGAAAGTGGTGCTGTAAAGGTCTCTCATTCTTTTGCATCTGTTCTTCTTCTCATAAGGCGTAACATTTCTTCTCTTTAAGATGCAAATGAATAAAACTCTACACGTGCATGCGCTTCACTTTACAACAAGGACAAAAATGTAACTGATTGCAGTGGTTCTGGTTGAGGAGTCATCACATTTGGCTGGTATAACCTGGGTCTCTTTTCTTCTCTCACAGGAACCTCCATCTGTTGAAAACATCACCACAAACACCTGTCCTGATCAACCACAGTCAGTGTCTTTGATCTCTTCACTCATTCCTGTTGCGCTTGGTTGGTAAACCTGTTAAGGAGACCATTGCAGGATCTGAGCCTCTCTCTTATCAGCCAATCCACTCTTTTTCCTGCTAAGTCGAGGCATTGCTGCTGAGTGGTGGCTGTGGATGGTCAAGGAGGGAATTTGTGGTGGTGTATTTGATCGCTCTAATTAAGGGAAATGAGCATGGGATGACTGATAAGCAGGCTGGCCTATCAGGCAATGAATTATAATAAATAAATAAATAAATAGATGTCACTCAACAGTGTTGCCAAGAAAACTGCTGAGGACTGGTATCAATCAATGTCTGTTTATCTGTCTAGGTCTCTGTCTTTAGATTTAAAGTTTAGGTAACGCCATACGTTTTCAGAATAATAAAGTAACAAAGCCAAGCATTCAGATGTTAGGTAGTCTTAGAATTAAGTTTGCCAGTGCAATATTCATTTGCCATCCTTCTGAATACACGTTTTGATATTCTTCCTCAATGTCACGCTTATGGTAAAACCAAACAGAAAAATGAGTGAACAAATATTCATTGTTCTTAATTCATGCTTGGAACCCAGGTGACCATACATTCTTTTCTTGCAGCAGTATGTTTTGCTTGCATTGTAACTTCTGCATGGAGTGAGGCTAGTGCCTCTTTTCAAAACAATAAGTTGCTACTTCTCTGCATTGCTTGTTTTCTCAGAAGTGCTACATATGTTGTCTGCGGAAGAAACGCATGATCAAGTTTGTGCTCGACACAGCTGGTGTATCAGACAGTACAAGAGGATCCTTAATGCAGATTTTAGTGCTGAGCCTTTACTGAGTTCTTGAGAGTATGTGCAAATGGCAGCTTCCAAAAGCTTGTAACTCACTCGCATATTCATTTGAAGACATAAAACATGCTTTTCTGAAATGAAGACATACTCCTCTTTCAAAATCCTGCTCCAGAGGAATAAAGCTGGACCTCTTCAGGGAAACAATTAGTATTTTATAGAAATACGGACTTATATCAGTAAGTCTATTTCTCCTTGCTATTTTTATTGAAATTTTTCAGTACAGTTGTGACTGAAGGAAACATCAGCCAAAGAAAATGCGGCCTGGAAAATTGGCTAAATGACGTTTTGTGGGATACTTCACAATGGCTGGAATAGAAGCAAGTAACCATCACAGACTGAATAATGGAATCTAAAGTGTTCACCATTCACTCAGTGTAGGGCTTTATAGGTAACTAATTGCTTTTTGCCATTTATTGCAGACCTCATTGTTGGTTGCTGGAAAGGTCAACTGTTTCTCCTGCCATACATGGGTCAAGGAATTTGGAGTTATCTTTTTCCCCCTGGCATATTTCTGAGTTTATTTCCCTTACCTATGGCTTCTTTTGCATATGCTTAAGCAAAGATTTGTCTGCTCGCATGATTATGGGTAGACCTGCAAAGCAATTTTGAAGGCTCTTTCTTTAAGCTGAGAAATGAGCTATCAGCATGGTATGGTTTTCAATGCAGTGTTCTGCTCCTCCACAAAAAGAAGAAAAGCTTAAATTTTGTGCAGCACTGCAGTATTCTAGATGCCATCAAACAGGGAAGATTGAGGGCTAAGTAGGCATAATTCAAGGTGAGGGATTGAACATTTGTACTCTGTGCTTTTCTTCTCCTCAAACTTCTCTTTCTTTCATCCTATCCATCTTTACCTCTCATCATTGTTTTTTCCCTCTGGAGTAACAACAGCATGAAAGCAGTTGTCTGTGTGCTTGATTCTCAGTCCTGCCATTTCATAGGCATATTTCTTAATCTGATATTGACCAAGACTCAGCGGACAGATTCAACTGCACTTAATCTCCCAGTCATTTTGGTCCAGTCTATCTATGTTCAGTCTTGATGTATAACACCCTTACTACTCCAGTATGGGCTGTCTCCTTAACAAAAGTAATTGGCATTGCCAATTTTTTGTTACTGCTTGACCATTTTTCTCAGAAGAATAAATGTACATGAGAATTTAGAATGGACGTTTCAAAGGGACAGAACCACTATGTAGGAGCAGTCATAGAAAGCCATTTAAAAGATACCCTGGACTCTCTATAAGGTCAATTTTAAAAAATACTAGCAACTCTTAGCATAGTCTTTAAAAGCCCAGTGCATTGCCAACAAATTAAGTTTTGCAGTATGTCTGTAGTTCAAGGATTTTATAAAATTGTTTTTTATTTGACCAACTGCCAATCTAATCAGTTGGTAATGAACCTGATGTTTTAGCTGTGAGCTAAAGAAAGCAAGAGAGCACTCAAAGTCTGCAACAGCAGGATCAACAGATTTTTCAGTGTTACTTCTCCATCAAAGAAACAAATAATTTGGAATTTAAATGAATGGTAAAATGAACCAGTTTTTCAGATTCTTCCAGGGGTACTAGAGCTTCTAATCTCAGTTTATTTTCACTCAAGATAGCTGGAAAAGAAATATAGAATCATAGAATAGTTAGGGTTGGAAGGGACCTCAAAGATCATCCAGTTCCAACCCCCTGCCACAGGCAGGGACACCCTTCACTACACCAGGTTGCTTAACGCCTCATCCAACCTGGCCTTGAACACTTCCAGGGATGGGGCACCCACAACGTCTCTAGGAAACCTGTTCCAGTGCCTCACCACCCTCAGAGGGAAAAATTTCTTCCTTATACCTAATCGAAATCTACCCTCTTTCAGTAAAAAGTCACTCTCCAGCTTTCCTGTAGGCCCCCTTCAGGTACTGGAAGACTGCTGTAAGATCACCCGGGAGCCTTCTTGTCTCCAGGCTGAACAGCCCCAACTCTCTCAGCCTGTCTTCATAGCAGAGGTGCTCCAGCCCTCAGATCATCTTCGTGGCCCTCCTCTGGACTCGCTCCAGCAGCTCCATGTACTTGTGTTGAGGACTCCAGAGCTGAAGGCAGTATTCCAGGTGGGGTCTCACAAGAGCAGAGTAGACGAGCAGAATCCCCTCTCTCGACCTGCTGGCCACACTTCTTTGGATGCAGCCCAGGATACAGTTGGCTTTCTGGGCTGCCAGCGCACATTGCTGGCTCATGTTGAGCTTCTCATCCACCAGCATTCCCACGTTCTTTTCCTCCGGACTGCTCTCAATCCATTCTCCTCCCAGCCTGTCCTTGTGCTTGGGATTGTCCCAACCGACTTGCAGGACCTTACACTTAGCCTTGTTGAACTTCATGAGGATCTCACAGGCAAAATATTGAGTGGCTTTCACTCTTCTCAAAGTGTATTCTTTTTTTTAAGTGGTCATATAAATAAGTAACATTTAATCAAATGCTTTCTGGAATAAACAGACCTGCTAATCACAAAGCTAAAAAAAAGAAGGAAAAAATACTGGTTAATGTTGACATTAACAATTAGGATTGTGCCCTCCTCACTTAATTTGTGGGTTTGGATATTGTTTAGGAAGGAAGGAAAGTGATTTTATGAACTATTTACTAAAGGTTAATTCAAGAAATATCATACTCAAGTTATGTTCTTCTGTTATTGTGTACCATCTCTTTAATGTCATTCAGGGGAACGTAGAACTCAATGCTGAGCTAGTATGAATCTTCATGGCTATGTGAAACCAATGAAGCTAGACCAATTTACTCCGGCTAGGGTCTGCTATTTATTTTAAAAAATAAATTATTCAGAGTGTGTATTAGAAAAGTGATTCTGTAGAAATTCTTCAACAATGGAAAGTTCTCAGTTATTCCTTTTTTGCTCTGCAGAAGCAACTGCTGATATGTCTCAAGTGATGCTTCTCAATACAGCGGCCCTGGCACTTTATGTTAGCAGAAGACATCAGGTTAGATGTTCAGTGAGTTAAGAACGCATATCCTTGCTAATTAATTCATTTTCCGTATTGGCCTGCATTGGATATAGATGCTTTCATCCAACCTGAAAGGTACTATGGCAAGCAGGTGTTACAACAATCTTAGCCCAGAGGTATCCGAGTCTTTTTGACTGGCAGCATTCCAGCTACAGACTGGAACTAGCTTTTGGAGAAGTTGTCAGTGAGATTGATTGCATTTTGGAATTTCCATTGATTAATTATCTCTCCAGTTCTTCACCATAGGCAACACCCTGAGTTTTGAGACTATGCATTAAAACTTACTGTGTTTGTGTTCATCAGTTTGAAACATTGTGGGATTTTTATAGGTAATACCTTCCAGGAAGGAAGGCAGAGGTGGTTAGATGTAACTGTGCTGCTGTACTTCTTCACAGACCACAGACAACAGAGAGAAAACCATTCAGGCAGAGTTTTCTTACTGAGTTTGCATCTAACCTTCATAATAGCCAGTAGTCACATAAGTGATCTTACTTCAACAGCAATGACAATTCATAGAGTTATGGCTGGTTGATCTGCTAGGAATCAGTTTATTCTTGACGTTTTGTGAAGGGGTAAAGGATTATATTTTTATTTAGTTAGTTTTTTCTTTGCTATATAGAAAGATTAGTACTTCTTAAAATTATTGTTTACAAACATAAATATGGAAAGATCCAGATAGAAAAGCCACTCTTGTTATACGTTTACCGTTTTAACCCAACTAAGAGATATTTATTTCACCTGCCACTTGTAAAAACCTCTTCCTAGCATAAATCTTGGGTCTTAAATAAGTGAAGCAATAGACTAACCAGCTTCACAAAAAGAGAGAGATGATATGCAACTAATGGACAGGGCATTGCAACCAGGTGCTATCAAATCGTTCATTGCACTAAGTGCTCTCTCAAATTCTGTTGTAAAAACAATTAAAGTACTGATAGCAGGCTTAAGTTACTTCAAATCATTTGGCAGAATTGATCCACAATTATCTTTGTAATCCCTGAAGCCCCAACCGCTAAGTCTTCCATCCACTTTACATTTCCTACACACAGTTCTCATACCTGTCAGCTGCCATGCTCGATATCCACCGGAACCAGCACCTTCACTGGGCCCAAGAATTCCAAACTCTAAATCTGCTTGTGCTCTGAATACTCAAGTTCAAATTTATAAAAACCCCTGTACAACAGTATACCCATCAGCTTTCAAAGAGCTTGTAGTTTGTAGTCATGTTTGCTGTGTATATGGATGTGTATAGTTATGAAATAAGGGAGACATTGAATTAGATGCTCTCTGTGGACACTTATTTAGTATTTGAAAGAGTGTTGTCTTCTATTTAGTGTCACAAAGCTTGTAGTCATTCTGCTTTTTAGGAAATGTTGTGCTCATCTCTAATATGAATCTCAAAAGTAATAGAAAAATACCTTTAGTGGAGTTTTGTATGAGTTCTCCAAAATGTAATACAGACATTATCATATCAGATGAGTAATTCATATGGCATGGCACCTTTCCTCTGGCAGTTTAGAAATGCAAGTCCCCTTGGCAGCGAAAATGTCAGTCCAAATGATTAGAGTTTAGCAGAGTTGCATGTACCAGAGCACAAAATTGGACAATGGCAAGTGTTAGACAGCCTGAATTATAGGCAATGATTTTTGTGATATCCATAATAACTTGGTGATTTGTGCCTCTCACATCATCGTTCTAAAACCTAGAAGCCAGATTTTCTTCTCGGGCTAATGACATGAGGGAAGAGGCATGAGATACAGGAGAGGAAATTTTGCCTGACTTTTACCCTGTGGATGTTAGACCAGAATGTGCCCACAGCGGATAATAATGGAAGAGATGCCACACGGCTTAGTGATGGGGGGATGAGTTGGTACATGACTTAACTGAGCCAATTTTGAGCTACGAAGTCAAACTGGGATAGTCCCACTGGAGACTTCACTGTGCTTCACTGCGCACTTTTCTTGTCCAGCCCCTGTGCAGTGTAAAGAGAACAAAGAAAGGCCAAAGCACACCCCTATTTTCTGCAGAATTAATGGAGGCATCCGTTTCACCGCCACCAGCCCTGACCCTCAGATAGAAAGGGGTTTTAATTGCCTTCCTACTGTTAAAGCTTATCCTCACTTGCTTAGTCTCCCCAGTTCAGGCATCGGGCGTCAATGCACTTTTGTTTGTTTTAATGCCAACATATTGAACCATTGGAACAGAAGGCACCACTTCCTCCATTAACCAGTCAATTTTCAGTTTAAATATCATTTTTGTAGGCTCGTAAGGGATTAGAATCGGTTTGAGTGGCGCAGTGAGCTTTTTGGTCTCTGTTGCGCAAAACAGGGAGTTATTCTATCTCCTTGATAGTAAGTTGCTCAGAGTAAGGGAAGAAAACAGTATTTCAGTTATTGAATATTTAATTCTGGACAGCAGTTTAATCAGAAGTGGGATTTGGGCAATTGCTCCAGCCCCCACCTAACATACTACAGTTTCAGTTCTTAGTATTCCTTAATTATCCCACTGAGATATTTGAGGAGCAACTAGTAGTAAATGAACTTGGCAAATCAGCTATTACCCAAGTAATGAAATACAAATACATATGTTTGACAATTCTGCAGGGAAATTGTCAAAGCTAGGATTCTCCATGGATTGTATTGGCCAAGAGAGAAAAAACAGGTGTTGTTATCAAAATTTGTATACAAACAATTTGACTAGAGTTTTAAAATAATGTGAAGCTTTTTTCTCCTCCAGCTAATTCCAAATGTGTTGGTTAATGTATGGAGAGCACTGATTGTCAAATAACGAATCTGTAACAGCTGTGGATTCACACAGTGACGTAGTTCTAAATATTCAAGGATTTTACATTAACATTATATCTAAGGATGCGTATCAACTTTGCATCTAACCTTAAACAAAGGAGAGTTCAGCTCTACTGAGAAAATTGATTTTATTCAACAGTAAGGCGAGGGAAATTAGTACATTCAATATTTGTAGAAAGAAAATAAGCAAAGCCCACAAGTCTGGGTGGTTTGAGATTGTTCTTTGTTTTAGTAATTATACCTTTATATGTTAGATCTCATATTTGCACTTTCAGAAGTATTCTAAATGGTTTATGCATCATGTCCTGGACCTGCTGGATTTCTACACAATTTTGCGATGAACTTATAGCCAAACTAATTCTAAGTGAAGCTGAGTTTTGACTTTACAGCTGTAGCTATCTCATTCTGTCTGTCTGGGACATCAGAACAATTTAATTAGTAACCAAATGTCAGTTGCCTCTAGTTCATTTGCATGATATCTCAATGTGCTAATTTTTCAAATTAACGTAATTTATTATTTAAGCTGTCTTTGATTTCAGGGACAGAGTTGTTTGAATTGTTTCATCTGAGGCCTTTTATTCATATGCAAGAGGACACAAATAGGAATACTTCATCAGGATGCATTTACTAATATTTACTGTAGAATGATAAGCTAATGTAAAGCTAGGAAAGCCTCCCAAGCCTCACAGATCTCCATTTTGCCATTAGCCGTACCAGTTTAAACAGTATGCTGCAAGAAATATCGACAGGTCAAGTACAGCAGAGAAGAGTGTGTGTCCCAGTGGCCTTTACACTGACAGTTTCTCCCACATTAAAGAGTTAACTAGCAGCCTACCAGCTCGGAGTTGAAGCTAATGAATGAAATGGAGATTGATATAGACTCTCTTTGGAGGTGCATCGATCTGTATCTTCTGAACTCAGCTTAGGAATTCTGCAGGCAGCATTGCATGAGTAACCCTGGCATGGTGCCCATTAGCAAATAACTCTTTTAATGTTTGTCTTCAATTGATTCACTTATTGTTGTACTGACTACTATGTAGTTCTGCAAACTTTCTTCTGTTTTGCCACTGTAGTAACAAGTTATGTAAAGGTCTACAACAGGAATTTGATTTTGGAAGTACAAAACCGAAGCAAATCCTCAAGCAACTTTCTTCATTCTGCTTATTTCTTTTTCCTGCTCCCCACCCCTCACCCCAAATAGCATCAGGTAATTCAACTGAGATGAAAAACTGCCACATACACCCCAAAATTGCAAATTTCCATAGCTTTATAAATCGTTTTATTGTGCTGTCTGAGCTGATATCTTAGAGCAAGCCAAAGTAATGTACTCTTAACTGTGAAGTATTTCCATTTATTGCTTTAAATTGACATTGAATTATAGAAGTGTATGTAGGAATTATTTATATTTTTCTGATGGTCTCCAGCATGGAATGCACCTACAAAGACAAGTTTCAGGAGGAAGGCCTTCATATTTTCTGCTTAGCAGATCAGGAAAAGTTGGACCCTTGTTGAACAGAAGAGAGAGAATTAATCTCCCTACTTCAGCTGTCTGAAAAGTAGTCTCCTAGTTCAAATCTAAGCCTAAATTCCTGTATAGTCAAAGAGGAGCGCAATTCGCTCTCCTGTCTTGAGCATCTGTGAGTAGCTGTCTCTAGTCTCTCTTCATCCACTAGGCAGGAAGCATGTGCAACTAACCTTGACTATGTCTCATGTTTTATGATATGAAACCTAAACAATATCTATAGGTGGAATGCTTAACTGTCTAAGCAAATTTATGTGTGCAAACAAGCTAGTGAAACCGACTAGAAATGATGAGCTTATATTGCTGAGGCAATGAAAATTTCAAAACCCTACACCACCTGCAAAATGTCAGTAGAGGCTTTTGGCTGTAGACTTCATCACACAGAAAATTCAAATCTGGCCCATGGCTCTCCATGTTTTATGTATGTAGATATCCATTTCAAAGCATATAAAATTATAAACCTAAAAAGTCTAAAAAGTTAGAAGCATTCAGAGGTGATTTTTCTGTCTGCAGCAGAATTGTCATTAGGAGAGGTAAGTAGAAGCCACTTAGTGGCGTTTTACAGAAAAGCTTAAACCAAACACATTTAAGAATAAGCTACATTGTTCCATCTGCTCTCTTTTTCTGTCAAAAGTTTTCTGCCTATCTTTTGTTTTTCTTTGCACGTTTTTGTTTTTCTGCCTGCAGTGTAGGCAGAGATCTTTTCATGGTAAAATAATTGTTTTGATTATAGGCTTGAATCAAGGATCTGTAAGTCAAGGTGGAACCTGATGTAAAACTATTCGTTCCTTTGAAATATTTTTTGTATTGAAAATCAAAACAAAAAAAAATTACATAAGAATTTAAGATGATAAAATGAGAATTTTTAATACAAAATTATTGAGAATTTGTGGTTATTATTTTGATGGCTTTTCATCATTGACAGCAGTAATTGCTATCAGGTTGGTTTTTTCCTTAATCATCGTGTTATCTTCTGAAACTCTCCTGCTTAGATGTCTACTTGGAGTTGTTAGTGTTATACTTTATTAATTTAGGAACTATTAGGTAGAAACCATATTCTTGTGTTCTAAGCACATCATTTATTACAATTATTGTTGTTTAATTCATTCCTGGAACTGCTTATTTTGATTAAGAAGTTGACATGATAAAAAAGTCAGGAAATTTTAATTTGTACAAAAGTGCAGCTCTTCTTGTTTGCTTTAATTTAACTCCCACCTTACAGTAAAATGTGGTTTGATTTTAATCCTTACACTTATAACTTCATTGACTGGGAAATTGTTTCTTACTTACACCATGGCAGATGAGAATCAGAATTCGTTCTGATACCAGCATATTTCCTAAGACAGAAGCAAAAGAATAATTATAAGTAGTTTTTGCCTTCTGAACCTAATGGATTGTCAGGCATGCTTGACATTATTCTATAGGCTAGGCCACAGAAAATCAATACATCTTAGGCAAGGTTTAATTTATTTGTAGGTTCTTACAACTAATGACTTTCCTTTTCAGTTTGTGGATTTTCTTTTTAGCTTTTGCTCTCATGAATAGCTACAATTTTATCCTTCCTTTGTAACACAAACTAGAAAAACTGTGATGTCGTTATAAAAAAGACTAGCTACACGAATGAACAACCCAAAAATGAAAATTATACCTTAAAAGAATTTGGCACAATAAAATGAAGCTTCTCTGATTCCCACCTTGGATGACACAATGTATTTTCTATTATAATATTTTTGTTTATATTACAGCAGCACCTGCAAGCTCCAAATAGTCTTAGGTGTCTTCATGCCAGGCATTATACGGTCATATTCTAACTGAAAATCTCTCCTGTGATGATTTTCTCAACTGAATAGAATAAACAGAAGTAGTATGAAGGAAGTTAATGCTGTCATTGTTCATAAGGAAATGAGTTACTGAGAAATGAAACAAGATACCCAAAGACACTTAAAAACATTGCGACTTAGAAATTATGTATAATTCCTCAGGATAAATACCATATTCTCAATACGAAGTCTAAGTTTTGAATCTTATACTAGGTGATTTTCTTGTTGAGAATATTTTCTGTTGCACCACAATTCACATGTGCCCATTCTGTAAATAACATTGCAGTAAAAATAGCTTTCATGTGCTTAATGTTACCGTTCAGAGGTGCATCAATGTGGAAAGGAGGATGCTCTTTTTGAAGAAGTTTTAACTGAAAATGTAGATGGAGGTTGGGTGTTTTTGATGTATTGGGAAAGGTTTAATTTCTTTTAACAATAACAACTCTATGGTTCTACTGTAATTTTAGTGTATTACCAGATCCCATTTCTCCCAGTTAGTCATCCCCATCTTTTCATGCATGTTTAGCCTGATGCAATTCAGGACATTGACTCCAGCACCATTGCAGTTAGTCAGCATTGACAAACAACGGGATTTTAACTTGTTCTACTGGAATCATAAACATTTGTGACTACTGACAAAACTTTGTAAGCAGGAATTGCTATATTACTGTCTTCCTTACTAACGCAAAGACATTTCAGTACAAAAGTGGAACTGTGCAAGACTCCAGTGAGGAAGCAGAGGGTGTGTAACAGTAAGATCAGGCATTTCAAAGCGATTCTTTACACTGGTAATAGATATGGCAAGTGTATGGATTTTGTTAGGATTCTTCTGACAGCCTTGAACACAGATATATTTTACAGTACTGTAACTGTTCTAAATCCCTAGCAGGGAATATAATTACTTTTAGTACTATTTTTTACCACACTGACTACACTAAAGAAACCATATTTTATTAATTTCTTGAAGTTATTTGACTTTTTAAAAAAGGCCGTGATAACCATTTAACCTTGATTTTGTTCTAGTTGTTCAACCAATGTTATACCTGATCAAAAAAAAAAAATCAGATACCTGAACAAAGATAAATTACTGAAACAAATACACAGAAGTAGTTTTATGTGTGTCTTTCTTACAATATTTGCTATAGGGTAGACCTATAAGAATATAACTTCAGGATTTTGGGCTATGTCTTTTTCTGATTTACTTGTATCTGTGATTTTCTCTGTATGTTTACGTCAAGAGAGAACAGATATCGTAGTAGACCTTCTAGCTTTATCTAATATACCTAGGTAAATCAATCAAGATGTCCTAAATAACATTTTCATATGTTTCTGAAATAGCATATTTTGACTGAAATTTTGCCATGTTTGACCTTTTCCTAGAGGTCAAACCTGAAAGCAAATTTCTTTAGTGCTACTTTTTAGTGACTCAACAGCTGGGGAAAATCAAAACTTGCCATCTGCTGTTAGTAAATTATTAAACCTTTTAACTTAAAAAAAACAATCATCTTGATAACTTTGCTAATCAATGTAATAACTTAGTAGACTGAATTTTATTCTCTGAAATCTTACTCTAAAACATTTCTCTAGCTGTTAGCAAAGGCCGTAGCTTCATGCAATTGTAAGCACACGATCAGCAAAGGCATAAAGAATGAAAACAAGGAAGGGTATAGGAGAAACTTTATTAGCTTCATTGAGGAAAGGGCTATATTTTCTCTCTTCTCTGAAGTATGAGACACTTATTAGAGAACAAAAACAGTATCCTTTGCATACAGACACAGAAGGACACGTCTTAATACACACACATATGCAGATGTAATAGTATCATAGGTATGTTATGTATGTGTGTGTATGTATCTCTCAATCACTACCAAATCTATTTGTTCTTTTAAATAGATGGAATCTATGTATTACCTTCCATATGGTGTGATGTAAATCCATTCAAGACACTTGATGATATACCGTTATACTGCTTTACTGAGTGTATCTACTCTCTTAGATGCAGCAGCATATGCAGTGATGAAGCTGCCTGGGGAAGGAAATCTTAACTAGAACGGGGCTCAGTCACAGCTCCACAGTGGCAGTTCTGCCCGTATTTTGTCATTTCCTTCATCCTTGTATTTTCCTTCATTTTGTTGACATGCATTAATTTAGTATAAAAAAAAAAAAAAAGTATATGATATTGAAGGCAGTTCAGATTAAAAGTTACCATCACTTGATGTGCTCTGTTTTTACTGGATAAAGGTTCAAGTTTACTTGCTTGTCTTAGAAAATTGTCTTTGATACAAAAGTTTCATATTAGTCTCTATGGGAAATTGTCCGTAATATAAATCCATATAGTTCAACACCCCTGGTGATGTTTGTCATGGTTTGATGTGGAGGGGGGGGTGGTTCTGGTGGCAGGAGAGGGATTTTGCTCCCTGCGACCTCCCCGGTTTTGGATCCGGGTTAGGCTTAGTTCTGGCCACCGGATCAGACTGCCATCCCCCTCGGGGTTGAGCCAATAGGGCGCCTCTGCGAATTGCCCTATTTAAGTCAGGACAAGGGAACCGGAAAAGGTGCTTCGCCCAGGATCGAGCAGAGAAGGGAGGAGGGCACTGCCCCCGCTCCCTGGCTCCCGGCCGGGCAGCTGCCTGCGTCGGGCCGGCGCCGCCCACGGAGAATGGCGGCGGCGGAGCCAGCTGGGGAACTCGGGGGCACCCCACTCCCAGGGTGCCCACTGGGCTGAGTTCACCTGGAGAGGACTGAGATCTGAGAGAAACAGCTGCATCGACAGCAGGTCAGTGAGGATGGAGCGGGAGGAGGTGTGCCGGAGCCGAGTTTCCCCTGCGGCTGATGGTGAGATAGCAGGCGGCCCCCCTGCAACCAGGACGGCCTCGGTGGAGCAGCGACCCACTCGCAGCCCGTGGGGAGAAGATGCCTGAGCCCGAGGATGGTCGTGTTGGGGGCACGACAAGGCAGAAAGGCATCTGGAGTCTTCGTGACGACCCACGCCGGAGCGAGTGGCTACAGCTCCCTAAGTACCCGAGACTGTGGTATAGCCCACACCGGAGCAATCTGTGGGGAAGGATTGTTTCCAGTGGGCTGGACTCACGTTGGAGAAATTTGTGGATTTTTTCCTCGTGGGTAGGGGATCCATTGGAGCAGGGGAAAAGGGTGTAAGGACTCCTTCTCCTTTAAGAAAGAAGCAGCAGTAACAGCATGGAATGAACTGACCTGCACTCCCCCAGTCCCTGCCCCCTGTGCTGCTGGGGGGAGGAGGTAGAGCCGGGAGGAAAAGGAAGGTGGGGGGGGGGAAGGTGTCGGTTTTAAGATCTGGTTTTGTTTCTTTCTGTCCTCTCAAGTAATCGGTTTTTATTTCCCTTTGTCCTTCTAAGTAATCATTAATAAACTGTTTTGTTTTGAGAAAAGCGCTGCCTGTTTTGCCCAGGACCATGGTTGGTGGGTGCTCCCTCTGTTCTTGCCTCAACCCTCAGTCCTTTTGGTTTTTTTTTCTCTCCTCTCTACTTTATTGGAGAAGGAGAGACTGTGTGAGTTTTAGTTGCTGGATCAGCCTAAAACCACGACAATGTTGCTCAGAATTCAGCTAGCTATCAAGGGGACTGATTCACCTTTCTCCCAACAGGGGATAGTGAGAGCAGAGGTTGTTATTATCTTACCATTGCAGGAAAACTTCCATTGCATTTTGCTGCCCTACGTTGTAACGCTGACCAAATATACTAGAGCCTTCCAACTGTCCTTCATTTGAGCTCCACAAGCACAAATGTGTATTTTTTCATTAAAAATGGACAGTGTGGAATGTTTTCCTGCATGGTATTTGCTCAGTTATTGCTATCTGAATTACACTCACATGCATGATTATAATTTACTATAATGTTTACAACCAAGGTTTTCATGTGGTTTTAATTTACATTGCAATTAAA
>NC_141470.1:43788023-43808023 GCF_009769465.1 Tauraco erythrolophus
AATTATGCAAGTTGGCAACCCTGCAAAGATTAGTAGTTCACACAACTATGAAAACTTCTGTAAATAATAATAATCATCATCATCCAAAAATTAAGGATGCAAAAGATCGATTTAGGTAAACTCTTCTTAGAATTCCTAGGTTTTATGAGAATCAAGGAACAGGACTTTAAGCACAGTTGTTCAATTTTTCATGCTCTCTGTACCCAGCTTTATTTTCTTCCTTTACTCTTCATGCATTATTTTCTGTTATTTGTTATTTGGCCAAACTATTTTTCTAGAGTTAGTATTCCCAAAGGACTTAGGCCTGATTTATCTTGCCTTTTTGAAATTATACATCCATACATTCCCAAATTGAACTGCACAACTGAAATTATCTGCTCTATATCTTTAGTTACACAGGGCTTTAAAATCATCTGAGTAATTCTCAATGGGATGTAGGCACCTAACTTACACTAGTCTTTTGAATGATTGTATTGTTTTTATCAAATTCCTTTCTATTTAGTCATATGTTTGGGGATTTGTGATGCACAGAGCAGTAAATATTGGAATGCTTTTATCACACGATTTCTCAGCTACAGCTGTGTAATATAAAAACTGTAGGTTGACACCACAAGATTTCTTCCTTTCCCTCTCTACATTACATCATCAACTCTATTGTAGTCTGAAGGTCTTCATAAGATCCTGTTCAATATATAGGGGAAATAAATCATTAGACTTCCTTTTTCTTTATGTTCTGCAGTTGGTTTCTCCAGAAAAGGACATTCGGTGGTTAGGGCCTTGGAAGCTTGAATTTCATGTTCTCTTTGACTTTTGTCATCTGCAGAAAGCCATGAATAAGTTTCTGGTTCATATGTACAATAAAACCCCTCAATGACTATCTCCATTTTTGCCAAATAAAACAGGTGAGAGCATAACAAGAAACATGTTCAGTTGGACTACTTTAGCAAAGGGCCTTAACCTCTCAATTTGGGTGTCAGAGCATCTCTTTAAATTACTCAAGCAGGTCAGCCAAAACAGTGGGTCAGGGCTGCCTCTAGCCAGATGCATGTGTTCATCAGTGGCTGCTGAGTACATTTCATCTAGAAAAGATGGACTGTCTTGGAGAGTGGGATGTAGCCTGAAGTTAGAGCAGGTAACCACAGAGAACGGTGGGCATTAAACTCTTTCACTATAATCTTTAAGCGTTCCACCCTGAAAATTATGTCATTGTCTCTACCTTACCTTTGCTGTTTTAGAGGCTTACAACTTATTACCAGATTTACACGAAAGTTACTAATTTTCCCTTAAAGATGATCTGTGCTTTCAGATTGAAACTAAGACAATTTCCAGGTTTTCATTAACTAGAATACATCTTAAATCGTGAGGTTTTAACATTTTTATAATCCTGAAGTGTATCCCATTTTTCTGTTGTTGCTCTATTTGTGCGTGTTGTTGAACTCCACAGCTGCTTGGAAGACTGTACTTTCTGTGGCTTGCACATGATAGATTGAGTAGTTTCTTCCAGAATTTTGAGAAGAATTACAACAGTCCTCGTCCTTTGTGTAGTTTACATTTCTGTGGAGCAGTGACTCATAACTTGCAGCGTGTTCACAGGCATACTGAAGTCTCCATTACATTCTCAGTTTTCAAATAGCAAACTAACTAATATCCTAAGACATATTTTATATTAACTGGTGCTCTAGGTTGCTGCTTTTATTTCAAAAAACTCATATAATGGAATAATGCTTACAAAAAGAGCTAATATGACTAAGCTCAAATTAAGAAATGTAAAAGTTCTATTGCTGTGCTTTGAAACTTAAAATCTCACACATACATTTCACATCATACAAAGCTGTACCCTAAGTTAAACTATTCAGCAGTCATAACCTGTCCTTTCATCTGTCAAGGTTACTTTACGGAAATGACCAATTTATCTATTCTGATGTAGAG
Organism: Tauraco erythrolophus; assembly: GCF_009769465.1. Lineage (NCBI taxonomy): Eukaryota > Metazoa > Chordata > Aves > Musophagiformes > Musophagidae > Tauraco > Tauraco erythrolophus. Next base: position 43,789,953 of record NC_141470.1, read on the forward strand.
AAAAATTGTGAAGTATTTCTTTCCTAAGAGATTCATGCACTATAAGCAAAATATTTGTTTCTAAACAGTAAACTTTATTCCCATCTCTGATGAAACAAAATAATAGCACCTCTTCACCTAACAGACTGTCTCCTTCATATTATTCATGCTAGCCTTTTCTCACTAATTTTATGATTATAATGAGGCAATGGCATGCTAGTTAGCACAGAATGACCTTCTAATTGAAAAGCTGTAAATTCAGTCTGAGTGGCCAGCACTGGCAGAAATTTAAATAAATAGGGCTGCAAAGTCCATACAATGGTCTGGCCTCTTGACCAGGGTGCTACCAAAGTCCTAGTCACCTGTCATCTGGCAATGCTTTGTAACTCCTTAGTGTTAACTGTCTTGTTACAAGTTAGGTTTGCATGAGAAAAACAAAGAGCAAGGAGTCTTTTATTGGTTAAACAGAGGATTTTGAATTTTAATATCTTCAATATCTGATCTGATACTATACTTTATAAAGCAGCCTCTCCGTCACATAAGGCTTACTGCTTAATTTCCAAATCATCATAAAAATCTGGCCAGACTGATGCATCAATAATTTCTGTCTCTTTATACAGTTTTTCTTGATAGTGATTTTAATGTTTGTGCATTTATTATTTGAAAGCACTAATAACATTGGTTTAATGAGATTTTCTTTCCGACAAGCACTTAAGATTGGTGCCCAGATACTACAGTGATAAGGTCTTTTTAAGTGTTCGGGAAGATGGATGGATAGTTGCGAGCAACTCTGAGAAATTGTGCAGCGTTCAGTGTGCCTTAGAGAGAGACAGTTTATGAAATGGTCTCGCCACATTATCCTACCCACACATAAATAAATACCTCTCAGGATCTTGATGTTGGTGCTTGGCACTGTCTCACTAAAGTTCGTAACACTAGCTGATACTATATTAGTGATAACTAGTAAGAGTTGATAGTCTTGTATAATGAGGAGCAGCTTTATGCTGTCAGTGTCATGCATCTTTATCAGGAATACACCATACAGACAATGGAAATTTTCCATATCCGTTAAAGTTTTGCATTCTGTATATTTCGTTGTTAGACAAATAGAGCAAGCTTTGCTGACTTCATTTTCATTCTTGGCAGCATGTTTTTATCATAAGGCAGATAGTCATTAATTTACAGAATCAACGCTGGGAACAGCTTTTGTGATCTCATATTAAATTTTCCCCTGAATCCGCCCCTTGGCAAAAATTACTCACATCGTTAAAAAATATTTAATTAGGCTGTAGTTTATACCCAGCTCACTGGGGAAATGTTGGAATTAATATGATTTGCATGAATTCTGTTTCTCTTTTTCTGTTAGAGATTAGTTTTGAATTCAGTTCAGAGGGTCGCTGACACTGCCAAGGACTCACAATCGTGAAGGTCAAACAGGTAGCAAATGCTTCCCCTGGGTAGCTTCACTGAAAAGACAGCTCAAAATTGCTTTTAATTATGGGTTACCTAAAAGGCCACTTGCTGTTTTTATTTTTCCACAAATCTTTGAAACATCATGTGGCTGGAAGTTCTAGGCAAACCACATCCGTTCAAATCTAACACAACCTAAGTCATGTTTTCACTTCTTTATCTTTTCTTGAAAACAAATAGCATACAAATCCCAAATAGAGGTTCATGCATGCACGCAAACAGGCATACATACATATACGTCTATGGTTGAACCAACCTGGTTTTGGTGGGTGTTCCTCTATCACAGTGGGAAGAACACAAAAATCTCTTTATTTTTCCTAAGATTTGTAGAAAAAAAAATTTAAAAGACTATTTTGGAAGGAAAAATATATTCCTTCATAGCAATGCATCCACTGGCTTAATTATTCTTCACAAGATAAGATACAATGTTTAGTTATGCATTCTCTTGTTTATGATTTCAAGGGTTAGAAAAAACCCTGGGGATCTACAATCCTGCGCTTTTTAAAAAGAGAATTTAATGGAAACTTTAATTAGTAATCTAATCAATCAATTAATCTCTGTTACATAAGTGTTGAAATCTAATTCTCCTTCACAGCTCTATCTATACAGAGAGAAACGAAATGGCTGCCCACTTATCAGGATGATGGGGAACCGTTACAGGCACAAAGAAAAAGTGAAATTGTAATAGTTTTGTGAAGCTGGCACAGATAACATAATGCTAACAAAGTACTCTTGAATTTGGGATAGATTGCAATATGTCAGTGTGGTGAGCTGTTGTATAGTTTATTTCAGAAGTTCATTTCTTCTTTAGATGAGTATGAGAATGTAAGAACAGTCTCTCAAATAGTTAGGAGTTGACCTATTTGTTTTGTGGAAGCTGAGAATTATGGCATATCGGTAGTCAAAAAATGCAGTTAAATAGTGAGCGTCACGTAATGTTGACTTTTGCCTTGAGTTCAGAAAATGTAAACCATCTGCTTTACGATATATGTGCAGACCACACCATGCTGTTGACGAGCCAACTGTTGATAAATAAATATTTATATATACAGTGATTTATATAGGACTTCTATCTGTACTGCAAAGGTGAGAGTCAGTTTGACCCTTATTTCTAGGACTGCGAGTCAATCCAACCTCTTTGGAGCCTGGAACCCTGCCAGAGGTGCCTGCAGTACTGATGGCAATTTAATTGATAACAAGGCAGATGAAGATTCTTTCATGCACAAATTCATCTCCAAAGCAGACTCTGTGTATGTGTGTCTGTATGCTCTCAAAAAAATCCATTAAGAGAGCCTTATGTGTAGGAAAGAGAATTAAAACATAGATAGGGCTGCACATGTCTGGTACAGCCTCTGTCACCAAGCTTCTCCTTTTTTTTGGAAGGTAGGCTCTTATAAGTTCAGTGTATAAAAATGCTTAGGGGAGAGTTTTACAATTCATTGAATAGCCTTTTGCAAAGAAGTGTAAAAATATAAACTTTGAAAAGGAAATTGAAGATTCTATATCCTTAGCAATGTATTTAATATTTAGGGTTACATACCATGTGCTACAGTCAGTGCAATTTGTAGATCTAAACTCCTATAAAGTCTGAAATGTAAGAATTATGTTATACCTGGACTAGAGACTCTACACATAGGAAAATATGGTTTATGGGCAATTTTTGGACTGCAAAAGGCTAATTAGGTATTTACATCAAGATCTCATTTAGCATCCTTTGGTTCTTTCCTACAGCAATGGAAAAAGCAAGGAACAAAATGTCATACTGAACTATCATTGAACCTAATTCCCTATCTCTTAAATTCAGTGATTTACCATTTCTTTAAAGCGGTATATTTTCCCTTTTTATCTCTGGCATATTCATTTTCCATCCTTTCCCAAGATGCATGTCCTGATGGCTCCATATTACACTCTTTTTGGCAAGAAAAGGCCACAGCTTTATTTGCAGCACAAATTTGCAGGTCTAAATACACCAATATTAACTGTGCACACTGTATACAAAAATAATATCTTACCTCGCCAGCAGGCAGGCATTCCAGTCAGTGATTATAATACTCTTTTCTAACTGAAAAGTTTTGAATTTTCTTGCTTGTCAGTGAAAAACTGACCATTCCAACCCACAGAAGTATATTGCTCTAAAGAAGGCAAACCAGAATTTCTCACCTTAATTTGTAGCAACTGAAAAATTCACTTATATTCATTTTCCTGCATCCTTATGCTATTCTTCTGCTCTTTTACCTTTTTCTCCTTTCTGTTCCTTGCAGTATCCAAGGACTATTAGTCCATAAATACACCATTCTGGGTGCATGTGATATAAAACACACATAGTATACACCCAATATGATTTACAACAACAACTTATAATAAAATGCTAACATGCTGAATAGAGGCTTAGGAAAGTGCTAGTCAAACATAAAAGTTACTATGTTAGTAAGTTGTGATACACTATGTTAATCCCAGCAGCAAGGTGACAGCATAGTTTTCCAAGCAGACATTAAAAGCATGGCTACAGAACACCTGAGGTTTAAGACACTGTCATATCCAAGGTGTGACACAGACTATTTGCAAGGACATGCTCTTCTTGTTTCTGCAGTTTGACTCAGAGGCAGCTCTATGAATAGCTCTGTGAACACTGACCATGGAGAGAGCACTGTTAGTGTGTTCAACTAGAGCAGTAGTTACAACTCAGGGAAAAGATCGTGGAGCCATTATGGATAGTCCTCTGAAATCATCAACTGAATGTTGAAGCAACCAAAATGTTGAGCATCATGAGAATGGATAGCGAGGCCAAGACAGAGGGTATCATTCTGCTGTTTCACAAAACCTTGATGTTCTCATGTCTTGAGTACTATGAGCAGTTCTGCTACCTGCATCCAAGCCGGAATATTGTGGAGTTGTAGTACAGCAAAGAGTAACTACAATGATCAAGGGGATTGAACAGCTGCATTACAAGGAGACAAGAGAGAGCCTGAGACTTTTCAGTTTGGAAAGGAGAAGACTAATGGGGTATTATGACCAAAGTTTACAAAATTAAAAGTGTAGTGGTTTGAAGCAGGCCTTTTATGAATAAATTCCTGGAGTACTAGAATTAGGAAGCATTCATTGAATCTGTGAGATCAGTTAAAAATAAATAAAGTATTTTTCTGAGATTGATGGGTGTCTACTTGTGCAAAAATGGATTAGACAGGTTCGTAGAAAACAGACCCATTAAAAAAAACACTAAAGAGAACAGACAGGAATGTACTCTGTAACATGCCTAATGCAACAGTTGTGAATATTGGGGAGCCAGCACTGAGCATGACCACTTTCACATACTTTGCGTAATAGCCCTAGTGCCACTTCTGGAAAACAAACACTGGGCTAGGTGAGCCACTGGTCTGACTCAGTAGGGCATTTCTCATGTTCTTATGTTCCTATCATTACTCGATTTATCCTCAGAATACACACATGGCGTAAGAAAATAGTGTAGCCACTTAACATGAAGGGAGTATGAATCGTAGATTTATCTAAGGTGTGCAAAGCAAACACAGAAATTCATATTCAGAAAGTTACGAGCCCAGACCTCCAGTCCCTTCACCTAATTACTTAGCTAAAATTCTATGCTGTTAATAGAATGGAGAAATGCATTTTGGCCATGTAGTGGGTTGGCCCTGGCCAGTAGCCAAGCAGAGGGAACAGGCAATGCAAAAGCTGTCACTCACCACCTCCCACAAGAAGTTCAATCTTCCATTAGGACCCCTTTGAGACATTTTAAGCCAGGTCAGTGTTTCTTTTCTGGTACTGGGAATCAAAGGGAAACCACATATGAGCAAGAAAATGTTATCGCTATTATTTTTTTTCCATAAAACATGCTTCATTCTTCGTGAATGCAAAATGCTATCAAGGCCTGTCAGTATTTCTCAGCCAGGGTAACCATAAAGAAAAGTGTTGGAGAATTTCTTCATTATTGATATGTTAGGTACTCTGAGTCTTCTGCTTTTATGTGATTGCTATATGACTTCACTTGCTGGTGGCTAGCAAGACATACCAGTTCTTGGACATTCTCAGATCACAGCCATAGTCATAAACATCGCATCTGATTTCTGTCCATCAGAAAAGCCTCTCTTGCTCTTTTTTCCTCCTTCTTCTCCTACCTTTATGTTCCTATATGATATCCATGGAATCAACTCCATGTTCAGAAAGAGAGAAGTACAGGATAGATGCTGGACCCTGACAGAGCCTGTGTCCTGGCAGAACAGCAGGACTATTCAAAGAAGTAACTAAAAGACCCCCACTGTGGTTTGTTGTGTAAGACGCTGGAATGCATTAGCTGTGGGAAGATGGAGAAAAATTAAAACAAAGGAACTATTTTGTGTAGGAAAATATGAAAAAATATAACGAATGTGAGAAAGTGAAAAGCCTAAAAAAATATATGCTTGCTTGTTACAAATGCTTGAGGTAGGGATCGAGTTTTATGCATTTTACTCTACAATGGAGTCTCAACAGCGACTGGGTCGTGGATGTTTTAATCATACAGCTTTAGTTGGATGTAATTAGAGGACAAACTTAGTATTCAAAACTAAAGCTAGTTTTCATATACTTCACAAAATGAAGATTGCTCGGAGTCTAAAACTAATATAACCTTCTTATTCCAGTTTTACTATCTTTTAGTTAGTAGGTATTGTGAGCAGCGCTGGAGGGAGAGAACTTCATTTGTTGGCCTTATTATCTTGTTGTCTTTTGCTGTAGCACCACTCCTTAAATACATCATCAAAAAGGCAAGGAACTCTACTGTTCTAAATAGTGGGTGTCGTTTCTAAGTTAATTAATTGAGAGAAAAATCATGTGAGTAAATGTTCACAGTCACTTAAAACCACTAAAAAGGATGGAGTGGCTAGCTGTAAATTCAGCTAAGAAACATACTTGTCACTTGCAATAGACATAGGCATTCAGGAAGCCGCAAAGTAAGGTTAAGCAGATAAAATAAATACAACCCTTTATAATGTTTCTTTAGTTAGTTCATATGCATACAATTAGGTTGTATTTTATTTTTTTTTAACTCCAGAAAGACAGGAGGATGTATAAGGATTTTGGATTAACATGTAAAGGTTTATGTAATTATTAGCAGTAGTAAGAATTCTACAGTGTGAAGAACTGGAATTATTTTCCTGAGGTAGGAAGAATATTTATTTTCACTAAATATCAACTGGAGTTACATAGCCAAGGTATAGAGAGCAAGCCAATTAACGGACATCTATGTCTTTTGCTATCGTTTTACTGAATTTATTGTCTGCATTTTATTTATCGTTCTCTCCCAAAAGCTTCACTTCCTTCCTTGCTTTTTGCAGTTCTGTTTTTCAGTGGACATATCCCTGATTGCTCCATCTGTAGCTCCTTTATTAGCTCTTAATTTTCTTCTCTTCTGCTGATGATTCTCAGAGTTCAGCTCCATTTTCACCATTTCTCTCTCATCTCCTCCAAAGATTTCAATAGGCCACTATAATTTTGAGTCTCTGATTTTTTCCTCCTGCTTCTCTGAATATTTCCCTTCTTGCTGAGCCTCGCAGTTGTATTTCAATCACTTCTTTCTGCATTTCTTGCCCATATCTCAGTCTAAGTAGAAGTGAACTTTTGGCCTACTATTTCCTAACATATACTAGATGATGTAACATGCATCAGTTACAAAAAATATCACCAAGCTCTAAAGGTGTCTTTTGTCTTTAGAACTGAGGACTCAGCAGTCAGTATGCATCTCTGAGGCTGCGGAACCTTCTGCCTCTTGTCTGCTCTTCAGTAGTGCTGAATACTGCAAAAGTACATATATAAAATACTTTTTATCCATTCTTATTTCTCACAACTTAAAATTCACTGTCATCCCATTATCCAGATTCACTATCATGGTTTCATCTTCATGCCTTCCATAATACGCACTATAGAAGATGGCTGTCCCTAAATCCAATTGCGTTTTAGATCTCAAACCAAATAAAATTTGTCCTTTCTTCTGTATCCATTTCTCAATCATTTGGTTATCTATGACCTTCATTGCTTTACTCTTCTTCTCCTGATCCAACCTCAGTGTCACTTTTTTCTTTGGTTTGAGCAACATATATGACTGTCACGTTCTTTTCCTACAAATCTATAAGGATCCCAAAATTTTTATTTTTCTGATAACTCTGCTTCATTTCCTTTAGATTCTCACAGTAATCCCTTGGATTACCTCCACTTCCTTTCCTGCTTTTGGCTTTCTGGTGGTTTTCATGCAGCCTCCAGTTGTTGGCAGAAGCCTATACATCTCATTTGTTAGCTCTAGCACATATTGCTCTTCTTTTTCAGACTGCTTCTCTCCTACTTTAAAATATAAATGTTACTCATACTCTGATACTAAAAAAATTCTTTCTTTTTCCAGAATACTGGGAATTCCTTTCTTCTTACCTGGATTCAGTTATATCTTCAACATCAAGACTTCTTAATTGTACTGTATCATTTATAATATGTGCAGTGTTGTATAAATTATTAATAAAGAAATCTAAAATTTTAAAAGGTAATATTTAAAGAAAAAGTAGACATGAATTGAACATGCGAGTTTACTTTGCCTTTCTGCATTGTCATCCTACAGATTCTATATAATTCTTATTTTTCTCATTAAAGAGAAAAACTGTGTACCAGTTTTGGGAAAACAGCTTTATCAAATCTACACACAATGTTTTAGAGAGTTTAGATGGGAAAGTTTACAAGTCCGTGACAGGATAGTAACCTTCTATTGCTTTTTTTTTTAAGTAAAAGAAATAGATTAGATTTTCCATGAACATGAATTTTTCATAAACAATGAAATACTGAATGAAGTTACAATATCAATCCTTTTAAAATTGGTATGTTTATTTCAGTAAAATTTGACACAATCTCTCTCATTTGACAGGCAATGCAAGTAATATCTACTTGAACAAATTTCTTGTAGCTTGCAGGTATATTGTGGGTTAATCCTAAAGAATGTGCATCTTCAAAGGTCTTTGCAATGTTTCGAGCATTTGTTCTTTTTTTTCTCTCAACATGCCTGAAATGGAAATTCATCTGTGAACGGTGGTTTTATTCGTGTTTTCACAGAAACGCATTTGCATGCCCTAGAAAAGAATCAATATTATGAATGAGAACTCTCCCCAAAAGTCTTTAATTATATGGCTGTGTATCAATATGTAATATTTTATGTTTCCTCAGATTTTTTTCTTCTTTTAACTGACACAGGCAGACTTTGAAAGGAGTAAAATCAACAATATAACAACGAAATGCATGCAAACTTGTTAAATGTGATGGCAAAATAAAAAGCTTCAGTCAGTACGATCAGTTAAAAAAAAAGATAGCCAGCAAACTGTCTATCATGTGATGAAATTTGACAGTAGGGATTATGGCTTTGATGGACCAGAACAGCTAATAGAAGAAGCTGACATTTTTGAAACCCTGCTAATTAAGGGTTCCTTCCTTAATATTAAAATAAAGTCTTTGTCTGGGTTTTATGGTTGGAGAATCAGGTGTTTTCATTAATATATGCCAGTCAGTCTTAATAAGCTTGGAGGGCAGAGGAAGTTATTATTGAGTGACCTTCTACAAAATAAGCATGTTGCTAAGGGCTCTAACCCTGCCCTGTTCAGACTGATGAATCTCATTTCCAATGCAAAAGCTTCACAAGAAATCCAAGTATTCTCTGTGCAATCACAGAAAATAATCCTTGTGTCTCTTGTAATGTCCAGAATTGCCACTTACTATACTACTACTGTACAATGAATATTACAATACATATTATTTTTCTAGCACAATTGTCTACATTTCTGAATTGCCAAGAATAGAAAAACTTATTGTCAAGACACTTGTATTGAAAAGTCAGCTCATTTTAATACTTCTCAAATAGTCATCTACCCTGTTCATGAATTATAATGCACAGAATACATCTGACAATAGTAGCTTTGAAAAAGAGATATGTCTGTATTATTACATATTCATTTTCAAATAGATTTTGAGCAGATTTTAAACCATTCATTGAAATTCATTGAAATAATAAATTCACAGTTGGATTTTGATTGACTCTTAATCTAATTTTACATTTGATAAGTTTTCATCTGGTTTTTAGTAGTAATTTTGATTTTCTGTAGATTTTTCAATCTAAGTGTAAGGGTGTGGTAAGCTACTAAGACTCATCGTATATTTGCTGATAGAAATTAGAAAATGAGCTAGTGAACCAGATTAAATAAGTGCAGCTTTGTAACTACCAGTGATGTGTCTCACATCAACTCTGTGTGGACTGAGTAATTTCCAATACCCCAAGATTTTCTGCAGATATTTACTAGTCCTTTGTTGCTTTTTGCTTTCCTTTCTTTGCTCTCACTAAGTCAAGTCAGTACTCTAAATGGTTCTGTGAGATACTGCACTCATAATAAATACAGTGGATAATGGATGAAATTCAAAGCAACGCATCCAGTTTGCTGACACTGTGCTGATAAAATAACATGGCTGCCAAGTAGAAATGTCAAATTTGGGAGAATATACATGCCCCCAGAACATTGAGGGCATCTCTAAAAGTTGAGTATTTAATAGGAAGCAATCAACTGCATCACATTTGCAGATCTCCTTCCTTTAATTGATGGCACAGCAGATAGATCTACATTTTTCTCATCCAACCCAAAACAAGCTCTCACAGTCTGCAGAGTCTTTGATAAAACTTATTTCGAACAGGTTCGTTTGTTTATTTACATTGATGATCAGGCTAAATTGGCTTCAGAACTCAAACACTGCAACAGAAGTAGATATACATGCTCTTGGATAGTTCTTACCCTATATCATTACATACATAAATACATTGTAAACCAGTGAGACAGTTCAAACCAGTGCCAATGTTAGAAAAGACAAAAATGAGGCCCATGTGTTTCATTTTTTTCTAGCCATTTTGTTCCCAGGGCATTTTGACAGAGCATTACATGATAAAATAAAATCAATAAAATCAATAAAATCAATAAAATAAATAAAATAAAATAAAATAATGAAATAAAACAAAATAGTGCCCTGGAAACACATACCATCTTTAAAAAGAAATGTCTGAGTTATTTCTGAATGCCTAATAGATGCCACATATAAATACAATAGCCTTATTGTATTTATATGTGCTTTGGATATGAAAGTCTCTCCATATTCGCTTCCATCAAAGTCAAAGCCATCTATGCACCTTGGACTTTTTGTATCTCTACTTGATTTATGTTTGCAGTTTAGAATTTTTGGCTATTTTATCCCTTGAGCATTTTCCCAAAAGAAAAATTCACAGTTGATTTAACTCTATAACTAACCTTGATCCTGTCCAATTTGGGCTACTTCGTAAGAAAGGAAAGAGTAGTAAGTGCAACATTCTTTTTGGAATGTGTAAAACTGATCAAATTAAAATCCCCGTATGTCTTTCTTGCTTCTTTGTATTTGAGGAAAATGTGTGGCTGTGGCTGGGAATGTAGATGGTGGTGGTCAGGGAGCTAGCTCAGGTGTGATTTCCACTCTGTTTCTAGTGGACAGATATGACCAACACAGGGAAAACAGCCCATATAGTACTTATTAGCATCTCATTAACAGCTGCTAGGAATGCTTTTTTCAGATACAGTGTTGTGGCACCTGCCATACTGCTGCTTCTGTTCTTTTAGTATTTTAGTATTTAAAGAAATGCAAAGTAAAACATTTGAAGCACCTGAAAGTGATCAGAAAGAAAGGAGTAGGAGTCACAACCCTTGCATGTCAATCAGTTTTGGAGGATTTTTTTTTTTTCTCACTGCTTACACTGAGTTTAGAACTCCAAAGATTACTGTTAAAAAGTCTGATAGACAGCCTGCCGATTTCCGATGACAAAACTCCTGTAGATATCAACATAAGAACTAATCTCACAGAGAAATATTCCATTCTCATCCTTGTTGGGACTGTGTTGCTAAATAGTATGATAAGGTCTTTCTTACACTCTCAGCAGTATTTTATGCAGTGCCTGCTGTGGCTCATCTAAGAGCCAATATTAGTGCTCATTCACCAAAAAAGTAAGAATAAGCAGAAATGCTGTCTTTATGCAGAAATCGATAGTCATAAATAAAACAACCAAAGTCACTTTACTCAAATACTGTAAATGCTATATTTTTTACTGTAAATGTAATTGAAACAAGGTCATCCGTTTTGCTGTTGAAAAACAAATGGAGTACTAAGCCAGATTTACTCCTTCATCAAGAGTAAAGCATTTTCGTGAAGGAGGAAGGAAATTTATTCTAAATCAGAAGCCAACAGGTGATTTCCACTTCCAAACGTTGTGAGGGTAGCTCAGGACAAGAGTTATGATGAGTAAAAGGATGCTCCAGGATCTTTGGAAAAGACTCCCTGATGGCTGACAATGGATTAATACTGTAGTAAGTGTGGTATCAAGCTTGAAATCTCCTGTAATATCAGCATGCCTTGACAAAGTGAAGTGCCAAATCCAGGGTCAATAAATCTTAATGTAGATTCTCGATTTAACTTAATGCTGTGATTAGGAGGAGTGGCATATGAAATGTGAGGCTTGTGCTAAATGTGGTGGGATATAGGGTGCCCAGAGGATGCCCCAACATGCCAAATCATCCATCTGCGTTCCGTTGGTCATATAGATGTACAAGTGCTCACAGAAGGGAATGTTTCAGAGCCAAAACCAATGTAAACCAATTGAAAAGATTAAAAAGACACATATGTATGCAATATGCAACGTTTAGGGTCTAGAGCTGTGGATAGATGGCTAATTTAGCATGGAAGAAAGAGCACAAAAGGACCTACAACAACAGCGAGAACAGTCAGCATGTCCCACTCTATCAACACGCTTGTGAATCCTGTAATAATCTGACTGTGGAAAATATTACTCTAATACCTAAGTGATCAATATGGCCAATCACTTTTAAGAGGAAGGCATTTATTTGCAGACAATATCTAAATGTTTTCATCATGTATAACTCCTGCCTTTCTCTGCAGCTTCAGGCTTTGCTTTTCTATTTGTTCTTATTTTGCTGTCTTCCTTATCTTTCATAAAACTGAAGCTAAACATCGTGGCAGATCTCTTTTGCTCTTGCCTTTCAGCCGTTATGTTTGAATGTAGTAATATTTTTCTGTTCCTGCATCCACGTAAGTCTTTTGTGGCTTTCAAACTTGGAGTGACCTCCAGTTCTGGGTAGCAAGAAAAAAGGATGTAATTTTCCAGAGGGACACAAAAGGAGACAAGCAAAAAGAGAGGATTCGAGATGGGAAGTAGAGAAGACATGTGAATGACTTGAGAAAGAGAATGGGCTGGTTTGAAATGCAACAAGAATAATCATTCAAACAAAAATGCTGGTAGGAGTTCTGGGAATATTTTCCACAGTGATTAAGGAAAAATGAATGAGAAATCTCTCCTTTTCCCCAAAGCATAATCTTTTCTTCTGTTACTCAATTTCGTAAAATGCAAATGTGGTTTAGAAAGCAGTATGAGAAAGCTGTGAAATTTGAGCTTTTAGCCAGTACCCCAATTTCTTTCTATGTACCTGATTGAATCCATCCTGATACACTCTTAAAGACAGAAGCCATAAGAGCATCTCCTTTAATTTAGCAGCCTCCACCCACAAAACTGTAGTCTCACTCTGAGTTTAGACTGCAAGATCCTTGGGACGGTGGAAGGGCTCCCCTTCCAGACTGGCACAGGGTCGCAGAGGCTTGTACAAAGAACTTTAATTCCTTCATTCTCAGGTTATATAGCGTTGTAAAGAACTGCCATGGGCAATCTCTGTACAAGATGAAGAGAAAATAAAAACAAAGGTACGAGAGAAAATGGGAGCTGAGCTAAGCAAAAGCAGGTGTCCAAAGATGTCTGTTTAATACCCAGTGCTTGTGTTAGCTGCCTTGCATATACTTGCTCCTGATAGACTAGGTGCCACTTTGTCAGCTGCAGAAGGCTACAAGCCCCCACCCTGTCCCTATAGGAAAAATCTCTAGTTGATAGCTTTATGCTATCAACATAAAGGTATTAAGGATTTATATATGCCTAACATAAAGGTATTAAGGATTTTATATCCATGGCAAAAATTTCAAAAGAACTGTCTCAGGCTGAGCATCCTGAATCAAAGGCTGCTTTTGAAAAGTTGACCCTGGCCTTTGGGGAGACACTGCAAAGACTTTTCTTATAACGTTTCCTGAAAGGTAAATTTGAATCTCATTCTGTATTCCCACATTGGACTAAATTGAAAGTGCCTCCACTGATGTCAACAGTTTAATGAAAATTGCTGTAATTTCATGGATTTTTTTTTAGTAAACTATGCAAAGTGAGTTATATGCTGCTGTATATGTATATGTATATGTGTGTACATTAATTGAAAGACTTTTTATTCCATCTCATTGGCTATTGAAGAGAAGTTTTTCTTTCTCTTCTCTCTATTAGTATATACAGAACTTTATTCAGAAGGGTTTTCAATTTCTGTGTCTGTCCTTGAGATACATGAACTAAAATTTAAAGTAAGATGGATAGGGAAAGAACATAAGATAACTGCCAAAGCAGTTCAATATTCAGCAGAATCCTGTGATATGTAAAAGTTATGTGATACCCATTAATCCAGAGGAAAACCTGTTCTAATTTTGATGCCACATCGCATTGTATTTCACTCTCTTATTGGTGTATTGTTTTATAAATTGTAGTATAGTGTGGCCATTGTCATACTGTTTTCCATACTTAATCTCTAATGTTCTTTGTTGGGTTACATGGAGCTTAGTATCTAGAGAAACATGAAATAACCAGAAAATGAATCGTATGAATGCTTATTCAATTATCTACAATGTGGTGTGTTAATCCTAATACAGAAAAATTTAATATGGCATAGGTATATTACTGTTTTTTCTGTTGCTGTCACCATATTTCACCTTAAAAATATTTATTTAATCACTCCTTAATCACTCCTTGCTCATTAAGGAATTTACAGTTCATTTCCACAACCTCAAAGTACTGTTTATCCGTTTAATCAAATGAGATTTACTGTAGCACTAACTTTTGTTGTTTCAGTAATACCACAGTTATACAGTATTGTATATATATATTATTGGAGAACAGCAAAGGCTATTGATGTGCCTGTTTGAAAAGGCCAGTTAATCCTTGTTTCCATTTCTCCAGCAGGGTGTGGTGATTCTGATTTAGAAGGTTCACTTGAACTTCAAAATGCTTACATTATTCATCAAACTGCGAAGTTACCAAGTATGAAATGCTAGTATCTCAGATATTTTTATAAACTTGAGGATTTTATGGCGTAACAGCAACTTCTTTTAAATATTAAGTCCTCTGAGATTTTTTGAAGTGTCATGGGAAAAAAAAAAAAAAAGGTAGTGTCTAATGTGCTGTAAAAGAAAATAAAAAATTGCTAACCAGTTTTTCTGCTAAAGAATCTCAGTTTCCTGTTGCTGTAAGCAGATACAGAGGTCCACACTCCACAGTCACTTCATTAGTAACCATCTGCAGCAGTTCTTTTGAAGTCAGTACAGTTAACCAGCTGTAAAACCAATGTTACTGAAATAAAATGCAGACCTACCATGGCCATGCTCCACGCTCAATTCTCGTGCTTCTTTCAGATGCTCACTATTGTTAATAGTGAAACAATAGTATCTCATACACTACAGAGTAGTAACCACTGGTAAATTTGTGGTTTTTATAGTGGTGATCACTGTGACTGAAGAGTAGCAAATGCAGTCAGCATGCATGACTCGTCTTGCTCAGAGCCACGCAAGGCAGGAGTGTAGCTAGAGACCTTTTGACAGCTAACGCAATACTCATTCCTCTAGAGCATATTGCATGCATCCTATACATATTCAGTTAAGTCAGAAAAAAAGTTTTTCCTACCAATCAAGGCGGTGTATGAAAATAATTCCATCTCTCTGTGCTGCATGCATCATGATTATGGATGTGCTGAAGTACCAATAATCAATCTCAGTTACTGGAGAACGTGTTGTCACTTGCTGCTCTTAGTCATGCAAAGTGTTGTACAAAGAAGCAGAAGTAATACAGCTTGATTTTCATGGAGGTATTATTGTACATGAAGTACTGAGAGGTTGTACATTATGATAGGAACACAAGCTGCTCAGTGCTGTTCATTTTGCTGTGTTTTTATAAATGATTATGGAAGTAATATACAAGCTGCGTGGTGACACTGTCAGCTAGAGTACCTTGGGCTTTTCTCCCACTTTCTTCCACCCATCCGAACAACTTGCAGAGGTGGCATCATCAGACATTTTTTCTTCTCCCAATGAACTGTTTTCTTTCTGCAGGGATTCGTTTAAAATGATCCAGTACGTATCCTATGAAATTGGCATCTCTTCGTAAGTTGTAAGTGGCAGCTGGCAACAGAACAGTTCAGAGGTGCAGGGATTGTCCGTATTAAGCAAAACAACCAACATTCATTTGCATCCCATTTACCTTGAGGAAACTTCAGCACAGGTTTAATGTTAAGCACATGCTTAGTGTTTTGTAGAGTTGTAAAACCCTGGAAAGGCTGCTCTCTCCTAGCAGCAAACGGAAGCCTAAAACTCAGTGAGTCTACTGAATTGACTTCCAGTGAGTACAAAACAAATTAATTTGAAGGGTGAAAAAAATCTCCTAAGTCTGCGCCTCGTGCCAAAGATTTTGCTACACCCAGAGCTGTAAATCTGAGGAAGAGTAAATTGGCTAATGACAAGACCCAACCTGTGCAATTATATAGGGTCTTCTCAAAGTCTGATATTTCCTTTTAGAGTCAGTATTTTTTAGGCTACAGGCTGAAACGAAGCACGCTATTAAACTGCCACTTCTGGGTATTAGGTTGTTCATGACTTCTCTCTCTTTTTGTCAGCCAAGGTTGCAATGATTTTCTCAGGGATTTTTGTTGTTATTGCCATATTATTCCACAGTAGAGCTAGGTCATAGCGTCATTTTGGGTGATCTTGAGTTCAGTTCGAGACTGGCAGTAAGAACAAATTAGATCATAGCTCTTCATATGCAGAAAAGGAAAATATAATTGTGGTTTTGTTTCATCTTTCATGCTTACAGCACTGGTGTCATTAACCCATCCATACCCTGAGAACATACAGGTTTATTTGCAACAGCTTGTAAACAAGAATGAATGAATGAATGAATAACAATAATGTTATTCAGAAAAATCTTCTTGGTTTTGGTTTGTTTAAAATACCTTAATAGAACGTATGCAAAATTCCAATTTGAGCAACTAGAATTCTGTTTCCATGGGCTCAGTAACAGTGATCATGAACCTTGCCAGTGCTCTTTATAAAGTACTTGTCATAGATAGTATGCTGGATTTTTCCTTACTTTGCTTCATCGTTAGCTCCTCAGATCAGTGTCTATTGCTTGTTTCCTGAAGACAAGTAAAGACAGCCAAGGTCTCTGTCTGGTAGATGTCCTGCCGTATAAAGCCCATACATTTCTGTATTTCTGCTCTTAGAGCAGTTTATTCCTGTGCATGTGCTTTCTCATTTCACTTCTGCCTGTAACCATGATTGTTTTCTGGGGAGCTGGGAGCAGTCAGGTGTGGAGTGGAGAGGAGTGAAGCAAAGCTCCAGTTGTCATGGTGCCTTTCCTGCCTCAAACGTTTAGGGTTAATAGTTTTGTATGCAGCATGTTCTGAGGTAGTTTTTCTTGTTGCCATTCGCTATGGGATATGTGAGTACTTGTATTTGAAATGAGTACTTGGACTTCATAGTTTAGCATAGTTACTAATGCAACCATGGAGTGAAAGATATGCCAAAGTGTTTCAAAAGAGGAGTTTTGATTGAAATACAGTGGTGCAAAGCTGACAGAGTTTATCCAAGTGCAGCAGTTTACCTTCGTACAGAAGGAGAGTGGCTGTTTTCATATTCACTAATCCCCAAATAACCATGAAGAAATATTAAAATACACATTATATTAGTTTCATTTAATTTCTTAATTGCTCAAATTCAGTTTACCAATTTATTGCTGTGTGAAATGCTTAGAGGCGATGCGTACATTAAAGGGATTATTTACATGTAATCCCTCCCTCCCAAAGGATACAAACTGATCATTTATGAATCCTGATTTACACTCTGTAACAATACCAGATGAATGAAATAGTTACTGTAGAACGATGTAGCTCCTGGAAGTGCTATACTGTGTGGAGTGTGATTTAGTACTAAAACTGAACTATCTTGTTTTCACTGATGATTTTAGTAAAGATACATGAATTTCACTTTTTAGAATTTAGATGAACCAAACTAAAACTGCTTGCTGAAATTGAACCATTCTTTTTGTGGCAATATGTGCAATCAAGACATTAAATTTAACCTTGGGGAAAAGTCTGTTTTAAAATGTAACCCATGTTCTATTTGGGGTGTGGATTATTTTCAGCTAGAGTTATGATTTTACAGGAAAGAGATTTATAATTAGTTTTAACATAATTGGCAGGGATTTGCCGTTGAGATGCAGCCTTGCAGCTTGTTCCCTGCCTGTGGATATCACTGCGGGTATCTGTTTGCCAGCCAAAAGGTGTGAAAGCAAGATGTAATAACAGAAAGGAGAAATCAGAAGCATTAACCACAGTGAACCAAAAGGAATAAAACTTTTAAAAGTCTCTAAGTACATTATGTAGAAGGAAATGTCTTTAACC